>NC_140999.1:191996167-192472731 GCF_052327205.1 Somniosus microcephalus
AGTGGAGCGGGCACAAGGAGCACAAAGATAGGGTGGGGCGACGTGTAAGCAGGGAGTAGAATTCTGATGTGAACTTGCTGAGGGACGGGAGCTTGGCGAGGATGGGGTGTCGCGAGTGGGTGGCGGAGAGCGGGAGGCAGAGAGTGGGAGGCGGTGGCGGAGAGTGGGAGGCGGTGGCGGAGAGTGGGAGGCGGCGGCGGAGAGCGGGAGGTGGCATTGGAGAGCGGGAGGTGACGGCAGAGAGCGTGAGGTGGTAATGGTGAGTGGCGGCGGAGAGTGGGAGGTGGTGATGGTGAGTGGTGACGGAAGGCGGCGAGCAGGAGGCGGAAACGGAGAGTGGGTGATGCTGAGTGAGACAGGACATGGGTCGCAGCCTTTTTGGATGAATTGACTGTTGCGGCGGGTTTGGGAGGGTGGGGGGAGAGACTGACCATTGGAGAAGTCAAGCCTCGATGTGATGAAGGAATGGTTCTGGCAAAGATTGAGGGTATAGACACCTGTTAAATATGCTTTATTCAGCTGTTAACCATGGTTTATCAAACCAAATTTAGTGTTAATTTATAAGAATGTAGGTTTCAGAAACACAGAAGGCTCATTAAGGCTGAGTAATCCTTTTCAGTAACTACTCACCCTTTCTCTATCTCTGGAAACCCTGTTTACAGTTTGCTTCAATGGCTGTCCTCAGTAAGCTCTTCCGCAAGCCTCTTACTCACCGATGAAAAAAGTTCTGCCTGACTTTCTTGCTCACAACTGTCATTCTGGACTCGGGCCCTTTGTCTTTGAATCCTTCACATCTATCACCAGCAACTGGGTTTGAAACTCTACGGAACCTGGTCTTCCTGCTGACAATTCACCCTAAAAGTGTGGTTTAAAACCGCTCAGCATTGCAATGTTAATTTTTCAGCATGAACCCTTCAGTATGGTGAAATCCATTTTCTGCCCGGACCTGAGGAAGTCAGCCTTATTCTCAAATTTACAATAAACTTATTAAACATATGGCAACGGTTGATAAACCCGACCCAGAATTGCTTTGCTGCCTCACTGAAGTTATTTGTAAAATCAATGAAATCCACAAATTATATAAACAGTTATACACTATTCAACAAAATTTAAAAACTTGCATTTTTGGAACTTAAAATAAATTGCAGGAAATGGAGCTTTAAAAAAAAAAAAAAAAAAAAAATTTAAAAATGTGTGGACACACATTAGGTGAAGACAAAATCCTGGTTTGGGAGAATGAAAAAAAAAAATCAGATTATGCAGCCACATCAATGTAACTGCCTGTCTGATGCTGATACTGAAAGAGATCAGAGACATCTGGTCCTATTTAAGTGTCAGCTCGGCTTAATTGGTAGCACTCTTGCCTGTGAAGTCTGTAGGTTCAAATCCCTCTGCAGGACCTGAGCACTTAATCCTGGTCGACATTCCACTGCAGTAGAGGGAGTGCTGCATTGTCTTTTGGTTCAGGCTGACATAAAAAAGATCCCATGGTGCTACTTGAAGAACAGCAAGGAGTTCTCCTGGTGTTCCAGCAACATTCCTCCCTCAACCAACAGATTAAATGGTCATTTTTTGTAGGATCTTGCTGTGCAAATTGGCTGCCACATTTACCGACATAACAGCAACTGCACTTTAAAAGTAATTCTCCGCTCGTGAAGCATTTTGGGATGTTCCGAGAATGTGACAAGCTGCTATATAAATGCAAGTTCTTTCTATTAAGTACATGTGAACAAGCTGCCCCTTAGTTGAAAAGAAACTACCATTAAAAAGCTAGACTAATTTACTTTTACTGATCTCAGTGCTGATTAGAAGATGAAGCAAATTCAATGTAGGTGTAAGCCACACCTACAGGATCCCTGCTTCCTGATTTAACTTCCGTGCTACCCTGCTCTAAAAGTCCTGGGCCTTCTCCTAGTTTCTCAGTTTTAAAATTGGTACAAGCCATTCAATTTCAGCTTCCTCGCCATATGCTCTTTTGATTGCATCCCTCTCCTCTTCTTGTTGTGAAGGCAGTAACTCTCACTGTGGTACATGTAGTTCCACAACTCCGGCCACCCTCCAGCACCTCACCCAAGTGGCCATTCTTAATGCGAGAGTCTAGACGGTGAGTAACAGCAGGATATTCGACTGGGTGGGCATCGCAGCTGTCACTGGGTAGTGATCAGCAGCAGGATCCCTGATTGACCTTTTACAGACCCCTGCAATTATAGCACTTCAACTACCACTCCAAGATCAGTGGATAAATACACTGAACTTGGGGCCTTCTGCTTCGAATGGCTTGATGGTCTCACTATATCCTAAACAGAGAGAGGAGAGGGGAGTGGAGTGGAGTCCTGACTTATTTAACAAATTTATCCATTACTGGTACAATAAAAGTCACAATTACTGTTTTCTTTTACTGTAGAGCAATCTTACAAATGTCCCTCTCAGAGGGATTACCCCAAATTCCATTGCAAGACCAGCAAGTAAGCACAGCGATATCAATTCAATTCAATTCAATTCAAATCGCTTTATTGGCATGATGATGACAAGTTACATCTTATGTTGCCAAAGCATCAGAAAACGTTCATGTTTGTTCACAAAAATACAGATCTATCCATACAGTGTATAAACAGGTATATCCCTGAGTGTATAAATATATACTTTCATATAATTTATATATACTCTTATATTTACTGGTTGTCCCTCTGTTTATGGCAAGCTGTAACATAGTGTGCCGCTAGTGTTATGCAATTTCTCTCTTCCCCTAGTAGGTATGGGAGTTTTTGGTCGTCATTCAAATTTCTGAATTCCGGGCATATTTTTGTGAATTTTGGGTAGAAATTCTCCCTTATGCCCTGATATTTTCTACAAGCTGTGAGGAAGTGCATCTCTGTCTCCACCACTCCCTGACTGCAGTGAGAGCATATCCTGTCCTCTCTTGGTAGCCGGGTCTGTCTGTGTCTACCTTTTTCGATCGCCAGGTTATGTTCACTAAGTCTGTACATTATGGTCAGAAATTTAACTTGTGAAAATATGGCTTGTAATTTTACACGAGGAATAAACTATATTTGTGGTGTAAGGCACTGGTGTACTGAGCACTCAGGGTGCTAGGTGGCAGATGAATAATGGGTCAACAGTACCCTCAAAAATTGCACCTCAAAATGCTGGCTTTCAGCAGAATGTCCAACTACACCAGGCGTGTTCTCTTCCTTTGAAATCCCAGGGTTTCTACTGGCTTTAAGTGCTGTAGGAACTGCTGGGCTGAGAGCTGCACTGTGTTACCAGCATCCAAAGCCCATTTATTGGACCGATTGCCCTCTCGTACCTTGCCCAAGAGGCCATTCACGCACACTTGCTGGTGGACTATCAGGACTGGGAACACTAGCTGATTCTCCCTCTTTCTAACTGGTAGCCCTTCTCCTGTTGCCCTGAGATCAGTTAACAGCACAGACCATGGACTGAACGGGAGATCCTCTCAGTCAACATGGCTCAGCTACACTTTGTGCAAACCTGCTCAGCCACCAGTGGAGCTGGCACGCTTGAGGTTTCGTCCAATTCAATCCCATCCACTGTTGATCCAGCTCTTTCCAACTCTCACAAAAAAAATCTTACCACTTCGGCTAGGATATTGATACACTTAAAATTGCCTAATGGAATTACATTTGTTGGTTACTTGGATATTCTTTGCAAAAACTTGTTTTAGGAACTACACCAAAAGGCGTGTTGTATCCATGATGTAATTTCATAGTAGAAGGTATACAATCCTAACATTGCACTGTGCTCGGAACACTAGCCTTAACGTAGGTTCCTGATTTTTGTTATTGTTCTAAGTTATTGTACTGTCGCTCTGCCTACTTACAGTTCTAACCAAGTGTGAAGTAAAATCCTCTATTTGACATTAACAAAAACACAGTTCTGATCTTCTACGATAAACGGAACTGGTCAACATTTCAAATCATGTACTGCTGTATATACTAAACATGTGGGGGAGGGAGAGAGAGAATCCTGTGAATACATTTTCAGAGCTGTTGGGGAATACACAGAAATCTGACAATGGCATCAGTACAGCCACAGCCAATTTATATTTATAAATAAAAGATGCAATCGTTGCATGCTAGGCTTGGGCAGATGCTGAACAGCAGGAATGTTGGTGCGCTGGGCTGGAACATCTCCCGATCACGGTTAAGTTTTGTGTTTGCACAAGTTCAGAAGCACAGTTCAAACATGTCCAGGATTTCAAGCTGGAGTGCTCACCGTCATCTTATGGAGATCAATCTTTGCAGATGCAGCTACCATTTATATATATCTTGTGTGTGTAGACACACAGTACAGTGTGTGTGCATTTGCTGAGTCAAAGGCTGATAATGGATGGACTCAGCAGGGGAATCAAGGCTGAAACCCCACATTCCGAGTTCTGGATTGTAGGACAAGCCTCAATTTAAAAACAGGATATAAATTAAGGCAACACTCAATATTTACATAGGACTAGCTTATAAATTAAATTCTGCACTTTACTGCTAATTCTGATGATAAGCACAGTGTTAAAAAAAAGACACTGGTAAGAACACCCTAAATGTGTGATTATTTCTGAGTCTTTGATACTGTGCGGGGCGATTTAATCATCATAATCAGATAATGACTTTTTTAAAAATAAGGGTACGATATCCTCGTGGTTTTGGTTCTAGACTAGCAAACCTGAGGTGGAGTTCAGATCCCACCATCGTAAGCTGAGAAATTCAATTTGGCTGGCACCCGCTAATATGACCATGAAAGCTACCGTAGGTTGTAAAAACCCAACTGCTTCACCAAAACCCTTCATGGAAGGGGCATGCTGCATGTGACTCCAGTCCCACATTACATGGTTGTCTCTTCGTTCCCCACGGGGCAATATTGTACTGCCATTATCACTCACATCCCTCGAACAAATGAAACAAAAACTCTACCTATTGCCTAGAACAAACCAAT
The DNA here is from genome assembly GCF_052327205.1 of Somniosus microcephalus. Lineage (NCBI taxonomy): Eukaryota > Metazoa > Chordata > Chondrichthyes > Squaliformes > Somniosidae > Somniosus > Somniosus microcephalus. The sequence goes on from NC_140999.1 coordinate 192,001,115, forward strand.
GCTGGTCTGTTAAGGTAATACTTGAAACACTAATAAAGTGATCAGGGAATGCTATTGTAGCAGACAGTATGAATGGGTTCGAGACACCATTAGATGCATGGTGAGAGGGCGGGTGGAGCTGGTTTATCAAAAGGGAACAGGCTTGTTGGGCCTAGGGGCCATTTCCTTTTCTTAAATATTCTTGTGTTCTTAATTCAACAAGGGAAGGGATGAAGTACTGGTCATAGCTATCATGTGGAGTCTAGTTTCACTCAACAGCTTATGGGTTAATGGGATTGATCAGACTTTAACCAAAGGCATAGAGAAAAATAGTTACAAACCACACAACACTGAATAGCAGCGTGGTAGCTTCAATAGCAGAGTACCAACCTCCTCGTTAGAGTTTGAGTTTGAAACTAACTCAGTCAACTGTCCTGAATGGACAAGTGTTACCAGTTCTGAATCAGATGAGAGATAAAAAGCACGACATGCTTTCAGAATGCAGGAGGGAACAGTACAAGAGAAAGGAAAAACTGGCAGCAGCCCTGCTGATCATGGAGTAACAGTTACATAGCTGCAGAGAAAAACATTAGAACAGGGGACATGAAATGGGGCACGATGCAAGATGCTAAGAATTAAAACAAAAATGATATCTTGTCAATGCATTATTTTGTTGTAATTTACAAACACATTAGGAAGTGGTACCAAAGGGAACTTTCTGAAATAAACAGATAATGCAACTTAAATGATTAGTCAGGAGCAAACCTCAAGGTGTTAAGTACAGGTGGTGAGCTGTTACCTGCAGACATTGAATCCACATTCACCACGGCCACCATATAATGAGCAGGGACTGAATTCGGCATCCAGCACTGCAAGGGTAAAGTACGCAGGAGTCTGCCCCACGTTGAATGCGGCAAAGAGGAAATACGCAGTCTCTGAACGGCAGTAAACCCTATCACAATGCCAGCTGCCAAATCCCAAACAATCTCCCATTATGAGGCGCTGAACTTCAAACACTGTCAAGGGTCCAGGGCTGAAACCCCATTGAATGCTGTCACAGTGCCAGGCGCTGAACCCCATCCATTGCTGAACACTTCAAACTCACAAGAATCCCAAACGCAATGTTCTGGAAATAACTTTATTAATAATAGTAATGAAAACAAAGTTACAATTCTGAAAACAAACAAAAAACATTTTGTACACAAAATATACAGGTGTGAAGATATCAGAAACTACCCAATGTAAAAATCTGCTCCAGAAAAGAAGATACTGAAAGTCAAACCCTAAATGTGCACAGAGAAGCTGAATAGTCACTGATGCAGAATGAATTAAAAGTTCTTACCCAAGAACTTTACATCTCCAAATAACACCAGAATTCAATTTTTTGGCCTGTTTTTCAGCAAGATAATACTTGTGGGATAACCAAATCAATATGCATGGAATAAATATATGGAATAAATATAAATCCTCAGAGGCAATACTTAGAATTTTAGTTTAAAAAATAATATATGCAAAAGGCAAATACTGTATGCAGCCAAGCAGGCTAGCTGTTCTAATACTCTATTACCTCAATGTACAGTGCTATTAATATCGAGGAGGCTGCCACGTTTGAGTCTAGTTCTATTGAATGTTGCTCTGCGCTAGCGTCAGGTAATTTAACATTGAAGTGAGTCCAACAGAACAATCTTGGTGTAGAAAGAACCGAAAGTATATGGCACAGAAACAAGTCGCAGGCCCTGTCCTGGGAAGGCAGTAAATATGAGCTACAATACGATGGAATGCCAGAAAAACCTTGGACACAAGGCAGGTTGACACTAAATGACACCTCTGCTCACCTCCAGCAGGAATGTTGGCTGCCACACACGTGGTGGGCACTTCAAATGGAATGGACTCACCTTTCTGTCTTGAAGCTGTTCCAGTTCTTTCAGTATAAGCCAAAAATCAAAACCTTGAAGTTAAGACTGCTCATTCTATTTGTTACGTTCTTAAGATTGAATGGTACTTGTTCCCCATTAAAGTGTATAGATGTCTGGAGGCTGAAAGCATGCTTACATTGTTCCTGCTGCTCACACAGTACTGGACTGACAACACCAAACGCTTGGGCAGTTCCTAAAGCAAACTTGTTCTTGCAAGCATTGTCCAGTACTGCAAACCTCAATTTTATAAAATTACGTAGCGATCATTTACTCAGTTTTCGGAACTCATTTTTACGAGCGGGTTTAGAAAGTCACGTGATACCAAATGGTGACTGTATGTTGTTTAATCCTGTAACTGCTGCAATGTTCAGTGTAACCCCGTAACTGTATAAGTACATGATTTATAGATTTCACACGTTACTGTGTGCAACTGGGAAGATGGTGTTAAGTATGAGTGTGTAAAGCGCCACAAAGCATTGGGAGGCACATCTGTGTCCGCTACACATTGCATTAGATATCTGTACTGTTGTGGGGGGGATAGTGCGGGAAGAGGTGAAGACTTGAGGCCACATCACTTCTTTATGTCATCCCCAGGCCTACCACACAACCAACTGTAGTCAGTTTTAGTGGCGTCCAGCCTGGCTTCTCACAGATGGTGGAAGGAGAGGGGTAGCGAGTATAGTGAGCTCTCACAGATGGTGCAAAAACTCCAGAAAAGGGGCAAAGGGGAGAAAAGACCTTTAAACAGGACATTTCGCCCTCAAAGAGTTGCCACTGTAGAGATACGTGTGAGCACACCATTTAGCTGTGTCAGTAGTGTGTGTGTGTGTGTGTGTGTGTGTGTGTGTGTGTGTGTGTGTGTGTGTGCGCGTGTGTGCGTGCGACTGTACAGTTGTTGTTCAACTTGCATTTTGCTATTCATGTTTCTAAATAATCTGCTCTTACCTGGGCCCTCAAAAGGTAATAATTTGGAGGGAATCGGGTCATTAGCAGCAAGCGGAATGAGATAGAGGTCCTTGATGTGCCTGGCGTTATTTGCCACCACGCCGAAGCGGCCTCGACTGTTGAAGTAGGAGTAGAGCGAGATGTAGGTGACTTCCTCTTCCTCCGTGGCTGGGTGGAAACGAATGAGACAGACTTCCTGCATTTGCCACCGAAAGAAAACAAAAACAAAAATCACTTAAAACAAAAGCTAGGCTACAATTATAGCTGTAACCAGCAGCTACATCTCCACAAGGACTCCCCTTGCCCCCAAATCGCAACACTTGCATACGGAATGTTAGGAACACAGGAACAGGAGGAGGCCATTCAGCCCCTCGAGCCTGTTCCGCCATTCAATCAGATCATGGCTGATCTGCAACCTCAACTCCATTTACCCGCCAAAATGTTCCTGCCTGAACGCTTCTGCTGGTACTACTTAACCAGAAACAATGCCAAGACTAAGAACATAGGAACATGAGGAGGCCATGTAGCCCCTTGAGCCTGTTTGATGAGATCATGGCTGATCTGTGACCTAACTCCATCTAACCACTGTTGCCCCATAACCCTTAATACCGTTGGTTAACAGAAATCTATCAATCTCAGATTTAAAATTAACAATTGACCCAGCATCAACTGCCGTTTGCAGATTCATTAAAAAAATGTCAGTACTTTAAAGTTCGGATGCCATTTTAAACCTGTCTTCTGGGTTAGGGACAAAACGTGGGGGGTGTGGGACTAAGCACGACTGCTTTTTCAGAGTCAGCACAGGCACGACAGGCTGCACGGCCTCCTCCGGTGCTGTATGTTTGTATGATGCTGTTCAAACTAAACTCCTGATAACTGCTCTGTGAAAGATAGTTCACAGATTCGAATATCCTCAGATCCTGACTGTAAACACACAGGCTGATTCAGCGACGGTGTTCTCCAAGAATGCACACGCACAATCTGGGAGTGTGCCTTGCTACATCAGGTGAGCAGGCCAGCCTGTCCCATTCCCAAAGTGCTGAGTTCAACAATATAAAAATGTTCGAAGCTATTTGAGGCCTCACTGCCAGCGTGCGAGAGCCTCGGCACACCGAAGCCTTTCAATCCAGTGCCAAAGTCGGCAATTTTTCCCTGCTGTTTATTAGCACTGTTTGCCCATATAAAATGGGTGCTGGAGGGATTTCATGGTCTAGACTTGAAGACCCTGATCTAAATACTGAGCTGAATTATTTCCCGTGGCTATTCCAAGCCTCCAGCCAATAACTTTTCTATAACAGCCTTGCTGTCAGTTGCTTATTTCACTTGTCGCAAGCAGCAAGGGAAGTCCTATGGGCATTTGCAGATTTGGGCGAGGAAGAAATGCATGTATGCAACTTGCAGCCAGGAAGACTCGTACACCAGTGATCTGATTGACCCAAGTGATTAATCTGGGCTTGCACACAAGTTCTATCCCATTTTTCACAATACTCAACACCACGTCCTTCATTATCATCTGCAGTACTTCAACTACTAGAATTTGTTTTCGTCCCTCCATACAGCCTTTGGACATAAAAATAATTATAAAGCAACCTAAAGCCTTCCAAAAGGCCTCAACAATATTGAATGAGAGGCGATCTTATTGAAACATATAAGATTGTGAAGGGGTCGGATCGGGTGGATGCGGGGAGGATGTTCCCGATGATGGGTGAAACTAGAACTAGGGGGCATAGTCTTAGAATAAGGGGCTGCTCTTTCAAAACTGAGATGAGGAGGAACTACTTCACTCAGAGGGTGGTAGGTCCATGGAATATGCTGCCCCAAAAAGCTGTAGAAGCTACATCATTACATAAATTTAAAACAGAAATAGACAGTTTCCTAGAAGTAAAGGGAATTAAGGGTTACGGGGAGCGGGCAGGAATTTGGACATGAGTCTAGGTTCGGATTGGACATGGCCCTGTGGGTAGCAGAGCGGGCCCAGGGGCCGTGTAGCCTGATCCTGCTCCTATTTCGTGTGTCTAATTCTGTTCGATTCAGGAGATGGTTCTGTGATAGTGGATTGGCGGTTAGGATCAGATCAGCCATGATCTTATTGAATGGCGGAGCAGGCTCGAGGGGCCGATTGGCCTACTTCTGCTCCTATTTCTTATGTTCTTATGTTCCCATATACGGCCACTTACCTTTGAATGGGTACATCCCTTTAAATGTGAGCTGCAATATTTGCAGGCTCATGAGATTCAGTGGCCTTCTATGCAACTGCATTTGATGCACAAGCCCCAAGTGGCAGAGAGCACATGTTTAAATGAGAGTCAGGAGCTGGCCGTGGCAGCTTTTGGTGAAGTCAGCTCCATTTGGGCCTCACACAGCAGCCCCAGCAGCTTGTTAGCCAAGATCGCTGACTCAGTTCTACATGGTTTCATCCAGCTCGCAAAAGGTTGAAGCTCATTAAATAACTGAAGTCACAGACTGAATGGAAATAGAAATTTGGAAAAGCTGATACAGCTTACACACTGATATGCAAGGCACTCCCGTGAAGCAGCTTGGGACTTTATACTACATTAAAAGCAAGTTGTTGTTGATAAAAATCATCTAACAGCCCAAAAGCAAAGACTGATTGACGTAAGAAAACTACGAGGCACTTGGTCTGAGTATTAAACAAGGCTTTAATCAACTGTTTTTCAACATGGAGATCTAGTTGTGTCCTTCACTAGTTCCTGTTAAAGAATGTCCTGAGCAAGCTGGGCCCATGCCCGAGTATTTATACTCTCCCTGGTCAGCGCCACCAGCAGGCCACCCAGTATCATTTCATAAGTCTTTCCACACGAATGACAAGATTCATGTCACTGATTTCATATAAAACAACTTTTCAGGACCATTTTTCAATAGTCTCATCCAGTAGTTTCTCACTGTCTAACTCATTGAGTATACACTTTTCAATCATTACTTGGGAAAGTCAGTTTAGCCCTTAAAAAACTCAGAGCATTTTCACTACATTTTTTGATACGAGTTCCACAAATAAGCCTTTCACAATGTCATCCTCACTCACTCACACAGGAGGCTCATAGAACCGTAACAGCGTGTGCTGGAAATCGACATCTCTGGGGAGCCGGTATCAGTTCATTGTCAGTGGGAGAAGGTTTGCTACATGTGCATGCAGACAAACACGCACACGTTGAGGGGACTTGCACAGTGACCAGAGACAATAGGTTTTTTTTTTCCTTTAATGTGCACTAGTTTAGAATTTTGGATATTAACTTCGAGTATATTACTACGAAGAGCATTCTTTATATTCTCCAATTCTAGTACAAAAAGTGTTTCATAATGAAAACTGTTGACAAACGTTTGCAGTCAGAGGGCTGCAGAATGCACCTTAGCTGCAACAAAGCAGAGATTAGCTATTTACAAGAGAAGCAGGGGGGAGAAATTCTGTTGTAATGTGGGATTTGAAATCCGACCAGAAGTTGCAGTATGCTATGCTAGATATAATTACCCATCAGGTCAAAGGTAGTTGTACAGTCAGTGTGTCTGGGTCATTTTAAAGAATTTATTTATCAAATCTGCTGATGCAGGATGAATTTTTTTTAATTTTTTTTTACAGAAAGCGTTCTCCAATTACAAAGGCTTGAGTGCTGCTATAATCACAAATCTGTGCACCAGTTTTCGAAAGTCAGCAACAGTGAAAGAAGGTGATGCACACAGCGTGCTTCTGGCTCCTGGTGTCTGTCAGCAGAAAGTGGCCCCGAGATTGTTGAATGGATGCTTTTAGCATCAGCTGAGAAGTCTGAATAACTGTTACTTGCAATGGAAAAGTGAAAAGATTGTATTTCAGGCTAAACTTTTCTGCATGACAGATGGAATTTAAGAACCAATTCAAACTATAAATCCACGCAAATTCCTAATCCCTAAATATGGAGCGAAAGTTAAATGATGCAATGAATTTTACTTGACAACACAAAACTTTTAGTAGATTATAACGATTACACAGATTAAACCACAGTACGATACCTTGGAGAGAGATGACTTCAGTTTTCCTACATAATCCCAGACTGTGTGGGGTGAAATCCTGCCACCGATGTGAATTGTATCTGGCAAATCCTAAGTAAACACACAGAGTTACATTTTTTAAAAATTCAAAAAATAAATCAGCTCTGCCACACTGTCAGGGTAGTTTATAACACTGAAACATTAAAGCTAAGTTTGCTACTAAAGGCGTACGTAAGCAAATGCTCCCAACAATGCACTATTCACCTACACATGACAGAGGACAGTGTACCGCCCGCTGTTGGCACTGAATCTGCCCTCAGGAATGGGTAGAGCTAGAGGTCTCCTCCTCTTGACCATCCTGATTTGCTTATCACTAGATATAATTTTTCTGTTGGATTCCGATCCTGGCATAAAACCAAGACTTAATACACAAGTCTATGATCTTATTGTATGGTGGAGCAGGCTCCAGAAGCCGTATGGCCTATACCTGCTCCGAATTCTTATTTTATGTTATCTAAGAAAAGAGACAGTTAACAGCTCAGGTGGAAAACTCGACTAGAAAGGCAGACGAACCCCTTTCATTAGGACCGAGGAAAAAATGTTCCCGGTCCTTGTGCTGCACACGTGAAGCCATTTCACCACCCACCCCCTCCCGATATCGGCACTAAATCCTAGCTGACGGGAATTGATGTAAATTACCCAATATTTACTGGCTGTGCAAAATTCTGCTCTTTAGTGACAAATAAAACGGAGAAAATTATCTCTCAAAAATCGGTGACAACAGCTAGTGCAGATGTGATTAAAGATAAAATTCTGGCCTGGTTTCTTGATGACAACGAAATGCATAAAGGCTTTATTTTACGAAGAGTGTCAGAGTTGAGAATAACCAGTCGGAGCAGTGGGGAAAGTAGTGATTCTGGATGACAGTTTACATTTTTACAATGACTTATTAAATGATCAGAAACTGTTTCCATTGGCTGAAGGGTCGATAACCGGAGGGCACAGATTTAAGGTAATTGGGAAAAGAACCAGAGGTGACATGAGGGAAAACTTTTTTACGCAGTGAGTGGTTAGGATTTGGAATGCGCTGCCTGATAGGGCGGTGGATACAGATTCAATAGTAGCCTTCAAAAGGGAATTGGATAAATACTTGAAGGAGAAAAAATTGCCAGGATATGGGGAAAGAGCGGGGGAGTGGGACTGACTGGATTGCTCTTCGAAACATCCAGTGCAGACTCGATGGGTCAAAGGGCCCCCTTCTATTCTATGATTCTATAGCCATGTCTTTTTCTTCCCTCCTACTCGGACTATTTTGCAATAGTTAGGTTTTAAACATACAATAAAAGGAGAATGTTCAAAGTTTTAGTTTTTAAAAGCCCTGTCAGGGGGCCTCCAAAATCAAGGTGCATCACTTCAAACTGAAACGTGGAAAATCTTTTAACAAGTAACCATGCCAACCCTGATCAAAGATTAAATAATATCCTGATATCACTACACATCAAATCACCTGGGAAAATATCAATGCTTGTAAAGTGACGTGGTTCAACACAGGAGACTGTCTGCCATGCCATCTTGCCAGCAAAGGATAGAAAACTGTAACTTAAAAACGCCTTAAGTTGGTGCAGAGTGACACACTGGAACTGCACTCTCATCATCCCAATCACCTTAATACATCTTATACTGTGCGCATTGAGATGCACTGAAGACCGTCTCACTTGCGACGTACGTGAATTGAAACTCTGCTTCCAGTTTCCACATTCAGCCGCAGAGGACAACCACTATTCGGGACTGTTCCTGTGAGAAAACTGTGGACAAAACACTTCATGTTTCTCCTGGCTCCACAGCTCACAGAAAAGTGGAAGAATTCAAGTTCTTTACAGATTTTTAAAAAAGGATGTTCAATCATTACTGGTCCTAAAAATTTAAACAGGATCGGATTTCCCCCCCTCCCAGAATACACCTGCTAAGAATAATTTAAAAATCCTTAAAACTAGCAGTGTGCATGGACTGAATGACCCTCTAGCTGTTACAAAATAAATGCCGGAAAGCTCCCTCAGAGCTCGTGTACTCTTTCGATTTACCGGCACCTAAATAACCGGAAATCTCGGTTAACCGGCAAAATTCAGGAGTAGGTTTTACTTCATATTTTTTTGCCTTCTTCCATCTGTGCTGTGCAAGGGTGTGGCTGCAGCTGTTGCTAAGCTACAGAGACGCTTGAAACTTGTGTTCGTTGTTCTACAGTTGTTGCTAAGTAACAGGGTTTGTTGCTTTATACGGAGCTGTCAGCTCTCCCTATCTTTTACTATAGCTTTCGGTTATCTGGAATTTTTGATGAACCGGCACCACGTCGGTCCCGTCCGTGCCGGATAAAAAAAAGTTTCCTGTAACTTACACACACACACACACACTTTCCAGCAGGGGTGGCTGGACAGCAGTCAAAAGTGGAAACTCTCACTGATTTTCTCTCTCCCGCGCCAAGTGTCCTGCCCTCGCTGGCACTTCAGCTCAGCTCTGGGTATTCAGCACCGACTGAGTATAGGATGGAGCTTGGCAGTGACATCTTTCATGGCCCAATGTCTCGAGGGCACTCACCGTCTCGGCCTAACATAGGAAGGTTGGTCAGTTGGGTAAAGTGCTGCCTGTGGAATTTTACACCAGCACCGAGCCAATGCCATCTGAAGAAGTGAGAGAATTGGACGGTGGTGGGGGAAAGACTTCCTTACCTCTATGAGATAGTCAATAGATCCAGAGACTGGATAGGCTTTAGTGACAAACTTTGCCACACCATGCATGTTGATAAATCCTTTCCAAATCGCATCCAGGTGAGAGAGGAACAACGAAGTATCCAATTCCATTGAAGTCTTTGACTCTGAAACTCTGTAACAGGAACAATAATGTCAGTCAGACAGCCCTAGTACAAAAGTGACATCACCCCTTACACTGCCCGCATGGTGGAACCTTTACCCAGTCTATTTTCTATTAATTTTAGAATCCACATCCAGGTCAGATGTTCAAAGTGAACAATGCCTAAATTAAACTAGTTGCGGGCCATCGGAGCCCTCCCAATGGATTTGTTTAAAAAAAAATTAAGAGTCAATAAGGAAGAAAGATGGGTCAACAGAACATTAACCTGTCTTTTCTCTTTCCAGATGCTGATCGGAACAGAGGATTTGCTGAACAGAGAGACCCGGTCCATCTAATTCGCCTTCTACCATCCCGGTAGTCACACGATCCAACGATAATGGAGTTGTTGACTGATCACAGCGATCAATCTCTCAACAGACCCAGACATGAGGTGAGGAAAACCCCCAGTGGTGGAGAGCTTTGGGAACCAGAGGTCTAGAGTCACCTGTTCCTCCCGAGCTCGCTACACTCCCCACACGTCACAAATCACTCGATAGACTGTGTCCCAAAATATTATTTTCTGAAATAAATATCTAATTTGCATTTGAATGAATCTAACTGGTCCCATCGTTTCCCTAGGGAGTCTGCTCCATAGATTGACCACTTGCTCACTGAAATATTTGGAGCAATGTTAATCTAACCCACCCGTCGGGAATGAGGTGCAACGCTGGTTTTACACCTGCCCAGTTTTACTCTCCACCGAAGTCAAAGGGGAGTAATATTGGGCAGGGTGTAAAACTGCATTCCACCTGATCCCGTGGGTCTCTCGCCTTATGAGTTAGGTTAAAATTAGTCCCATTGTTTCTACAGATAAGTTTTGAATTTACCCCCTTCAAGCGCAGGCCGTGTCCTCTGGTTTCACTGTTCTGGACGAGGTGAAATAGCTCGTCATGGTCGACATTAACTAGTCCCTTTAGAATCCTAAAAACAGCAATCATGTCACCTCTCTGCCTTCTCTTTTCCAGTGAGAACAGGCCCAACTTACATAATCACTCCTCATAATCCATCATTCTGGTTGCCCTCTTTCCGTATCGTTTCAATAACTGCAATATCCTTCTTGTGGCGTAGCGACCATAACTGCACATAATATTCTACGTGCCAATGATTTATAAAGTGGCAGGATTATCTCACTATTTTGGCTCAATATCGACCTTTTAATACTTCTCAACATCTGATTTGCTTTACTCAATGCCACCGAGCTTTAGTGCAATAGCTTCAATTTGTTGTCAATCAGGACCCCCCAGATCTCTTCAATTTTCTTTCCATTTTAGCAATAGTCCCTTCCTGGATTTGTTTGTATCCTCCAAAGCATTTTGCTCTACATTAAATTTTACCTGCCATCTGTCTGCGCAATTATAAGTATATTCAAATTCTCCTGTAACTTAATCGGTTCATCTTTTGCCATCTAATGTCTTCAATTAGCTTTGTAGCATCTGTAAATTTACCACTGTGCTTGTGATTCCTAGCTCCAGTTCATTTATAAAGATAATTAAACAAGAGGTCCCAAAACAAGGCCCTATGGGATCCCACTGGTAACATTCTCCCAGGCTGATCACAATCCCTGTACCACAACCCCGTGTTCTATAGGTCAACCAGTCACATATTCATTGCAAAATATTTCAACCGATTCCCACTTCTTTATTTTCAGCCTTTCCAGAGGAACCGTATCAAAGGCCTTATTGGAAATCCAAGTACATTACATCCACTGCCTTACCCCTATTAAGCTCCTGTCACACCCTCAACGAAAACCAGTAAGTTAGATTGGCAAGAACTGTTCTTCATGAATCAATATTGGCTATCATTTATGGCTTTTTCTATCCAGATGTTCCATATTAATCTTCAACAAGGGTTTCCAGTCTGAAGTTTCCTGTGTCACTTTTGTTACCTTTTTAATTGAACCGATTGCTGCTGTGCATTTACATATGAACAGTAGGCCATTCAGTCCCTCGAACCTGCTCCACCATTCAATTAGGTCATGGCTGATCTATACCTCAACTCCATTTACCCACCTTTGTTCCATATCCCTTGATACCCTTACATAAGAAAAATATATTGACCTCTGTCTTGAAAGCTCCAATTGTCCCAGTATCCACAGCCATTTGGAGAGAATTCCAGATTTCCAACATGTTCCAATTTTGTTTTACTGAAAATTCTTATATAGTAGTAAGAAACATAGGATGAGCTTCAGCAGATGTCACGAGAAAGAGCTGGAGCAGCTTTGGCTTCCTCAGTAATATGAAGCTCTATCCGTATCTCTCGAGTCCCATTCCCTCAATGCCATAAATTTGAAATTCTTATCCTTGTGTTTAAAGCCTTCCGTGGTCTTGCCTTACCCGATCTCTGTAACCTCCTCCAAGCCTTGTAACTTCTCCCCAAACTCGGTTTCTCTGGTTTCTTGTTCATCCCCCCCTTCTCCCCACTATTGGTGGTTGTGCTGTCAGATGCCTAGACCCCATGCTCTGGAATTCCCTCCCTAAACTCCACTGCCTCTCCACCTACCTCCCCTTCTTTAAGACCTTCTTTAAAATCTACTACTTTGGCCAAACTGTTAATTATCCCTCCAAATCTCATCTTTGCCTTGGTGTTTGTTTCTCCTCACACCTCAGTGACGTTGTTGTTGAAAAGATTCTTAGAACAAAACAAATGTGGATATTAATTTGTCCCCAATTGGTACTGTTACCCAGCAGCAGAGCAAGGTGTGCTGTACTGTGCTCAGGCCTAAATTTGAAATGGTCACCAGACCACTGAAATATTTGCTTCAATGCGGAATGGATTACATACAACAAAAATTTAGATTACTTCCTGATTGTACACTAGTACAGAAGAGTATACTGGTTGTGATGGAACTCTCCTACACTTGATTTGGGGTGTCATTACACTGCTCATTACATTATTAGCTAGCACGTTCCTATCAATCAAGCCTTCTCTATGTGGTGTTCAACTTTATTGAGCAGGTTGAATATCGTGTGATCCTACCAAAAGTGTTTTAACAACTGGTCAGAATAATCCAAATCTTTAATGTTAATTTTAAAGTTTTGGTTATAACGAGAAATTTAGGATGGGGGAGAAAGCAGGGACTAGAAGTTGTTCTTGACATGAGCTCAACAGAAAGAGAAATTAGTTTAAATAGGTGTAAAGCTAGTTGGAATTTCTGGCTCTTGTGCAAGTTCAATTACAGCCTTTCTCTAGGGATAAAGGTTATCAGTATTTATTTTGAATCTCAGTGTGTTGTGTTGAGTCTACATATTTAAAAAATCATAATACAGGTTTCCTATATGCTCTAGTGAGATCTAACAGCAATGTTTACACAGCTGGATGGATGGATGATCTGGAGTTTACCACAAGACACCCAGCTTCTTGTTTGAAAGCTATTGTGACCCCCTTTTCAGAATTATTTTGTATGTACATCTAGCCTGAATATTGTTCTGACTGGTGGCTTTGGATTGCTAGAGTAGTTCTCTCCTTGTGATTCTTACACACCTTACTGTTGTATAGTTCTGCTCAGGTGCAATTGATGGTTTTGTCAGTATAGATTTTGGCGCTGCAGATGTCAAAATGGATTTTGGCACCTCCTCCTTCTTCTTTTCACCACCAAAAGTTCTCCCCCACGCCGCCTCAGAAACTGTGGTAGCAGCTGAAGATGTTAATAATATAGTCTTAGGGACATTATAGGCGCTAAGCGAAGAACCCACAGTGATGAATGTTGTATCTCTCCCGGCAGCGGTAATTGGATTACTGGCTGGTGATAGGAAGGAGTTGCTGACAGATGCTGAAGTCAGCTGTGATGTAGTTACAGGGGCTGCCGATGGAGTGGGAAGAGAGGTAACTTCTGGGGTTGAAACAGGATTCTCTCTTGGTTCTGAAACAGTCACCGTTGCTTTGCTTTGTTCTTGCTGACGTCTTACATCAGGCCTTGGTTTCATTTTTGGTTCTGTTTTTTTGGTTACCACTTTTGGCTTCTTAGGCACTGGTTCATCATCTGAGACTTGAACTTTACCTAAAAGGGAGTGTGCAAATCAACAGGTGAATTAAAGGTTTGGGGTTAAATTAAATACAGATGTGGCTTGTGCTACAGATTATCTGCATTATTCCTGAAATGAATAGCCTGAATTCACACCTACTTTACTGTTTCTATCATTCACTAACAATGAAGTTTGTAAGCATATCAGTTGATGTCCTGTGACTTTGCATAAAGTAAAAATAAAAAAACATTTTTGGAATTAGGTCCCAGGTAGAGCTTGTTCATAAATGAACTCCCATATTCATCTGGGAGTTCATGGCTTGACCAGATCCAGGGCTTCAACCCAGTAAAAAAAAACTTGAATTATTAAAAATTCTCCAACTTATTTAAACTTTCAGTGCAAGTGTACTGGCTACTTTTTGTTTTTGTTGTGTAATGGGATAGTTGGATCTGATTGGACCTTGCTAACCACACAAGCAATATCAAGATGTAGTGAGCATAAACTAATTATAAAGCAATATTGGATACTATGGGAGCAACGTTCCATGGCCTCACACGTAGTGGGCAGTTTATCCGTGAATTGTAGCTGCATTGCCCATGATTTTCTGTTCATCAATACCATGGATGGAACACTGCAGGCAAAATAGCCCACATTCCAATAAGTTGCCTGCTGTGAGAGAGTCCCTGCCAGGGGTATAGGGCCTCAAAGTTCTACCCTATATTTATTCAGACATAATTTTTTTTAAATTATGCTAGATTGCCTTTTCAGATTAATTTGCATCACTGCTGATCAGACTGCCCAAGCGATTATTTTGAAATAGATTTTTGCATAAGCCTACGACCCTGCTAAAGTACAAGAATGTTCTGTTGCATTGTAGATACACGCCTAGGGAAAGTATGCTAAGCACTGAATATGGTTGTATTGGTCCTCACATGATAGACCAACATTCAGACAATATTTTTTACGCAGTGAGTTGTGATCAGGAATGCACTGCCTGAAAGGGCAGTGGACGCAGATTCAATAGTAACTTTCAAAAGGGAATTGGATAAATACTTAGAAGGGAAAAACTTGCAGGGCTATGGGGAAACAGCAGAGGGGAGTGGGGCTAATTGGATAGCTTTTTCAAAGAGCCAGCAGACATGATGGGCCAAATGGCCTCTTTCTGTGCTGTATGATTCTATGCATTTCATTAGTGATGATTGTGACTGCACAAATTCTGGCTTTGTTCTCACACCGCTGTTGCACAGAACCACACTGATGAATGTTCATGAAAAGTCCTAAAATGTTTTTGTGCTGTTTACCTGTGCAGATTCTGCAGTTCAGATCAAATAGGTGAGCTCGGTGTTCATCTGTTGTGTCTTTAAGCATGCTGCTGAAGATGTCAGGTAGTGGAAAGCTGATCTTCTGAGCAGGACGTGCATCTTCCTGCTCCTGAGAAACATACATAAACTTCAACCATATTGAAAGCCACTGGACAATTGTAGTAAAAATACAACGATGCAATCGTAGCTACTATGATATCCAGTGTATAAATCCAAATTGCAAACCAGCACAACCTAACACATATTTACTGGAGTGGAGTCTAAAATTTACACATCAGATTTTTTTTATGCAACGAGTCATGATTTGGAATGCATTGCCTGAAAGGGCGGTGGAAGCAGATTCAACAGTAACTTTCAAAAGGGAATTGGATAAACACTTGAAGGGAGCAAGTTTACAGGGCTATGGGGAAAGAGCAGGGGGGTGGGACTAATTGGATAGCTCTACCAAAGATCCAGCATATGCACAAAGGGCTGGCTGAATGGCCTCCTTCTGTGCTGTATTACACTATATTTAGGGAACAGATATAGCAAATAAGGATGAATTCTTTAATTATTTTCTCATCTTCAATTTTTTTCTAATCCATTTTGTTTACTTTATTCAGTAATTGTCAGTTAATTATGGGTTTTCTGTTCTTATTAACATGACTTTTGGCTGCACACTGAATTTGTCAGTTAATCTTGCCACTAGTTACTGTAAATGAGAACACAGATTACTCAGTGTCTCTGATTTGCTAGTGCCATCCCACTCGTCCTCGTGCCAATGACACTACTATCCAGTAAACTCTAGGGATGGGCAATAAATGCCGGCTTTGCCAGCAACCCCCACATCCCAAAGAATAATTAAAGAAAACAATTCTTTGGACCACAGATTTCAGTGGGAACTATATTGAGCCGAGGCATTTATTTGTGAATTTCTTTTTTTTAATGAGTTGAATTCTGCCTTGTGTTCAACCCCAATTATAATAATCTGGAAGAAATCTCAAGTAGAGAAAGAGGTCTGTAAGCTTAAGAGTCAACTTCTCGTAGCTAGACATCTCCCCCAATTTTCTCTTCTGAAGGCTGTGACTAAAACTGGGATGGAGTTCCACAAACACCAAGAGCCTTCCAGTTTCTCATTGAAATGGCTGTTCACGTGAGAGACCAGGCAATAAGTGGAGACAAGCTATTTCACTGCAGGGGAATCTCCCAATTCTGTCATCACCTGACATCAACACATATATACTTTTCACCAAAGTTCAACGGAAAATACAAAGGCGTAGGAACCAGGTCTGCCAAATCTCACCCATCTGGAGTGGAATTCATTTTATTCTGAAGTCTCCCCATTCTGATGAATCTCAAATTTAAACATTAAACGTAACTCTGTAAGTCGGATTGTAGCTTCACATTCTTTCTTGCTGCCAGGTTACACACGCTTTGGTATGATCATTGTATTTAGCGAGGTCAGTAGGAGTGCAGGACTCAGTAGGTTAGCAGCGGAGCAGATGGTCCATTGTTTGCAGCTCATCACCACAGTCGCACATCACCAAGTTGCTGTCATTGTAATTCCATATGCTTAAATGGGTCTCTGGCTCACTGTTTTTTGATCATAAATGTCACTTTTAACATTTTTTCAATGTTGATTAACTCCAGCAAAATCCCTGGCTCATTTCCCCCCATCCCTAACTAACGGGAACGGAACCAAACTGTAATACCCCTGCAGCTCTGGCTGAGAGCAGCCAATCAGCATAGGCCATAGATTGAACTTGAAACCTTCCTCGGTCGTATGACTCAAATGACAAACCTTAAGTTATATTTACCCACCGGGGCACGAGCGAGTTTAACACATTTCCAAATAATGTTAAATACAATAAGCAGCTTGATACAAGAGTTAGCATCATTCGCTCCCACCACAAGAACAAAAACCAAAAGTTATCGGTAATTTACTCTATCCACTGATCCATTTTATGGCAACATAAGGTCGATCATAGAGAAAACTCGAACAATGACTGGAAGCAGCGGAGAGAAAAGATTTGAAGAATGGAAGCTGTAAAAGTAGGTTAAAACAATGGTAAAGAGGATTAGATATAACTTTGGGGAAGACCCAAAGGCAAGTTCAGTACAGAATACCATGGAATAGTTTGAACACAACAAATATCTTATAACTGCAACAGGCAGGATCAATGCCACTGAAAAAGTTTGTGCATAATATAAAAGAAACAGTATGGGAAAGGGTTTAGAAATGTACATCAAACCCAGATGATCAAATGGCATATACAGTACTTAGCATGCTTGGTCAACGCTCCCTTTGGAGGGTTCATACTGTGATGATGGAACAGATTTGTTCTGATGGAATTTATATCAAATATGAAGGCCCAACCTGATCGCAGTCCTCTACAAAATACTTCTGGTGATGTCACAGTGAACTTTTGGTATTAACAAACATCTTCCAAAATCAATCATTCAAACCTTTTACTTCACTGGCTAATTGTTGTTTAGAATTAAGTGGGCCAGTGCCCAGTAATCATGGTGTGCTACTGTTCCATTTTGTATTTAAATTCCTTCAAAGCTTTAGTTTCTGAACATAAGAAATAGGAGCAGGAGTAGACCATTTGGCCCTTCGAGCCTGCTCTGCTATTCAATAAGATCATGGCTGATCTTCTACCTCATCTCCACATCCCTCGATTCCCTTAATATTCAAAAATCTATCGATCTTGAATATGCTCAACGACTGAGCCTCCACAGCCCTCTGGGGTAGAGAATTCCAAAGATTCACCACCCTCCAAGTGAAGAAATTTATCATCTCAGTCCTAAATGGCCGACCCCTTATCCTGAGACTGTGACCCCTGGTTCTACACATCCCAGCCAGGGGAAACATCCTCCCTGCATCTACCCTGTCAAGCCCTGTAAGAATTTTGTATGTTTCAATGAGATCACCTCTCATTCTTCTAAACTCTAGAGAATATAGGCCTAGTCTACTGAATCTCTCCTCATAGGACAATCCCCCCATTCCAGGAACCAGTCTGGTGAACCTTTGTTGCACTCCCTCTATGGCACATATATCTTTCCTTAGGTAAGACCAAAACTGTACATAATACTCCAGATGTTGTCTCACCAGGACCCTATATAATTGCAGTAAGACATCTTTACTCTTATACTCAAATCCTATTGCAATAAAGGCCAAAATACCATTTGCTTTCCTAATTGCTTGCTGTACTTGCATGTTAACTTTCAGTGATTCGTGTACAAGGATACCCTTGTACCTTGAAGCAGCCATATCTTTGTTTGAAATCATTAAATTGTTTTCATAGTAGTCACAAAGTACACAGAAAGAACCCTTGTATACAAATACCTTTGTAGAGGTATGAACAGTGTAAATTAGCATTCATAGTTGCTAAACATCAGCCTTTTATTGTGTCTGGCAGTACACTGTAGAACTGCAGCTACTGTAGGTAGTTTATTTAATTATATTCTTTAGAGTCCTTACTGTACATGACTACCTCAAAATAGTGTCTATTCAAGTGATAATGGCTTCTTCTCTACACAGTCCCAGTTATGTTGAAAGATGCTACTAAATACGATGGCTATCAGAACCCATTTTGGGGGGGGGGGGGGGGGGGGGGGTTGGTCCAAAGTGTAATTACAATTAAAAAGATGTTTCCTCAACTCAGGAAAAAAAAATTAATTTGATTCTTTTAAAATCTAGTTAGAAAACAGTCTGCTCTAATCTTATTTTAGGCGTTGTTCATGTTCTTGATTAACAGTTGGTTCAATTATAGTTCAATTTGACATTGTGGAGTGTGGCAAGCTGCCAAGACACATCCACAATGAGATATTCATCAACTTTGTGCTCAGGAATACTTGTAGAGTTGTCCTCACATCTGCTAGCTGCATCAGGATTTTATTAAACATTCAAAGAGACAATGATAAGTAACTGGAATCTGCTTCAAAAAGGATTTTAATATCGGGTGTGAATCCTTAACTCATTGGTTTAACTTGCAATACTTCTCAATCAGTGTAGATTGAATTTTTTTTTTTGTCTGGATCAATGTGAGCAAGGCCAGATTGATTACCCATCCCCATTTGCCCCGAGGTGGTGTTGATGGTGGTAGTGGTCTTTCCTCGAGTAGCGATTGTCTGTACAACTGAGTGGCTCGCTAGGCCACTTTGGAAGGCATTAACATAGAAACAGAAGATAGGAACAGGAGTAGGCCATTCGGCCCTTTGAGCCTGCTCCGCCATTCAATGAGATCATGGCTGATCAGCCAAGTTCAGTACCCTGTCCCTGCCTTCTCCCCATATCCCTTTAGACTTAAGAAATATATCCAACTCTTTCTTGAATATATTTAATGAACTGGCCTCCACCGCCCTCTGTGGCAGAGAATTCCACAGGTTCACCACCCTCTGGGTGAAGAAATTCCTCCTCATTTCAGTCCTAAATGGCTTACCCCTTATCCTTAAACTATGCCCCCTGGTTCTGGACTCCCCGGCCATCAGAAACATCCTCCTGCATCTAGTCTGTCCAGGCCTGACAGAATTTTATAGGTTTCGATGAGATCCCCTCTCAATCTTCTAAACTCCAGTGAGTATAAGCCCAATCGACACAATCTCTCCTCATAAGTCATTCCTGCCATCCCAGGTATCAGCCTGGTGAATCTTCGCTGCACTCCTTCCATGGCAAGAATGTTCTTCCTCAGGTAAGGCGACCAAAACTGCACACAATACTCAAGGTCAATAGAGAGTCAACCATGGAGTTATGTGTAAACCAGGCTAGGTAGAAGTGGCAGATTCCCCTGCCTGAAGAACATTAGAGGACAGTTGGGTTTTTAAAGACAATCCAGCAGCCATTGTTGTCATTTCATTTTTTCTCGTGGTAGCTCAAATAAATGACCAGATTTATGGAATTCCATTTCACAATGATGCGATATGAACTTAAAGCCTCTAGGGGTGCTGGTCCAGTTCTGTTTCAGATCATAATAATCTGAAGTACATGGAAATTATGTTAGGAATTTATAGCTTGCCAGTATTGTAAATGAATATTCATTTCTGCTGTTAATTGCTGAGAAAGGCTGTCCGACTGTGTGTACATATATGGAATACGCATTATGTTATCTACATTGAGCCCCTTGCAACCTTTGACCCATGGCTATTAGATACTGTTAAACCTTTGAAAGGATAATGGTTCTTCTCTGCTCTCTGTAGTTACTTTTGGGGAAACAAAAATGCCTTTGAACTGTTTTCTAGCCCTATAATAATATACAAGATGATACTGTAGTCATGATATATCCAGGATGCACGCCGTGTGCTGTATTCGGCAGAGCAGGTCATGCGGGCTCCCAGATTCCGTTGCAGGATTAAAAGACCAGCAAATCTATACTGCCACACTTGATTTAATTACCCCCCAGTCCTCTACATTTAGTTCAGGTAGACCCTTAGCATGCAAGAGTCTCTGTGTTTAAATGGCCCTTTAAACAATCTTGGCCTCATTTTACAAGTTTGGGTGATGGCCTACCTATAATTTGAGCTACTCCCTTAAAGCTAGGAGCATAAGGGTCTTTGTGATGTTACCGGCTCCAGGTGGTCTTAAAAGCAGAAGGCAAGTTGTTATTTATTTCCTCCTGCATTTTTATCCATGCACGATTTGGTGTTCCTGGGCAGGCTTCCATTATTTTTTACACTTTTGTCTTTTTAACTCTACAAATACTTGATTACTTTTTGGTTTGTTTGCTTTGATGTAACTTCTTAAAAAGGTGGATAGGTATTCTATGGGGGTTTCCAAACATATTGCATAATTAAAAGAGGTCATGAGCGAACAACAAATGCAGCAGCATTGATCTCGGAGGTATTTTGTTCATATCTGGCACTAGCCTAGGCGCGGCAGCTGAACATGTGAACAGTTCCCCATGTTCACAAGACAGGCTACCCCAGAGTTGCGCCAGGTGCTGTCCAATGATCTGCAGCCATCTAGATCAAGAATGGCTCTTCCTGTAGTAGTGAAGGTTACCATGTCATGAAGCTTTCATGCCACCTTACCATTCCATGTCATGCCAGGAGATATCTGGCACACCAGGCAGTCTGCAGTGCACACATAGAAGATAGGAGGAGTAGGCCACTCGGCCCGAGTCCGCTCCGCCGTTCAATGAGATCATGGCTGATCATCCAAGTTCAGTACCCGGTACCTGCTTTCTCCCCATACCCCTTGATCCCTTTAGCCTTAAGAAATATATCCAACTCCTTCTTGAATATATTTAATGAATTGGCCTCTACTGCCTTCTGTGGTAGAGAATTCCACAGGTTCACCACTCTCTGGGTGAAGAAATTCCTCATTTCTGTTCGAAAAGGCCTACCCCTTATCCTTAGACTGTGACCCCTGGTTCTGGATTCCCTGACCATCGGGAACATCCTCCCTGCATCTAGTCTGTCCAGTCCTGCCAGAATTTTATAAGTTTCAATGAGATCCCTTCTCATTCTTCTAAACTCCAGCGAGTACAAGCCCAATCGACCCAATCTCTCCTCATACGTCATTCCAGCCATCTCAGGTATCAGCCTGGTGAATCTTCGCTGAACTGATGAGTTCTACATCCGTTGAAGATGTTGGATTGAGAGGGAAGTAACAGCAGCTATGTTTACATGGGGCAACACCTTCGTCACTTATGCTGTGGAAAGGAGGCATCAGCTGGAGAAAATGTACAACTTTCACCGAATGGCAGAGTTCCCTTGAGTGCAGAATGTTGCATGTGTTAGTCAGAGGCATCAGGGCCCTTCGTATCAACCCCACGGCCTCCATGCAAAAAAGTAGTGGATTAGCCGTCGATGTAGCACTGAAACTGCATTTGCACCCATTAATATAACTCTATTGAGAACCAGCTCAAGTTCCCTCCGAAGATCTCCATTACAGATTCATCGTGGACACCCAATGCTAATAGGGTCCTGTGTAAGCAGTTTGCCCGCCTTGGGAATCCAGCATTGCTGCAAGGGTCAAGGCAGCCACAGCGTGGCTTAGTGAAATGTCTGCGGGTACTGATTCTTCAAGGCATTGAGCCTAGAAATTTAAAGACTCCAGTTTAGGCGCTATTGTCTGTAATGCAGCAAAGAAGCAACAGCTTTATGGCCTAGAGTAAAAAATGTTACCTTGGGAGTGAGTGCCATTTCCAGCAACCACCACTTGGCTATTCAATACCAAAGGAAATTCACTGACATCAGGGCAGCCAAGGTTAACGGGTGGTCGTCCTATCTTGCAACAATGCACTGAAATAGGCATGTTTCCAAATTGCAGCGACATTGCCCTTACTGTGTTGAATACATCTGCAACGCACCACCTATATACAGGGGATACCCACAATAACCTTCACAATCCCTTCTTTCTCTACAAGTGTTTATTTACTCACAGCTGGACACATAAGGAAGCAGTGAAAGACTCAGATGATGGGTATTTCATTGCCAGCATCCATTACCCCTTTCAGAAAACTGGGTTGCATCCTGCATGATGGTATGCAGCATTCCTTCACTCTACTTTAAGGGGGAAAAACAGCCCACAACCAAAAACAAGATTGTTCCAGCTCAATCGCCAGGACTTTTGCTGCAAATCAGCCAGCCACTCAACCATCTGCCACTGCAGAAGTAAGTGGCTAGGATTTAAAGTGCACACAATAGGAGGCACCAAGGGGAGGCACAATAGCTGTAGTTTATTGCATTTGTTTTCAGTGATGGAATGCGTGCTTAAAAATTTGGGGCAAGGTGGGAGATTACCTGTGTGGAGGAGTAAAAGAATGATCTCCAAATGCGTGCTTGGTAGTTGTGGAAGACAGCAACATGCCAGCAAGAAGCTGAATTGTGGTTTTTGCCAAACGGGACTGTGATGGCAGCACTAATTTGGTAGTGGGCTTGCATCCTAGCCGACATAACTCAAGTTACTACTTTGTGAAGGAGACATAGCCTTCTGAAGGATTGCCAAGGAGTCATGGTGAAATACCCATAATTGGATCAGCAGGCAGGAAGAGATGGATATCAGCAGGTAGAGGTCAGAAGCTACCCATGATCCTGTTCAGCGTGGCATCTCTGCAGTGGTCCTTTTTATAGCAGAGGAAGGCACAAGAGGCACACCAATGGCTCCCGAAGCCCAGTTCACAAAATTAAACTTAAAGAAACTTTTTAAATACTTAAAGAAACTTGAAATAAGTACTTAAAAAATTAATATGCTTAAAAAAGAAAATCTTAAAATATGCTTAAAATATACTTTAAAAAACTTACCTGCAGCTTGCTCCAGGTCGCTTGTGTCCCGTCACATCTGCAATGACTCTAGCCTCTTCCAATGAGGCATGCTTTTTGAGGCAGGATGGGGCAGTGGGGGGGGGGTGAAATCAGCCACGGCATCAAGCCAAGGCCCCAGCTGTCATTTACATGTAGCGAGACTGGCAAGTGGCAGCCAAAAAGGCTCCAAGGCACATTTTGTGGGCTGAGGATTTGACAGTAGGTCTCCCTGTCCCATATTCCTCCCAACACTACAGAACTGCCTGAAATCAGGTGGATTCCCAGAGGCCAGTATAGCTTGAGCATGCAATTAATGTCTAGGTGGTATCTGACTACACATACGTCAACATGCAGATCAGTAGCCGTTTTCCAGGGTGAGGCAGTCCACATTAGTTGAAGGAGAAGGAACACTGGGCAAATGACTCTTAGAATAGCGATATTCTTTCCACCCACGGTTGCAGACCTCAGTGAGAAAGGTAACAGCAGAGGAACAACTCGGCCTGGTCACCTCTGCATCCATTTTCTGATCCTCGGCGACGTAGCTTGGGCACAATGATGATGTGTGTGGAAAGGGGCAAGGGTTGAATACAACACTTGCGGGAGCAGTATTTCCCACCTTAAATTGTGCCATGGTTCATGGGTTACAAGAATTGAGAGCAAAATTGAGACGTAAAGTTACCTTTGAATTCCGCCTTATACTGGCGAATGTCTTTCTCATATGGTGGTTTAAATGTCTGGTTAAGCATTTAATCCAATGGTGTATCCATTTTCCTTCTACCATAAAGGGTTACAATGTAGCTCGAGAAATCCTCGAAAGTGCATTTCTCTCAAGGTCTTACATGTTTTGCTCAAGTTACATTTAGATTCTATTTATTGACGTTTGTTTTGAATTGTTAAGAGAGCACAAGGGAATTACTCTGACTGGGGGAATGATATATAAAATCAAACAATGAATGGTATTTAATATCAATAGCCCAACTCCATTTCTGTTGTCAACTATGATCAGCGGTGTTCTCTGCCCACTTTAGAAAGAGGAGTGCTGCGACACTCTGAGCCGATGGTCACCACAGGCAAACCTCATTTGGAAAGATTGTGAGGATACAGTGACAATGAGCTGGGGAAAAATCCACTGGAATTGGAACTTTACTTTTTCATCTCTTGCGAATTCAGTAGGGGTGAAAGCGTGTGTGTAATTCCCCAACGTGCCCAGTGATTTCCCAGGATCAACCGATAACTTCCTGTTCAGACAACTAAGCATCATCTATTGGGACCTTAACCAACATGCGCCAATGATGAAATGTTGGCTACATAAGTCATAAACAAATTAATTATTTTTAAGGCACAAGTCTGTAATTCTGTCACAATGTTACATGGAGCAGTTATCACTTCCATGTGGGGCATTGCTTAGAGATCTCTGCTTATGAGGATATTTTTGGTGTGGAAGTCTTATGTATGGAGGATAAACTGGTTAGGGAGTCATTACCTACCTACAGTATTCTATGCCCTCCCCATACCAAACTCTCCCTCTTTCTCCACTTCTCTGATGGGAGTGCTTGCAAATTTGTACATATTTATACACCTGTGCTGTTCCCATTTCCTTTCCTGCCACTTTGGTTGAAAAGTGGACAACTATTAAATTTCCGTGTTATATCCTTTCATTTAAGTTACAGAGACTAGGGATTTTAACTTGCAAGCCTGTAGACAAAGCAAATATGCAGCCCTGCAAGCATTACATCTTGGTGACAAATTTAAATTCATTTCTGTTAACTTCTTTCTGGAAGTGAGCGTGGGTGCATTAGCCTAAACATCCACTCCCACCACCACCACCATACTGCGGCTGCAGTGTGTACTGTCTACAGGTTGCACTGCAGCAACTCGCCAAGGCTTCTTCAGTAGCATCTCTCAAACCCGTGAGCTCCACCACCTACAAGAAAAAACCTCAGAGTTCCTGCATCGTTAAGTCAAAACTCCTGGAACTCCCTA
Source organism: Somniosus microcephalus (assembly GCF_052327205.1). NCBI lineage: Eukaryota > Metazoa > Chordata > Chondrichthyes > Squaliformes > Somniosidae > Somniosus > Somniosus microcephalus. Next base: position 192,026,333 of record NC_140999.1, read on the forward strand.
CCTAACGGCAGTGTGGGAGCACCTTCACCACACGGACTTCAGCTGTTCACCAATACCTTCTTGGAGCAGCTAGGGATGAACAATAAGTGCCCGTGTTGCTCACACCCAGAGTGTGAATCATTTTTTAAAATAAAACATACGGACCTTGTCTGGAGTACTTCACAATTTTCCTGCAATTCCCTACATGTTGGTTAGACGCGCAACGACAAACAAACGATGTATAGCTTCAACGGTATGGATTACCCCAGTTTATATCATCAGGAAAAAACTTGTTTAATTAGTTCTTCAATGTATACATTTTGCCACTATAAGAGACGAGGCCTAGCTGTTATTGTAAAACATGCTGCCATCCAGGAAAGCCATGGAGAGCTCAAAATTAGCACCTGTGATGTGAAAGGCTGCTTCTGGCATAAAAGTCTTGCAATAGTTGCTATTCGTCAATTCACTCAGATCAACTGTATTCCAAGTCAGTGCAGGAGCAGGACTCCAGAGCAAGGTTTCCTTTAAATTTTATTTGGGTGCACGGCCCCTTTAATGGGCTGCGTGGGCTGTTCAAAATTCCTGTGCATGCGTGGTTTCTCCTATTGTAAAACCAGCAAGCGGCCTGTGCGAGACCAACAGACAGCTGCGTCTTAACGGGAACATTGCTCCAGAACCACCAAGGTGTGTACCTTGTTATTTTGGTCTCAGAAAAGTTAAGAGTATCTGAGCGAGTAGTATTTTATTCTGCTGATATAACTTATTCTGGTTATATATCTCTCATGATAAACAATTCATAGTTTAGCATGAGATTAAGCCTCTGGCAGTGAGTGTGTTGTTTTCCTACCTGTCAGAGAGATAGAGTGCACTTGCTCCTTCTTGCGGCTGCCTTTTCTGGTGAGCATAAGCAGTGTGTTGAGAGGGGGTCTGAAATGTAATGTGCCCAATGTACAGTGTACATGGGATTAGGGTTGCGGGGGGGGGGGGGGGGGTGGGGGGAGGAGGGGGAGAGAGATTGCAACATTCACAAGGCTGCTGTGCTGGAAAACTTTAAATGGTAAAATTCCTGAGTTTTTCCTTAGCGAATGATGGTCGGTCGACTTTTGTGGAAGACAAAAACTAGGAAGAAATCTAAAGTTTCTGTTCATTGTACTTGGATTCACCGGAATGATCGAGGCTAAAAGCGTTAAATTATGAGGACATTGAATGATTGTATTCCCGCGAGTATAGAAGGTTAAGGGGTGACCTAATTGAGGTGTTTAAGATGATTAATGGAGTTGATAGGGTTGAGAGAGAGAGAGAGAGAGAAACTATTTCCTCTGGTGGGGAGAGTCCAGAACAAGGGGGCTTAACCTTAAAATTAGAGCCAGGCCGTTCAGGGGCGATGTCAGGAAGCACTTCTTCACACAAAGGGCAGCGGAAATTTGGAAATCTCCCCAAAAAGCTGTTGAGGCTGCGGGTCAACTGAAAATGACAGATTTTTGTTAGGCAAAGGTATTAAGGGTTACGGAATCAAGGCAGGTCAATGGAATCGACACAGATCAGCCAGGATCTAATTGAATGGTGGAACAGGCTTGAGGGGCTGAATGGCCTCCTCCTGTTCCAAGGTTCCTTACCCTCCAAAAAGGAATAGATAGAAAAACAGTGCTCTATTAGAACAGTTACTACCTGCATTTCACTGGTGACAGAATCACAGCACTATTCCAGTCAGCATTATCCCACCCTGGAGAGGGCTGCTGAAACCATATGTACAACTTTGTGTTTAGCTACATTAATCTCATCCCTTCAAATGGAACTTATTTCCTTCTCCAGTTTTTTTCTACTTACCCCCTTTTCTCCTGGAGGTGGCAACCCACACTCAGTCTCATGTGCGAAACCAGACAGCTGAGTCAGAAAACTTTTCAAATGAAAGCCAGCGGTGCTGAATCCACCCTGTCCTCACCCATGGTTCTAGTAGTATGATGATGACAATCCCTGTACCACTACACTGAGTTCTAACAAACCAATTACATATCAATCATAAAGTATTCCCACTGATTCCTGCTTTCTTTATTTGCAGCACCAGCCTTTCCGGAGGAACTGTATCAAATGCCTTACTGAAATCCACGTAACCACATCCACTGCCGCACAGCCCATCAAGCTCCTTTGTAACGCCCTCAACGGAAACCAGTAAATTAGATCGGCATCACCTCCCCTTCATCAACCTGTATTGGCTAACTTTTATGATTTTATTTGTATTCCGATGCTCCATGATCTTATCTTTAATAAGAGTTTCCATACCTTAACTTGCAATGGATGACAAACACACTGGTCTATAGTTTCCTGCCTTTCTCCAGTCCCCAGGCACCTCTCCAGTATTCAGTGATTTCTGGAAGATTTGTGCCAGAGTTTCTGCAATTTCCTCACTTAGAACCTTAAGGATACTTGAATGCATTTTCCCAGGCCCGGAGTTTGATCACCCTAAATTTGCACAGATGTTTGGCAACCGTGTTGGCAGTAATGTGAATAGTGTCACAACTTACCTATGCAACACCCTCTGGTTCCCTTTCCAGATCAAATAAGTTACCTGTCTCCTGCTTAGTAAAAACCAAGGCAAAAAACTTTTCTTTGGACTTTTGTAGCCTGTATAGCATCAGTTGTCATGTCCAATCCAACATTCAGGGGCCCCACTGCATGCTTCTTGATCTCTCAACATACCTCAAAAAAACTATCCTTCACTTCTCTAGTCATATTTAATTCAAAATTTGTCTTCACCACTCTGACGCCTTTGGGTATTGACTCAGTCTCAATTCTGTGCCTCTTTCCTTCATGGCCTTAAATGACTTTTTTTCTTCAGGAGTTGCTTAGTAGTCCGGTTCATCCATGCAGGAACGCGTTTAACCTTGGTACCTTTGCTCTGCAGAGTACACATTGATCCACTGCATTCAGAATTACCTCCTTGAAGGAACTCCATAGTTCCTCCACACCCAGAGCCATATTCAAACCTGCCAGGTCCACTCTGAGTCTTCTAAGCACAAACTTGGTCGTCTTAAAATTTGGTCATTTTGTTTCGGGGTTTTATAACACCTCTAATCCTTGTAATGTTCAACTGAGTCATAAACCAGTCTTCTATTAAATCTAGAAATTCCGTCCCCGCCTTACTAGTATTATTGTTTGCTAGTGCTCTGGGGGAGGGTTTAAACTAAGATGGCAGGGGGTTGGGAACCTGAGCAGGGGGACAGAGGAAAGGGAAACAAGGATAAAAGCAAAAGAAAGGAAGGAGAAAAAACAAAAGTGGCCGTCAGAGAAATCAATGGTTTAAACCAAACATGGCCACAGTAAATAATAATTCTAATAGATCTAAGAGCATTAAAAAAATAAGCCTGAAGGCTTTGTGTCTTAATGCAAGGAGCATTCGTAATAAGGTGGATGAATTGGCTGCGCAAATAGAGGTAAACGAATATGATTTCGTTGGGATTACGGAAACGTGACTCAAGGATGGCCAAGGCTGGGAACTCAACATCCAGGGGTATTCGATATTCAGGAAAGATAGGCAAAAAGGAAAGGGAGGTGGGGTAGCATTACTGGTTAAAGAAGGGATTAACACAATTGTAATGAAGGATATTAGCTCTGATGATGTGGAATCTGTATGGGTAGAATTGAGGAATACCAAGGGAAAAAAACGTTAGTGGGAGTGGTATACAGACCTCCAAACACTAAGGCGGAGGTTGGGGATGGCATTAAAAGCGAAATTAAAGAAGCGTGCAATAAGGGCACAGCAGTCATCATGGGTGACTTTAATCTACATATAGATTGGGCTAACCAAATTAGTAACAATACTGTGGAGGAGGAATTCCTGGAGTGTTTACGGGATGGTTTCCTGGACCAATATGTCGAGGAACCAACCAGAGATCAGGCCATCTTAGACTGGGTATTATGTAACGAGAAAGGATTAATTAGCAATCTTGTTGTACGAGGCCCCTTGGGTCGGAGCGATCATAATATGATCGAATTCTTCATTTAAGATGGAGAATGAAGTAGTTGACTCAGAGACTAGGGTCCTAAATTTAAATAAAAGGAAACTACGATGGTCTGAGGCACGAGTTGGGTAGGATGGATTGGGGAATGTCACTCAAAGGGTTGCCGGTGGATAGGCAATGGCAAACATTCAAAGACCGCATGGATGAACTACAGAATTTGTTCATCCCAGTTTGGCATAAAAATAAAACAAAAAAGGTGACTCAACCGTGGCTAACAAGGGAAATTAGGGATAGCATAAGATCCAAGGAGAGGACATATAAATTGGCCAGAAAAAGCAATAATCCTGAGGATTGGGAGCAATTTAGGATTCAACAAAGGAGGACAAAGGGATTAATTAAGAAGGGGAAAATAGAATATGAGTGTAAGCTTTCAGGGAACATAAAAACTGACTGTAAAAGCTTTTATAGATATGTGAAGAGAAAAAGATTAGTGAAATCAAGTGTAGGTCCCTTGCAGTCAGAATCAGGGGAATTTATAATGGGGAACAAAGAAATGGTAGCAACTAAATACATATTTTGGTTCTGTCTTCACAAAGGAGGACACAAATAACCTCCCAGAGATGCCGGGGAACATAGGGTCTGATGAAAGGGAGGAACTGAAAGAAATCAGTATTTGTAGGGAAATGGCGTTGGGGATATTGATGGGATTGAAGGCCGATAAATCCCCAGGGCCTGATAATCTACATCCTAGGGTACTTGAGGAAGTGGCCCTAGAAATAGCAGATGCATTGCTGATCATCGTCCAACATTCGATGGAATCTGGAACAGTATCCATGGATTGGAGGGTAGCTAATGTTATCCCACTATTCAAAAAAGGTGGTAGGGAACTAGATGTAATATCTCCAAATTTGCAGACGACACAAAGCTGGGTGGGCGTGTGTGCAGTGAGGAGGATGTCGAGAAACTCCAGGATGATTTGGACATGTTGGGTGATTGGGCAGAAACATGGCAGATGCAATATAACGTGGATAAATGTGAGGTTGTCCACTTTGGTGGCAAAAACAGGAAGGCAGATTATCTAAATGGCAATAGATTGGGAGAAGGGGAAGTGCAACGAGACCTGGGTGTCCTTGTGCACCAGTCGCTGATGGTAAGCATGCAGGTGCAGCAGGCGGTTAAGAAGGCAAATGGTATGTTGGCCTTCGTAGCGAGAGGGTTTGAGTACAGGATCAAGGATGTCTTGCTGCAGTTGTACAGGGCCTTGGTGAGACCACATCTGGAGTATTGTGTGCAGTTTTGGTCGCCTTATCTGAGGAAGGATGTTCTTGCCATGGAAGGAATTCAGCGAAGATTCACCAGGCTGATACCTGGGATGGCAGGAATGACGTATGAGGAGAGATTGGGTCGATTGGGCTTGTACTCGCTGGAGTTTAGAAGAATGAGAGGTGATCTCATTGAAACTTATAAAATTCTGACAGGACTGGACAGACTAGATGCAGGCAGGATGTTCCCGATGGTCGGGGAGTCCAGAACCAGGGGACACAGTCTAAGGATAAAGGGTAGGCCATTTAGGACAGAAATGCGGAGGAATTTCTTCACCCAGAGAGTGGTGAACCTGTGGAACTCTCTACCACAGAAGGCGGTGGAGGCCAGTTCATTAAATATATTCAAGAAGGAGTTGGATATATTTCTTAAGGCTAAAGAGATCAAGGGGTATGGGGAGAAAGCAGGGACCGGGTACTGAATTTGGATGATCAGCCATGATCGCATTGAATGGCGGAGCAGGCTCGAGGGGCCGAATGGCCTACTCCTGCTCCTATCTTCTATGTTTCTACCGTCCCGATCAATTCCTGGTAAGTTGAAATCTCCAACTATGATAGCTGGTCCCTTGCTAGCCACCTTCCTTATCTCATCCCACAGTTCCAGGGCTTTCACCTTGGCCTGGGGAGATGTAGGGGTTACGGGGATCGGGTGGGATATGTGTCGGTGCAGGCTCGATGGGCCGAAATGGCCTCTATCTGCACTGTGGGGTTTCTGTGATTCTGTGATACCCCCAATAATGGTTTACCTCTGTTACTATCTATCAATTCTACCGAAAGTGATTTGGTGTCTGGCCCTTTCTTTTTTATGCCCCCTCTCACTTGTGCCTCAATACTAGCCAGCAATGGTTCCAATACAAACAGTGTTGATGAATTAGACAGAACGTTATGGCGGAAAATTTTATTTTCAAGGCCCAAATTTTTACTGACCCAACTTCTGAAAAAGCACAAGAACTGTGATTTGATGCATAAGGCAAAGCACATGAATTGCTTCGGTAAGAATCCAGGTGAGAGACACACTGGCAGAATGGTTTTTTTAAACTAAAATTTGAATACACATTGGAAGATAACTTTTATTATATGTGCCCCACTATGTAATATGCAGGACATCAATTATGAATTAATTTTTTATGAATTAAAGATTTTAAGCAATTTTTGATTGATGATGACTTTCCATGAAGAATTTTCTATGTAAATAGACCAGTAATTGTAAAAAAAAGTTACAATTTGGCAACTGATAAACCACTAAACCGCTTCTGTGTAAATCACGCACAAACTCACTGGCAAAGATTACAGCAAATGAGCAGGGAAGAGGGAAAGAGAGAAACAAGGAGGGAGAGAGAGAGAGAGAGAAAGAGAGGGCAGAGAGCACAAACGGATAAGGGAGAACAAGCTAAAGACATAGACAGACCGAGGGATTAACCTCCCTGGGAGGGGCTGGGTGTACATGAAATGGCCATCAGAAACCAGACTAGGCCCCAAGCTCTGGAATTCTCTCTGCAAGCCTCTTTACCTCTCTCTCCTCCCTTAAGACGCTGCTTAAAACCGTCCTCTTTGGTCATCTGTCTAATGTCTCCATCTTTGGCTCGGTGTCATTATCTGTCTGATTACACTGGTAAAATGGCTCGAGCCATTTTACTACATTAAATGGCGCTATATAAATGCAAGTTGTTGTTGTAGAGCAAGTTTCAGAGAGAGTCGGTCATTCATCGTTCATCAAATCAGTGAACCTTCAACTGGTGAGTGATTATTCTGTTCCCTTAAATGAGTGATAATGGCAGTGCTCACTCTGAAATTATTACCAAGATATTATGCGGAACTGCTAAGAATTTAGATATAAATTCATAGACATAACTCAAGGTTGAGTACAGCTCTCGTGGTAGCCTGACATGCTTTTGCATGATCATACTTTAAAACCTTATATATGAAAAAACCTGTGGCTGTCTGTCCACTTTCTGGTCATTGCTAACTATGTGATTGGTGCCTAGCAATGGTAGTAGTCATGTTTGAGCCAGATCCTGGCCAACCACCACCCTTCAGCACCAACCTGTAACCTCAACCCAGCACCCGAAACAGAGGTGGTGTCGGGCCCAAGTCCCTGCATTACCCGGGGCCCAATCATTCTCTCCCACTGCCGAATTTAGATTTTACACAGAAGCATATTGGTTGTTCATCAGTTCCCTCCCTCCATTACTTGTAGCTGGGACTATATTCGAAGGCTTCAGTGTCGCTGCTATTCAAAGCTTAGCCCCGAATTCCCACTTCTGCTTGAGGCTGGGCCAAATTCTGCCCTCCTCCCATGTTGTCGTACCCAAGGCTGGGCCCTTAGGCCTCAATGTTACAGATTTAACCATTAAAAAATGAGTTGACACTTTAGCATACAAAGTGGGTACCCCACTCAGACACACAGCAGTTGATAGCCAAAGTCTGTACTGGCACAGCAGAGATCTGGTGACAAACACTGAACACAAGGCACAAGAGATAGATAGATAGATATCTGAACAAAATAGAACAAACCGGTGGTTTGTGTGTTGGGGGGAGGGGGGGAGGAAAGGGGAAGTGGAAGATCCACAGGAAGGGATACAAGCTCCTACAGTCGGCTCTGGTGGACATTTTTTTTTTAATGGATGTTTTTCCTCAGAGCTGCCATGTCTAAGGCAGCAATGGAGAGCAGGGCCACAGCATGTGACCAAGGACGGGATTAGGGTTTGGTGCCATGCCAAATGTAAGGGTTGTGGGTCTGTGTACAGCTTTCAGTCCCAAACAAGAGACACACACCAGGGCTCAAGAGCACTGCTCCACTGAAAGAGAGGTTCAAAGGTCACAGGCAAGGTGGTGATGGATCCAACCTGAAACCTCCACTGGTGTTCTGGGGCACAAGAACAGGAATTTGAAGATATTCTTTCAGAGGTAGAACATTCCTTAAAAAGTGGCTAACCCTAGTGAATAGTGAACGACTGTGCTGGTCACATCAGCATTATACAATGACAAAGAAATAGAATACACTCGCACTTGCAAACGAGAGGAGGGAATATAAAAAAGACATGCTGAAATTATGAAATGCAGGACAGAAAACATGCAACTTGTAAACAGCTGGTGACAGCTGCAACAATGTGTTAGTTTGGAAGCAAGCTTTGAACGGTCACAAAACATCTGTAAATACCAAAAGAGCAGCTTCACCCTGTGTACGGGTGCCACTGATTAGGAATAATGAAGTATGCAAAGCATCCTTCGAGGAGTAGCAGTGTGTGCTTCACTGTACGCAGTGACGACTTTCTAGGGTTCATTTCAAGTTTTATACGTACATCAGCGTCCGACATGGGCGGTGCCTCCTCCATATCTACTTCGTGTTTGTTGGCTGCCCGCGAGGCTGGTCCTTTGGTTTCCCGCTGCAATCTCTCACTTTGTTCCTGTGCCTATGAAACAACATCAAACTGGGTTACGCCTCACACAACACTGTCTACGGCCTCGGCTCGATACCAGGATTAACACTTTGGAATATTAACTTATCAAGCTAATGATGTTCATTTTTTATTTAATTTAAACTAAAATGGAAATATGGTTTTGTATCACCACTGCCTATTAAAAAATTCTAATTCTGATGTTGTTCAATTGTCACCCATTCATCTCTGATGCAGTTAGTTCACCATTTTTGTACAGCTGTGTCAAAGTGAGCAGGCATCTGCTGACATCTACACTACGTATATATCACATCAAGCAGGGGCGTACTGAAGATTTTAGAACCCTTCCCTCTCATACACTTCCCACTTCACCCTATTAGCCCATCTCTTGAGGTGCTGCTCAACCAGTGGATGTGGTGTATTTGGACTTTCAGAAGGCTTTCGATAAGGTCCCGCATAAGAGATTAGCATGTAAAGTTAAGGCACATGGGATTGGGGGCAAGGTATTGACTTGGATAGAGAACTGGTTGGCAGACAGAAAGCAAAGAGTTGGAATAAACGGGTCGTTTTCCGAGTGGCAGGCAGTGACTAGTGGGATACCGCAGGGATCGGTCCTTGGACCCCAGCTATTCACAATATATATTAATGATCTAGGCGAGGAAACCAGATGTAATATCTCCAAATCTGCAGACGACACAAAGCTGGGTGGGCGTGTGTGCTGTGAGGAGGATGCCGAGAAACTCCAGGATGATTTGGACAGGTTGGGTGATTGGGCAAAAGCATGGCAGATGCAATATAACGTGGATAAATGCGAGGTTATCCACTTTGGTGGCAAAAACAGGAAGGCAGATTATTATCTGAATGGCATTAGATTGGGAGAAGGGGAAGTGCAACGAGACCTGGGTGTCCTTGTGCATCAGTCGCTGAAGGTAAGCATGCAGGTGCAGCAGGTGGTTAAGAAGGCAAATGGCATGTTGGCCTTCGTAGAGAGAGGGTTTGAGTACAGAAACAAGGATGTCTGGCTGCAGTTGTACAGGGCCTTGGTGAGACCACATCTTCAGTATAGTGTGCAGTTTTGGTCGCCTTATCTGAGGAAGGATGTTCTTGTCATGGAAGGAGTTCAGCGAAGATTCACCAGGCTGATACTTGGGATGGCAGGAATGACGTATGAGGAGAGATTGGGTCGATTGGGCTTGTACTCGCTGGAGTTTAGAAGAATGAGGGGATCTCATTGAAACTTATAAAATTCTGACAGGACTGGACAGACTAGATGCAGGAAGAATGTTCCCGATGGTCGCGGAGTCCAGAACCAGGGGTCACAGTCTAAGGATAAGGGGTAGGCCATTTAGGACAGAAATGAGGAGGGATTTCTTCACCCAGAGAGTGGTGAACCTGTGGAATTCTCTACCACAGAAGGCAGTAGAGGCCAATACATTAAATATATTCAAGAAGGAGTTGGGTATATTTCTTAAGGCTAGAGGGATCAAGGGGTATGGGGAGAAAGCAGGGACAGGGTACTGAATTTGGATGATCAGCCATGATCGCATTGAATGGCGGAGCGGGCTCGAGGGGCCGAATGGCCTACTCCTGCTCCTATCTTCTATGTTTCTATGTTTCACAGGTAGTCTGGACCTAGAGCAGGGTTGCGATGCCTTGCACAGTCACATTCCGGGTCCAATTTGATCAGATCGCTTCCAACTTTCTCCCACCACTCCCCGATTAATCAGGAACTTATCTGCTTTCCATTTAAATGCTTTGGTCAGTATCTCCTGCACCAGGTGGCAGTCTATTCTCCAACTAGATGTAAAGTTAATTTTGTTATTTAAGCTTAGCGTGTGGCTTCTTCAGCTATTTGTCATGGTCTTTGCTTCTCTCATTCTGGTTTTGCATAAAACCTATCACACCATTAATTTCCTTCATTATTTTGAAAATGTGGATCATGTTCCTCTTTTCCAGTAGCTTTCCCCCAATAAGAATGCATTTATTATATCTATATATTAAACCGTACATCTGTGCTATCATCTACAAAACCTTACTTCCCATGCATCAAGTTTTCCAAATATAAATTAATGTCCACATTTGTAATGGTGGCTGCCTCTGTAAACTCGTCATGTTGTAAATACACGCTTCCACCGGTGGTGGGCAGTGTGGTGGCACTCAGTTTTACTTCACCCAGCCCCTTAGCCTGTACTGCAGAGACTCCAATGCGCCAACCAACTATACTTCTCTGCTTCCCAAACTGCTGTAAGTTTTGCAATTCAACTATAAAGAATATAAAATTGAAGTATCATAAAAATATGCATACAATGCATGGCTTTAAAATGAGGAGTGAATTACAACTGTAGTCAAATTATCCTGTCCTCTAAACCAGCTTCATCTGAAGACTGCACTTGGTCTCGATTCCCCATGTGCAACACGTAGGATCTATTTTGGTTCCGTGACCTTTGATACCCTTGCCCAACAAAAACCTATCAACCTCAGTTTTGAAATTTTCAATTGCCCCCAGTCTCAACAGCTTTTTTTGGGGTGGGGGGGGGGGGGGGGGTGAAAGAGTTCCAGATTTCCACTACCCTTTGTGTGAAGTGCTTCCTGACATCACCCCTGAACAGCCTGGCTCTAATTTTAAGGTTATGCCCCCTTGCTCTGGACTCCCCCCACCAGAGGAAATAGTTTCTCTCTATCTACCCAATCAAAACCTTTAATCATCTTAAAACACCTCAATTAGATCACCCCTTAACCTCCTATATTCACAGGAATACAAGCCTAGTCTATGCAACCTGCCCTCAATTTAATCTGGTGAATCTGAAATGATACCGGGGCTAAAAGGGTTAAATTATTTGATCATGCTCGATTGGCCGAGACTAGCATTTTTAATGATCCAGTGCAAGTAATCAGCAAGGCTATGCCTGGCGATCAGTGGGTTTCCACACAGCCATAGAATTACCAGCCGGGACTGCAACACAATGCCATCACTGCAAAGTTATGAATAACCGTGTATCTCAGTTTGCCACCTACACAAGTCTAACCAAAATTAATCTATGAAAAATAAAATGGGCGTTAGCGTTATTTATGTAGATTCTGCAGTGTCGACTGGTTAACACAACTCCTCTCAATCCAACATCTTCAACAGATGTAGAACTCATCAGATTATCTATTTCCTTATCCAGGAGTTATCTTTATTATGTAGAATCTGCCCAGAATATACTGAGCTAGTGCACTATGTATGTGCAGATGTAGTACATATGAATATAAGCAGGAACTCTACAAAGAGCCAGACTTGTCAGTTTTAAGGGGAGGCATATTTTACAATTGCTAATTACGAAGACAGATACAGAAACCCACCGATCTCTCTGACACCCACATCCCATTACAGACAGCCTGAGGGCAGACACCTGGACTTTGAAAAGGGACCGCACCTCTTCAACAGGTTTGTCACAAGCCCTACAAGGCTTTTCCCGACTGGGAGTACTGTGCAGAGTCTGGTCTCCATATTAAAAAAAGGATATCGAGGCACTGGAGAAGATGCAAATAAGATTTACAAGGATGATACCAGAACTGAGGGGTTATAACTTATTAGGAAAGACTGAATAGGCTGGGGTGCTTTTCCCTGGAAAAAGTAGGTTGATGGGTGACCTAATAGAAGTCTTTAAAATTATGAAGGGGTTTGATAGGGTAGACAAGATGTTTCCACTTGTGGGGGCATCCAGAGCTAGGGGGTCAAAGAACTACTGCACAAGATTAATATTCACATTGCAGTTTAGCAAAGCAAATGATACTTTATTATTTTGCATCAACTCCAGGAAAGGTAAGGTGGTAACTATTCTAAAATCTACAGTGCATTATTACTTCTATTAATTCATACTTCTTTAGATTAATAAATCTGTTTGATGTTCATAGCCCAATCCACAGTCCAGTGAAGTGCTTACTCTACTGCCTTCTGAAGTCAAGGAAAATCACTTAACGGAATATAATATAACCAATAAGCCAAAATAATAGCAACAAGGGCTTTTTATTGAATCCCTGGGCATGCTACACATGTATTGTCAGCTGGCTGGCAGAGAGCAATGTAGCCCATGGTTATTTAAGTTTTTTTGTCTAACCTCTTGGGTTTTTCCCATTTTAACCACCATCCGAAGTCAGCGCTTCCTGGATATTCAAAAGATCAGCTTGCTAGTGTTTCCATCAGCTCAAAAGAAGGTGTAGCATGTGTCAATCACCAGTTGCATTATGGCTTGCACTAGCTCAGAGGTGGTCATGTCTTCTCACTTTAGGGCTGTATAATGCCTCTTACTTCTGCCCATTCAATGATTCAAGGTCTCATAATTTTGTTCAGTAGAATCCTGGTGTCTCAATAAAATTCTGTAACCATCTGTTTGGTAGCAACTCTCTCAAAATTTCTATTCATGCTGCTACATTTTCTCGAATACTGCACGCCTGATTTTTTGTACCAAGTTTTGCTGTATAACATCTCATTAAACACCTTCAAAATATCAATTTAGGCTACATTGAGTGTATTCCCTTTAACTATACACTAGATCCAGTCACTTTACCAAAATTTATAAAAATTGCCACACGAGTGCCTTTAATCATTGCTGGCTGTCCTTGATTATCCCATGCATCTCTAAATGCTCACTAATTTGATCTCAAATTATCGTTTCCAAAAATCTGCTCCCAGCTGCCGTTAGACTAACAATTCTATAGTTACTCATATTATTCTACACTCTGTTCTTGAACAGAATTGTTACATTGGCAGCCTGCTAGTCTCTAGCAAAATTTGCACATCTAAGTAGGATTGAAAAATTGTAATCAGAGCTTCTATCTCCTAGTACTTCCTTCACTATTACTCTATTGGTTAAATTAAAAAATGATATATAATACAAATATTTACACTTACATGGGATAATCCAGTACCACGTGGAACAGAAGTCAGGACAAAATTAGAATTTTTCTCAATTTTATCTAAAATATTGCATTAACGATCTCTAATATCTAAGAGTATTCTAATATAGAGGAACATGGGAGCAGAAGTAGGCAATTCAACCCCTAGAGCCTGTTGCACCATTCAATTTAGTCACAGCTGATTTGTACCTCAACTCCATTTACCTGCCTTTGATCCATAATCCTTGAGACCCATACTCAACAAAAATCTGCTGATCGGTCTTGGAAATTTCAATGGAACCCAGTCTCTGTATGCTTTTGGGGGAAGAGGATGCCCCATTTCCGCTGCCCTTTTTAGTGAAGTAAGCATTTCCTGATTTCACTTCTAAACGGCCTAGCTCTAATTTTAAGATTGTGCCCCCTTGTTCTGGATTCTCTCCCCCAGAGAAAATAGTTTCTCTTTATCTACTCTATCGAATCCTTTTATCATTTTAAACACCTTAGTTAGATCACCCTTCAAACTTCTAAACTCAAGGGAATACACCTCACGTTTATGCTACCTGTCCTCATAATTTAAGCCTTTTAGCCCTGGTATTATTCTGGGAATCTACGTTGCACCCCCTCCAAGGCCAATATGTCCTTTTTGAGGTGCGATGCCCAGAACTGAATGCAACACTGGACTAAAATAACTAATAATAGTCCAATCAGTGTATTTCCCACAAATATTGCAACAAATATCACAAAGCTCATTATAATATTAAAGAAAACTTTCACATCAGGGTGAAGGACAATGAATGTCATGTACTAACTGTACACTATTCCTGTGTATGTTTGTTATTTTTTTCATATAATTTTATTTACAGGGCTCCCTGATGGCACTCTGCACACTTCCATTTAAGTGGAGCACATACATATGGAAAGCATTCTCAGTATTGAAAATATGTGGTTAGCGGACAGTCTGTTTATAGACTGATCGCTAGTTACTGCGCTTTAGTAAATACTCAGCCAGGAAGGAGTTTGGGGGGGGGGGGGAGGGAGGGGTAGCTCAGTTTCAAAACAAGCCCCACATTCTCAATGTGCACCGAGTGGAATGACATTTCCCTCTGTGTCCGGTGAAGTGCAACATACAGGTATATAAAACAGCAATATAGGTAGCCTTGTGGGAGTCACCCTAGCGTGTCTGCTCCACTAAAATGGATGGATGCAAGCAAGGCTGTACTGGGATCACCCAATGAAATTACACTAAAAACAAATTCACAAACAGTAGAAGACTGACAGCCGCACACTATTTACTGTACTTACCCCCGCATTATGATCTCCCTTTAACCATTCCAATATGTATCAAATTAAAAATGCCTCCTGACCAGGAATTGTTTTTGAAGTTTAGCTCGGATGCGATACTCACAGATCTGCTCTCTCTCTCTCCCCAAACTGCCAGTTCCTTCGATTCTATTTCTTCAGGACTCATACGTACCAGGTGGAATGGAACAATCTCTTCTCGTAGAACACGCCTGAAGAGCCCCTACAAAACAAAATAGGTCCACTTTATCAAATAATTTGAAAGAAAAACAAATGAGTGAAAAAAAAACCCTGTATGGCTGGGGCTGATAATGTGATATGGAAAATACAGATATAGAGAGGAATATCTGCTGTATTGTGTGGCTAAGCATAGCACAAGCATGTTGCCATAATGATTGAAGATGTAGGGATAGGCTTGAACTTTACAACATAGAAGCACAAAGGTACCTGGTTCCTGGGGTTCTTCAAATTGAACATGATACTCCGGTATCTGCTCTTGTACTTGCTGTGAGTATCTTGGAACAAGGTGAAAAGTTCCTTTTCAATGTTCACTGCTATTTTTCCTATTGCGTCTTCAGTTACAACAAGATCATCACAGTCGTTCACCCTGGTTCCACAAGCACAAATACATTTGGTCATTGCCCTAGTACAAGTTGCAAGTACAAACAGCTCCCCATCTCAAGACAAAGGATTATACATGGCACTTGAGATGTTAGGGAGTGACTAATAAGACTAACTTGTTGGACAGAATCAAAAGATGGATAAACTGCATGTGAACTATCTGAACACAATGATTAAACTGCAACATTTTATTAACTCCCTAGCCCTTCCTTAGTCTATTTAATATAATAGATGAATTTAGCTCATGTGGTTATCCGATCTAAGCCACTGTGTATTTATTAAAATGTTGAAATAAAAAATCCTCTTCCAATTGTTTCCCTTTACTCTTCTCTTGGCCCGTGCTGAAGTATGGCTTGATGGTACGCATAGCCCTTCAGCATCTCATCCAAGTGGCTATTTTTCTTGCATATTCCTGGACATGACTAAACCCAATGCTGCCTCCACATGCACTTCTTCTGAGGAGTCAATGGACAGCACAATCATGGGGCTATTTTCACCCTGACTGGCCAAGGCACTGAAACAAGCTATTGCATTCCCAGCCTTCCTGGCTGAGGCTGGCTAACACAACACACTAGGGGTTTA
This sequence comes from Somniosus microcephalus, assembly GCF_052327205.1. NCBI lineage: Eukaryota > Metazoa > Chordata > Chondrichthyes > Squaliformes > Somniosidae > Somniosus > Somniosus microcephalus. The sequence goes on from NC_140999.1 coordinate 192,042,371, forward strand.
GAAATTACACTGTGGAAATTGGCCATTTGGAAGGATGAGCCAAGATGGGACATAAGCTTCCTCATGTGTACTTTGATCATGTACACAAGTTTAATTAGTACGCAGATGACATGAATCTGGAAATGTAGTCAACAGCGAGGAGGATAGTAACAAACTTCAGGAGGACAGACTGGTGAAATGGACAGAAACATGGCAATTGAAATTTAACACAGAAGTGTGAAGTGATTCATTTTGGTGGGAAGAATGAGAGGCAACGTAAAATGGTACAATTTTAAAGGCGGTGCAGGAACAGAGATACCTGGGGGTGTACGCACACAAGTCTCTGAAGGTGGCAGGACAAGCGGAGAAGGCTGTTAAAAAGGCCTACAAAATTCTTGGCTTTATAAATAGAGGCATAGAGTACAAAAGCAAGAAATTCATGCTAAACCTTTATAAAACACTGGAGTATTGCGGTCAATTCTGGGCATCACACTTTATTTAGGAAGGATTTAAAGGCCTTGGGAGAGAGTGCAGAGGAGATTTACTAGAATGGTACCAGGGATGAGGGACTTCAGTTCTGTGGAGAGACTAGAAAACTGGGATTGTTCTCCTTAAAGCAGAGAAGGCTAAGAGGAGATTTGATAGTGGTGTTCAAAATCATGAAGGGATGATGGATTTGACAGAGTAAATAAGGAGAAACTGTTTCCAGTAACAGAAGGGTCAGTAACCCAAGGACACAGATTTAAGGTGGTGATTGGCAAAAGAACCAGATGCGACATGACGAAAAATGAAATTATGCAGCGAGATGTTATGATCTGGAATGCACTGGCTAAAAGGGTGGTGAAAGTGGATTCAATCATAACTTTCAAAATGGAATTGGGTAAATACTTGGTGGAAAAATTTGCAGAGATATGGGTAGAGTAGGGAGGTGGGACTAATTGGATTGCTCTTTCAAAGAGCCGGCACAGGCACGATATATAAACTGGATTAAGTTCAATTTTAAGAGTCAGATAGGCATCTAGGCCTAATTTACAAACATGCATCTAAATAAGCACTCTCTCTTTATTCAGTGCCCCGAGAAGACAAAACTACTCAAGTTAAAACCTGTAAAGCTTATCTCTAAACAGACAACACTGGAGTATTTGTGTTAAAGATCTATACCACTGTAAATTAAATCTGCAATTTCTTACCCGACCATTTCTTTTGCCAATAACAATTTTACAAAAACTCTCATTGCTCAGCTAGGCATTTCTGGTCATTTCATTTTCCTCCATCTTATTTTTTTTCCGATAACCTTTACACGCAAAATGTTGAAGTGATTGTTTTAGATCGAAACACAAATTGCAGAAGGGTGCTGCTTCATTAACATGATCACACGCCCCCACATTAAATCCAGTTAAATACAAACAATCCTGCCTCAAACTTTCCTCACCTTTTACAAAGAATCTCCTTAAGTGAGCGGCGGATGTTGTGCCGGATTTGAGAGTTAGACAGCTGGCTGATGTTTTTTGCAACAGGGGCTGAAGGCTGAGCTGGTTGTTTATCTGCAAATTTTTTAGCCGGAGGCTGCTCAAATGCATGCACAGACTGTTTGGCTGTAGGAGCAAAATGCTTGGATGGTATTCGGTATCCTGACCCAGTGCTGCCTTGTTTAGATGAAGTCTGCTGTTTAGATGAAGTTGGATATTTAGATGAAGCTTGCTGCTTCGATGAAGCTCGCTGTTGAGTTGCAGGAATAGGTCGTTTAGGTGCAGCACGGTGTTCAGCTGTACCGGCGGGCTGCCTAGTCGCCACAGCTGGTGGCTTTGAGGAAGTGGATTGCCGAGTTGCAGCAGACGGTTCGTCCACAGACACAGAATCAGCTTGCTTGGTGTCAGCCGCCTCCTCCTTTGGAACTATTAAAGAAAATATATTTTTTTTTACAACGAAGAGAGTCTTGGGCAGTAATGCTCTACTGAATTACTGACATTTTCTTGATGTGAAACTATTGGCAGCGTCGCTGTAAAAGCATGCTTCAATTTGACTAGAGAACAAAAGACCTACAAACACGTACATTTTGGACTTGAACACTAAAGTTTGGGAAACAAAACCTGTGGATGTGCAGATTCAGTCGGGAAGTCTCAATAATGTAGTTTATGAATGCAGCATGCAGTGCGTTTACAAACTTGTTTTGTCTGCTAACATTGCAACATAGCTACTATTTACATTCACTCAAAGTAGTTTGTTTCATCAAGTTACTGTGAGGTCTCAGCAGTTCACACTGCATGTAACTGGTTAGTGCCATGACTAGCAGTCAAAAGGCAACTCTCAATGTAGACTTCTAATTTTACCACCTATACATATAAGAACATAAGAAATAGGAGCAGGCGTAGGCCATTTGGCCCTTCGAGCCTGCTCTGCCATTCAATAAGATTATGGCTGATCTACCTCAACTCCACTTTCCTGCACTAGCCCCATATCCCTTGATACCCTTAATATTCAAAAATCTATCAATCTCTATCTTGAATGTACTTAATGACTGAGCCTCCAGGGTAGAGAATTCCAAAGATTCACCACCCTCTGAGTGAAGAAATTTCTCCTCATCTCAGTCCTAAGTGGCCGACCCCTTATTCGAAGACTGTGACCCCTGGTTCTAGACTCCCCTCGTTCTGAAAAAAGACAAACTGTGCAGTTGCAATATATGTTGCCAAGAGTGCTGGGAATAAACTGTCAGATGGAGTCAGAGATCCAGGTACACTGCTGGAATCGTATTGCTGTATAATAATCTGACAGAGCGCACACATTCCCAGCTAGAGGATTAGCAGACTGTAATTCCTATAAAATTGCAATACATTTCAAAGTGACCAGAGTGCAAAAAGTGGGATGATTATACTGGATAATTTATCAGCATCAGTGTGTACATTAAGGTAATGCATATACTCAATCTAACAAAAATCCCACACCATTATCGTTGCTCATGAATTTAAATTCAGCTTCAATTCACTGAAACCAATTCACCATCCATCGTAAAACACACACAAATACCAGATTTCAAAACCGCTTGAACTCAATACATGAAAGAATGCAACAAGACTAATCATGTGGAAATGATACAGCAATACCTCCTAGTTTGAATAGTTACAAGCTGTTGAAATATAATTGCTTACCCAGAGTTCATAAAAGTACTCAATTTCCACAAACTAGAAAGAGCACTGGAAACTGGTCTGTAAACCCTCTGCATGTATGAGACAGTGTACAATATGTCTAGTCATGGCTTCCACACCATCTATTTCACTTCCTGAGGGAAAGTTCTGCAAAATTTCTCATTGATTCCCCCAAAATACAACAGCTTGTGCTCATTACAAACACAGCATGAAAGCTAATTGCAGGTTAACTTTACAAGTCACCTTTATTTTTCACCTCCCTCAGTTAATAGTTTGGACTGTACATTTTTCACAGCCTGCATTGGTCGTGTAGAATCTGTGTACTTCTGCAAGTCGGAGGAAGGGGACCAGTGTAAAATTTATCAATGTATTAAAATTGATGCAAAATATGATAAATTAATGAATACATTTTGTGGGGTCTTTTAACTTTGTAGAATTCACACATGTGCAACCCATTGGAAAAAAATTGTAGCTCTGGTTACTCAGGATGCTAAATTTTTCCAGTTAACCTTATTTGTCTTTAATCCTTTCAGTTATTGTGATGCTGTATTTAAATATTTTTAAATTACTAATAACTATTTAAAATTCTTACTAATTTTCATTCATCCCATTGCACGACAATTGTGAAATAATGTTTAGAAAAGCCCTGTCGAGTTAATATTGGTCAAACCGAAAAGTTTGTGCTAGTCGGATCAACACCAATAGCATTATTTATTGTAATCACAAACTGAACTAAAGTGATTTCATCAATCAGTTGCACATCCACCTCACGTACTGCAATACGAAACACTCCTCAAATTTACTGCATCAAATTACATGCAATTAAGACAATTTTCTTTGCCAGTGTTACTGTAGGAAGACCTTTTAATGGTCATGCCAGCATATGTTTAACTTACTAATATAACTGGACAGCTGATAAACACAAACTACCAAACTAAAATTAACTTGGGAAAACTTGGTACAGCGCTATAATTAAAAAATAAACAAATCTGTAGGAAGCGGTTTCTGTGGAAGGTTTTAACTATTCCCTCCATAGGGGTGGATTCAAACACATTTTACAGAAAACTTCCGGTAAAAGATCGCTTATTAAGAATGAGCAACATGACTTTAGAGTAAAAATTAGAAACAAAGCCAAGGTTGGGTGCAAGTATTTCACCTGATGCTCTCTTACTTCACCCTCTCCCATCACCATCTTCAATGCATGCGTTATATTATGTACCTAACCAACTGTTAAATTCAGATCTTGGGTTGCCCAATATCCTCCTTTACTTTGTGCAATGACTAAGCCCACCTATTTGTTGCAGCATAATATGCTGTGACAAACTCCTTACTTTTTGTAACCTACCTGTGACAGGTAGATACATGGTAGCATTCTCACCTGAGTCAGAAGGTTTAAGCCCCACTCCAGAGACTTCCAACACAATCTAGGCTGGCATTTCAGTTCAGTAGCACAGAAGTGATGCATTGTCAGAGGTGCTGTCTTTCGGATGAGACATTAAACCAAGGTCCCGTCTAATCTGTCAGACAGATGTAAAAGAGCCCCACGGTTCTTCTGGTGTCCAGGCCATCAGCTACCCCTCAACCAACATCACAAGATTAACCGGTCATTTATCTCATTGCTGTTTGTGGGGTCCAGCTGTGTGCAATTTGGCCGTTGCTTTTGCCTACATCAAATTTGTGACTATGCAGCAAAGTAATTCATTAGCTGCAAAGCGCTCTGGGACACCCAAAGGACTTGAAAAGCAGGATACCAATGTAAGCTTGCTCCTCTTGCTACGACGACTGCGATGTTGCCTCCAAGTTGCATGTTTTTAAATCGAGCTGTGCTTTTAAAAAATCTGAATTAACTATGCAAGATAGTAGAAAGTTAAATCAGAGTGTTAGTCAGCTGAGCACTGAATTGCGCCAACTATAGCTGAAGCCTGGCCCACAATATTACCACCTTGTGGTGCAGCTCATTCCAGCATTCAAGTTTCCACTATCTGAAAATGCACAAGTTAACAATAATAGATTTTAAAAAAAAGTTTTCTGGCAGTGCAGGAGCACATTTCATCAGCAAACACCTGTTCTTGCATTCAACAACTTTATCACAACTGTCTTTGAGATTTCAGATTAAACTTACTGTGACAAATAAGTAGCCTTCAATGATCTATAATTATTAAATTTACATTTGTTCTCATCAATAAAAGTAAATCCAGTAGGACTGCAAAACGCAAGCATCAAAAATAAATACTTTGGGGAGTTAAAACATAATTCAATCCAAGTTTTATTGAAAAATGCTTCAAACGAAGGTCTGGAATTAGTGATACCATTTGAACCGCTGAACAGCGCTGAAACCCCCTCTAGCTTCTGTTCCTCCCATTTATGGCTCAATTTATTTGCAAACACTAATTCATCACTGTCAAGATATTTTAATTAAACTTAAAACAATATTTACACAGAAGATTTAAGTGGATTTAGCGGCTTCATCAAAAATGCTTTATGTAATAGAAAATGTTGACATTGTGGATATTCATTTGTGTACACCTTACCTAGACTATTTAAGTAACTTCCTGCGGGTGCGATTGTAATACCGGTAATTGGTACAGCAGAGTAGAAAAGGAAGATTTGTTTAAGGTGGCGAATTTTCCCGTAAATTACTGTTCTCGCTGCATAGTGCTAATTTCACAATGTGGGCGTTCCAAATTATTCTGTCATGTGATTATATTCCCTAAACTAGTGTCCTTTAATAGTCAGAATGTTATGGGCTTGAGCCCCATACCAGGACATGTGAGCACATAATCTCAGCAGACACGTTACACTACCACTGAGGGAACGCTGCTTCATGGGAGGCGCCATCTTTTAGATGAAATGATGCACCCAGGCCCCGCCTGCCTGTTCAGGTGGATGTATGGCACTGTTGGAAGAGCAGGGCATTTCTCCCAGTCATAACCAACATTCGTTCCTCAACGAAAAGCAGATTGACCAGTCAGTCATTCACTATTGTTCTTGGGACCTTCCTACAAAGAAATTGTCTGCTGTGTTAACAGCGACTGCCCTACACAAGTAACTTATTAGCTTTGAAGCTCTTTTAGAATGTCTCGAACACTATATAAATCCAAGTTCTTTCTTTATGGAGGCTTTGCTGTAATGTTTAAGGTGCCACCCTGCGAATCAGATGTTAAACCGTGGTTCTGTCTGCCTGCTCCAACTGGTCAGGTGGATGTTAAAAGATTTCATTGCACGTTTTGAAAAGGGGCAGAGTTCACCCAATGTCCTAGCCAAAATTCCTCCTTCACCCATTAGCAACAAAAAAAAAATCAGATTTAGCTGATGATTCATCTCATTGTTGTTCCTGGGATGTTGCTGTTGCAGAACTGCACCTGCCTGCAGAACAGTCACTCCAAAAATAACTTACTGGGTGAGAAGCACTTTAAGATGGTTTGACTGACTTACTACTTTTAACTTTCATTTATACTGGATATTTCATGCAATTATTAAAACCCCTTCTGTGGAGCGAATGAGATAAAATTTCTACACATGTTAAGAAAATACAAGTCACAAAATATTGATCCCGATACTTTTTAATCTATTCTGTAAGGTTATTCCACACAGCAAGCTCTGGCTTCACTCCAATCATTGATGCTATGTTTATTGACACTTGTTATCATTGTATGCTGGAATGTAAACCCCTCCCCCAATCAAAAAGGAAAATACATGGACAGAACTAGAAGAAAAAAATAATTGAGTATTGGTAATCATTTAGATGCTGCCAGGCACTGGGAACAATTGTAGCGTGAATTTGACTCCATCTCCAAGTCAGTCCTAATTGTAATTCTGCTGTCTACGAGTTAGGAAAAACACAGTTCTGTGGTCTATTTCATAATCTGATCATACTAACATTAAAATAACCTATCACATTGACTAATGTAGCTACTCTTCTTTGGCCCATTTATGCACAAACCAAAGATGCACTTCTTTATTTTCAAATATAGTGTCTTTTCTTGTGGTACCTGCCTTCACTTATAGCCTCCGGTTCCTTAGTTCCACTTTCCTGCATACGCTGGTCATTACAACAATATTCTCAAGTTGACCATCGCCAGGTATCTCTCAAATGCACAGAAGCGTCTTTCCTGTTTTTTTGCAGTGCGAAGCAGCTTCCTTGGGAATGGTTTTCATGGACATAACTTAGCGAGACATACCCAGGATAACTTGTAATATTTGACATCCAACCAAGGCTTATAAATGCTAAATTCCTTCCCCCAATAATCTGTGCATCAGATTCAAAAACTTCAGATTAGCAATTGCAATAAAAATTTATAAGAAATTGAAATAGTGTAAAGAGATGGAAATATTTAAGTTATGGATTTTTATATGTAGCTTTATGTTTAAGCCAGAAAATGATGTCCAAATAGCAGCTAATAAAAAGTGACTCACTGACATGATCGATTCCATGGGTGTTAGTCATTTTCATAGTCCTATGTTGTAGAATTAACAGGTAAACTCAACTATCTGTCTTGTGCAACATCTATTTTAAAAGAAATCTTTCGAAGTAGAATATTGGCAGTATGTGGCAGGTTTTTGCTCATGTGAAAGATCAAACTTCCTCATGTTTGCAGTATTGTGCCTCACAAACCTTTCACCTTCACGACAGATCTGTTGCAACACAACTGCCACCAGTGTAATATGTCAGGATAGCTAATCGTGAGATTCTGACTGGATGCAAACCAGCAGATCAATTACAAAGATCTTCATGAATCTAAATATTATGTTGAATGCCTAGCTGTTTAGTACACATCTTTTTTCAATAGGGCACCAATTTTGACACGGAAGAGAAATCAGTAAAAAAAAATAACTTGCATTTATACAAGCCTTTTACGGCCTCAGGATGTCCCAAAGCATTTCACAGCCAATGAAGTACTTTTGAAGTGTAGTCACTGTTATATTGTAGGGAAATGTAACAGTCAATTTGCACATAGCTAGGTCCCACAAACAACGACGAAATAATGACCAGATCATCTGTTTTAGTGGTATTGGTTGAGGGGTAAATGTTGGCCAGGACACTGGGGAGAACGCCCTTGCTCTTCTTCGAAACAGTGCAATGGGATCTTTTACGTCCAGCTGAAAGGGCAGACGGGGCCTCGGTTTAATGCCTTATTCAAAAGACAGCACCTCCGAAAGTACAGCGCTCCCTCAGTGCTGCACTGAAGTGTCAGTCTGGATTAAGTGGGGTTTGAACCCACAACCTTCTGACTGAGAGGTGAGAGTGCTACCAACTGTACAGTGCAGAAGTTACTGGTTGCAAAGAAAACTCAAAAAGCAATGTGTAACCAAGTTATCACAGATAACTGAAATCATGACGGGGTCAGGTCGGATTGTTGCTTACTTTGTCTGATATTACAATTTACTGCAAAAGTGCCTAACTTTAATATTTAATGAGTTAATTATTGCAGATTTGTAACCACTCGGAACGTTTTATTGCAGAATATAACACTGCAGAGACTGGATGGTAGCGAGAGTTAGTACTGCCTTTCATTCCAGGACCTGGGCTTGAGTTCAATCAAAACTGATGGATTGAACTGAAACCCACTGCTGGTTTCAAGAGTCCAAGTTAAAACACTATCTCAATCTAACTCTCCGCACAAACCGATCAATAATCCTATCAATGTTAAAAATGATTAAATGTTCAGTGGCTTGCTTTTTGTAAAACCATCAATCCATCATGTACATTTGTACACTATTAAAAGGGTTGATAATGCTGTATTTGATGAAGTGACAAAGATTGGCAGCACTAATGTTTGCCAGTGACACAAAGATGGTCATTGCTCCAGCATTAGCAGCCCATTCCGACAGACAACTCATGAAGGTGGAATATGTCGATTTCATAACAATGGTTATAGAAGTGTCACCATGTTGAAAATAGAACCTCATGTCCCTCAACGCAGAAGCACAAGACATTCAAGGAAAACTATGCACTACCCTCTCAACAGAGAAAAGTCCCTTCAGCTGACACCAGGAAACTTAGAATAATTTTATTATGCCTTAGCCTACGAGCACATACTCAGAAGGGCTCCCTCTCACCTGCTCATTTCCTCAGGGATGCCAGAGCCTGTCGAGGGGAAGTCCCTTGTGAAGTTTGGAGAGCAAGTAATTCCTCGGTAAATACGAACAACTAGAGATCGGGTTTCTTCCACTCATTTTAAAACCATAATTAAGTGCTTTGAGTTATTAAAAATATTAAATGTAACAAACACATTGTTGGGCAAACAGTCAGCTCCATGGATGCCCCCTGTTAAAAATAATCCAGAGCACAAAAGGAAGTCATTCATCAAGCCTGCTTTAATTCCAATTTAAAACTGGCTTTTCAGAGGATGTGTTCATAGTTATGGACACAACATGGGCATTAATCCTACTTTTTAAACACAAGAGCTGTCATAAAAAATGTTACTTAAAACTTCACATAAATCCAAGGAACTTTTTGCATGTTATGGGAAACAAGGGTATTAGGTTTGTATTGGCAGTCTTCAAAAATGTTGAATAAACAAATGTTGAATATAAGCAGTAGCCAATTATGACATTTTGAATATCAAAGCCTTTCATATATTTCTCAACACTAAGGATACACAATAAAAAGCAGAAATGGATGCTGATGGGCCCATTTTGAAGATAAATTATTGTCCAGTAAAGAGTTACTGATCCAGTTTGCGAAATTAGTTTTGTTTTATGTTGGGTTATACCAAAGAACTAGCTGTCCAATGTGTTAATTAGTGTATTAGCGCACTGGCAATGGAGTTGCAGGCCATGATTTTATGGCACAATCCCCCAAATGGTGAACTCCAATTTCATCCGTGCGAGCCGAGAAAGGTACCAAGCAAGTGTGATGAACATCTCCAGCAGCTTGGGAGCAAATCATCTGCTCACCCCCTGATCCAGCATGGTGTGCTTCCACAACTCTTCAAATTTAAAATTTACAGCCTCTGGTTATATTCCCCTCATGGCCTTGCATTCCCCCCCAATCTCGGTCACCAGCTCTCTTTCCCCCCCCCACCCACCACATAAAGAACTGTGTTCCTCAGACTCTGGCCTCTTGTGCATCTCAGCCTTCTAAGCTCCATGCATCAGGATTCCCTCCCCAAGCCTCTCTGCTTCATTCTTCTCTTTTAGGACCCTCCTTAAAACCCACCTCTTTGACCAAGCTTTTAGTTACCCCTCCCAATATCTTTCTTTAGCTCATCATTATTGTTTGATTAAGCTTCACTGTGGGACTATTTTCTATGCTAAAAATGCAACTTGTTATTGAAGCTTGGATGCCTTTTAACAATAGTGGTATGGGAACAGGTCACCTGTGCTAACTCTCAATCCACAACTGGTGACCAATGCTGGGGGAGGGTGGGGGCGAGGATTTGCTCAGCTATTTCAATGCAGTTTCTCCACCTGCAAAAGGCACAAACTTTGCAGAAAATTGCTCATCAAATTATCAACGTGAAGGTATAAATTTGTGCAAGTTTTTATTGAACAGCTATGAATTACTTTTATGAATAAGCTCCCCCAATATTTAAATTTTGATCTCCACCACACCTTTTCCAAATTGAATCACAATAATTTGCAGACAACAAATAAGTAGAGGGTTTGGCAAATAGCGAGGAGGATTATACGACTTCAGGAGGGCAGACAGGTTAGCAGAATGGGCAGAAAGGTGGGTTTAAAAAATAAAAATCATTCTCAGGATGTCAGACCAGAGTGACTTGCTAGGCCACTTAAGAGGGCAGTTAAGAGTCAACCATGTTGGATTTGGACCGGAGTCACATATCGGCCAGACCTGGTAAGGACGGCAGATTTAATTCTCTAAAGAATATTAGTGAACCAGTTGTGTTTTACCACAATCCGACAGCCTCAGTCACTTTTATTGACACCAGATTTTTTATTTATTTAAATAAATTGAAATAAAATTCTCAAACTGCCATGGAAGGATTTGAATGTTCTGATTATTACCCCAGGCCTCTGGATGACTAGCCCAGTAACATAACCGCTACACTACCGTACCCCACTACTGGTACTACATTGTGAGAAGACAGAGAAGGAATGGGAATATAAATTCAATGGAATGATGCAGAAGGGTGTGGAGTATCAGAGACACCTATGGGTGCAAATATATAATTACTTGAAAATGCAAGTGCAAGTGGATAAAGCATTAAAATATCAGTGACTTTTTGGTTACAGATTGAGATAAAGTATTAGAGATCATTATAAATTTGTATTAAAATCAATGGTTAGGCAACAGCGAAGAGTACTGTGTGCGGTTTTTGGTTGCCTGATTATAGAAAGGACGTTAAAGTCAGAAATCATACTGTATAGATTCACCAGAATGATACAAGGGCTGAGAAGCTATGAGAATAGGCTTGAGATACTAGAACTATATCCACTGATACAGTTACAGTTAAGAGGAGGCTTAATCTAGTTTCTTTTAAAATGATGAAGGGTTTTGATAGGACAGAGAAAAACCATTTTCTTCTGGTTGGCAAGTCAATGATGAAACGTCATCCACTGTCATGAAGAAAGTGAAGAGAAATTGAGAGAAATAACTTTACGCCGGAATGATTTGCCACAGGGAGTGGCTGAGGCAGACACTGTTCCATTTTCAAAGGAAGAGTAGATAAATATTTCAATCAACAACTTGTATTTATACAGCACCTTTATAGTAAAACATCCCAAGGCGCTTCACAGGAGCGTTACCAAACAAAATTTGACACTGAGCCACATAAGGAGATAGTAGAACAGAGGCCGGTTTTAAGGAGCATTTTGGAGGAGAGGCAGAGAGGATTAGGGAGGCAATTCCAGAGCTTAGGCAGCTGAAGGCACGGCCGCCAATGGTGGAGTGATTAAAATCGGGGATGCTCAAGAGGCCAGAACTGGATGAGCGTAGATATCAAAGGAAGATACAGGGCTATGGGGAAGAGTGCGGTGCAGTGGGATTAGCTCCACATTGATCTAGCAAAGAGCTGGCACAGACAGGCTGGGCTGAATGGCCTTCTGAGCTGCAAACAGCTTTGGTTCTAATTTATGCCATGTTCTATTCCTGCATAATGGGAAGACATGATCCACAAAAATTTCTTGCTCGGTTTACTATAAAACTGTTCAACTGGTTAATAGTTCCACCAACATATTTTCTAAAGTACAAAATTTAAAAAAAACATTGAAAAAATATGTTTTTAAGGTTTTTAAACAATGGTTCTGATTCTGCCAATGCACTAACAAGTTTCAGTGTAGAGAGACATAGGCAGAATCCACTCTGCATGTTCCAAATGTCACCAGGACACGGGGCGAGAATAAAAATCACCAAGAAACTCAAACTAAGATGCAGGCTTTTAAAAAAAAAAAGTAGCTAGCTCAAGTCCAGCATTGGCAAAGGCCTGGAAAAATCATCCTTCCATTCTCTCATCTTAAGTGTTTAGCACGGTGGAGGGTGGCCACGATAGGAGAAATTAAGAGGGTGGAAAATAGTTAAGATGAAGAGTCTGCATGTTTTAGCTGTGTAGAAAACTGCACCAAAATACAATTGTTCTAATTTGATTATGTCCATCTACTCTCTTAGAAACAAACTTTTAGTGACATATAGGGTGGATAAAGGGGAACCAGTGGACGTAGTGTATTTAGACTTCCAAAAGGCATTTGACAAGGTGCCACACAAAAGATTATTGCTTAAGATAAAAAATCACGGGATTGGGGGTAATATTCTGGCATGGATAGAGGATTGGCTATCTAACAGAAGGCAGAGAGTTGGGATAAATGGTTCATTCTCGGACTGGCAATCAGTAACTAGTGGTGTTCCGCAGGGGTCAGTGCTGGGTCCCCAACTCTTTACAATCTATATTAATGATTTGGAGGAGGGGACCGAGTGTAACATATCAAAGTTTGCAGATGATACTAAGATGGGAGGGAAAGTAGTGAGTGAGGAGGACATAAAAAACCTGCAAGGGGACATAGACAGGCTAAGTAAGTGGGCAGAGATTTGGCAGATGGAATACAATACTGGAAAGTGTGAGGTTATGCACTTTGGCAGGAAAAATCGTAGAGCAAGTTATTATCTTAATGGCAAGAAACTGGAAAGTACTGAAGTACAAAGGGATCTGGGGGTCCTGGTGCACGAAACTCAAAAGGTTAATATGCAGGTGCAGCAAGTGATTAAGAAGGCCAATGGAATGTTGGCTTTCATTGCTAGGGGGGATAGAATATAAAAATAGGGAGGTATTGCTTCAGTTGTACAAGGTATTGGTGAGACCGCACCTGGAATACTGCGTACAGTTTTGGTGTCCATACTTAAGAAAGGACATACTTGCTCTCGAGTCAGTACAAAGAAGGTTCACTTGGTTAATCCCGGGGATGAGGGGATGGACATATGAGGAGAGGTTGAGTAGATTGGGACTCTACTCATTGGAGTTCAGAAGAATGAGAGGCGATCTTATTGAAACATATAAGATTGTGAAGGGGTTGGATCGGGTGGATGCGGGGAGGATGTTCCCGATGATGGGTGAAACTAGAACTAGGGGGCATAGTCTTAGAATAAGGGGCTGCTCTTTCAAAACTGAGATGAGGAGGAACTACTTCACTCAGAGGGTGGTAGGTCCATGGAATATGCTGCCCCAAAAAGCTGTAGAAGCTACATCATTACATAAATTTAAAACAGAAATAGACAGTTTCCTAGAAGTAAAAGGGAATTAAGGGTTACGGGGAGCGGGCAGGAATTTGGACATGAGTCTAGGTTCGGATCGGTCATGGCCCTGTGGGTAGCGGAGCGGGTCCAGGGGCCGTGTAGCCTGATCCTGCTCCTATTTCGTGCGTCTAATTCTGTTAGATTCAGGAGCTGGTTCTGTGATAGTGGATTGGCGGTTAGGATCAGATCAGCCATGATCTTATTGAATGGCGGAGCAGGCTCGAGGGGCCGATTGGCCTACTCCTGCTCCTATTTCTTATGTTCTTATGTTTTAGTCTCACGTAAAAGGGTTCAAAAACTTTAGGTCCGTGTGGTCCATTAAGTTTTATTAAATTCCAAAATATACGTACCAGAAAGGTTTCAAAAGGAATGAAAAGAGGTAGACGGGTAGATGCAACTTTTAATAGTTATCAACTATGTGTCATTGTAACATATTTGACCAAATTCAAAACTGTCCCATGATCATTTTGACTGCACGTAAAAGTAGGGAAACACATGGGTACAAAGTGTTGTAAATAAGGTGCAAGCGGAGTTGAGAAATCCTGCAACACTGCATGGTCCTTCCTCTGGGAGAGTGCCACTGCTTTCCCTTCCAGCAGTGGCTCTGTAAAATGGCACCGTTTTGGCCAGCTTGTACTCTAGTTAGCTGACAAATACCTATTCAAAAGGCAAAGCCCTACTGAGTTATGGAATACAGATATGTAATAATGTATTATAATACACTGCAAAGGGAATTTGCTGTCGCAACTTCTCAAATTCTCCAACCCCCAAAAAAGCTGAAACTGGATTTCTCCACAAAGGAGATGTTTCTGAATGCATCTATGCATCTCAATAATCCATTTCAAAATGAACTTTTCATTGCCATTTTTAAACTATTCAGAGTAGTATGTGACTTGTGATGCTGATATCCATTTTGTGCTGCTTGCGACTCTGTTATAGCTGCCTGGAGCATTCAGGCATGGTTTACAAGAAAACATCCTTTTGTTTAAAAACTAAAGTTATTCCACCCGCCACCGCGCCCCCCCCCCCCCCCATTATCAGCATGCCGAATCTCTACTGATGTGTAACAGCAATCTCAACAGATCAAATGAACATAGTAATACAAGAGGTAAATGTACAATTTTTGAAAGTTTAAAAATAAAGTGTGTGAATATTTCTGTTCCACCCAACCTCGGCAGGTTGCTTACCCCACACATTCCTGTTGTCGTCTTCAAGCTCTGGATCATCAAGGACATTCACTTCTCAATAGATGGCAATTGTTGCTCTTCAATTGGCTGAAAGGATGTGCAGATTCCATCGGTGATGGCTCTTCTCACTCTCCTCCAAACCCCCCTCCGCCCCCCACAAAGACAGCCTTTCACTAATGCATGGTGCGCTCCGTCAAACTGGTACAGCTCACGAGAAACAGGCTCCAGTACCAGACTTGCTGGCAGTAATCAAGCGCTTGAGATACGGGCTTCAAGTCATTTCCTCTTTGTGTTAGACAAGAGATGTCGGTCCTTAGCCCAGTTTTGACTACATTAAATATTGGTATTAAAAAGAAAATATGCTCATCAGTCTCCAATAAACACTGATGAGTATTGATCAAGTGGCAGAGTAGCAATAACATTGCCAGTCTTATTAAATTCAATACAAGTAGTGAAGCAGAAAATCTTGAAATCAAAATTCTGAAGTTATTAGGCACTACTCTTATTTTTGAATTGTCAAATGGCATTCAGGAGCTGTGTAAAAAGATCCCCAGTTGTATGTTACATGATTGAGCATTCCAAAGAACTTTTAACAGTGCACAATAGTGTGCACAAATGATTTAGTGGCTACCATGTGCAATGTATGTACATAACACCTTTCTACTTTCCCTTAATAGGCTTAAAGTTAATATGCTTGAGTGTTCCCCTTCCTGTGCCGGATATCCAGTTTTCACAACAGTGCGTGTATAAAATGTAATTATATTCCCAACTCCTCTTAACTGGTTAGTCCAACTGAAACAGGAATACCACATGCCATCTTACCTGTGGCTGACAACTGATTGAAGGACGAGAAGCTAAGTACAGTAATAGAAATAAACTTTGTAATGCAAATCAGCCTAGGGCTTCTGATGAATCGCCGTGAATAGGATGAGCCTACTCTTCTGCAGGTTTGTGAAGATCAATATGAACAGATGACGAGCAAGAACAGTATTGCTGGTTCCTCGAGGTGAACAAACTCCATTTAGGAGCACTACTGTACTTCACTAATGCAGTTTTTCCATAACTACAGAAAACTAACTAATGCAACCAGGAGTGGCAGAAAGATAAAAATTCCTTCTAAACCTGTGCAGGATAAAGTCTATATCCTATCCCATTGAATCACACAGGTTCTGACTCCAAAGGCACCAATATGTTACTAGACAGTATCAAACTACATTTAGAGACACACACACACAGACTAAACATACACACACGTATTAAAAATCTTACATCTGTGCACACTTCCCATCAATTTTTCCATTATAAATTCCGAGTCCATAGTTATAATGGAAACTGGCCCTGTAACCTCGTCATGCTGCAATTATGCAGGGAAGGGGGGTGGGTTGTAATTACAACGTGAAGGTTTAGATAGGCAGCTTCCATCATAAATAGGGTTATAGCTTTAAAAAAATGAAAACCAAGACAGAACTTACACTTTAAAATGGAGACTACATTACCTCTGCACGCCCTGGACAAGTATCCTCTGACCTCTAATCCCATTCACCTAGTCTACATTTTTTCATGACTGCCATGTGAAATGCAACAGACACACCCCAACTTCACAAAAGCAGGCTGAGTCTTTTTTTTTTATTACTTACGTAGCCTGGCTTCAAAGTACTGAATTTAATAGGATATACTAAATAGAAGTGCACCAATGATTAAAATGGTCTTAGAAATGGTCTTGAAAATTAGCAAAATGTGCAACATTTCAAAACGTACTACAATATTAAGTGGCACACTACTCTGTCGCTTGAATTACCAAGTCAAAGAGACAGAAAGCAGGTTTTCCCCGCAGGTACCATGTCGTGCCATTCACAATTGTTCCATCAGTCCAGCAAAGGCCAGACCATGCCACATCAGGAGGGCATGGAGAATCAGTGCCTTGCTCACCTGGGATGCTCTCCTGCCGCCAGAGATAATTGTTTCTAGGAGTCAGATCAAGACTGGTATTTAGAAGAACATATGATGCCTCTCAAAATCTTACTGAATTTTATCGTTTCCTGTTAAAATTTGTAACCGTGCTTTCACTTGTATGAATGATTCCGATTTAAAAACCGCAAATATCACTTCACGAAACAAGACTTCAGATTCACTCTTACTTGGTGTAATTTGCATCTACTTTGCACCGAGTGTATTTGAGTGCTTCATACTAACCTGTTGGTCAGCAGCTTCCTCGTTTAATAAATCTTAAACCACAGTAGCTAAAAATAGGTTTCCTCTCGTCATTCAGTAAAGCTGTGCAAAGAACTTACTTTGTACTTGGAACTATGAGAAGCTGTGCTCTGTTCATTCTCAGCATTCAACAATTAATATTAATTCAGGGCAATTAACACATTACCACAAAAGAAAAGCTACTGAGCAAAGTTATTAAAATTTGATAAAATGTATTACTATACACTAGAACTCTCATTACAAACCCGTCTGGTCCTGTCCGAAAGGTAATTAATGAAGGTGCTGAAACCTCAGTGGATGAACGCACGACGATCCAATGGGATAGTGTGCTGGTTCACCAAAACACAAGAAACAGGATACAAGCTTACACGTGATTCCACATGTACAAAGCTCTATTCAGACCTCTCAGCGAAGACACTAACTGCAGGCATGGTGCTTCCTCTAAAGACAAGGAAGGGAAAATTGGAGGACAAGTTGAACCATACTGCTCTCATACAACTCCTGCTGTCAGCTGATGGGTGGCATTTTGACAGAGGGCTGTAAGCAGGTTCCCTACTTGGTCTTTTGATTTGGGAATAGTGTGTGCTGCTGCAGAAATTCCTGAAGAGGAGAAATGTTTGGGCTGGGGCAGAAAGGAGGGGATTAAATATAAAATTAAGCGATGAGTCCACAATAAGAACTAATGAGTGCACACAGGTCACTCAAAATGACCATCTCTTCACTGACACAGAAACATCAATGTCTAGCTAGACTGAGTTTGTCTTTTGTAAGGTAGAATAAAGATAAAGGGAAAATAAAATGAATGTTGAAAATTACTATATGATACATACACGATTTGTAAAAAACTGAAGCTGATATCACATTCTTTTCTGGTTTTACAGCGTTGTAATTATGATCAATCGTCCAAGTCCCTGCAACACTGCTCGAAACAGTTTCCTTCTGTAGTGGCATAGGGCTCTTGTGTACCAATACTACCAATTTCTTGGTTGGCACTTCCTTCGCATTTAATTCTTCAGTTTTGCAAGGACCCACTGTTGGAGGTTTCGAACTCACCTGTAACAACATTATAACATGACAATGTAACAGTCATAAATACACTCTCTAGTCACACAATTATTCATTTAACGTGGCTTTTACATATTCATTTAATAAAATAAATTGTATTATTTTCCTTTTGTACAGGTTGAATAATTAAGTCAAGGAACTTGAAGTTATCAACCTTGAACACACTTCTTATACACCAATCAAGTACAGGAAACTTTGTGATATCCGGCAGCGACGGGACCAGCGCGTTGCCGATCTATTAAAACTGCCGGACATACAAAGTTAATGTTGAAGCATACGGAGGTTTTCATCTCCGTATCTGACAACAAACACTGTTGCTTAGCAACAGCTTCTAAAGACTCGGCTGCAGCTGCAAGCGTCTCTAGCTGAAGCTGTTGCTATAGCTACAGACCTTGCAGTGGCTGACTGGGGTTAAAAAAAGAGCGAGATCTAAAAAAACTTACAGAAAACGGCTCCTGATTTTTGCCGTTAGATCGAGTATTCCGGACATACAACCTCCGGATAAACCAAAGTTTCCTGTACAACCCCACCGCTTATAACGGGCGTGTGGATGTTAATGCGATTTGCCTGCTATACGCAGTGGACATTACAAGTAGTGGGAAGGCAGAAGGCAGCCACTTGACTAATGATAACTGTTTCTTGTCTGCAACTACCCCATTCCTGACTTCAATCGTGCAACTTAGTGCCATTAAAAATCTACTTTAAGAGAGTTACAGCTGTATCTGACTGCACAGAAACAACCTTTGATACAACCAAACGGGAGAAGACTGAAATGGCAGGAGCAAGAACAGAAAGCGGCATGACAAAGTTTGCCTGAAACAGCTGGCGCGCTTCAATACGTTTCAGGCAGCACCTTTGCAATCGACTCTGATGGAAATGAGAAATGTTTAGCGCCATTTGCCCGATATAGGCGGTTGTCATGTATAGTGTAAGTGATGGGGACTGTATTTGGCTGGCCCCATTCCCATCTTAAATTTAAATGGCAACTGAACTGTCAAAGCTTCACTGTCTGCAGAAAATAAAGCCTCAAAGATCACTTGTTGCAGAAGGCCGAGTGAAACCTCCAAGGATCACTTGTTGCAGAAGGCTGAGTGAAACCTCCAAGGATCACTTGCAGTGGGTGGCACAGTGGCTGAGCTGTTGCCAGGCTTTAGAATCAAGCGCTGGATGGTGAAAGCTCATCCCAGAAGGCAATCTCTGGCACCTCCAACCTCGCTCTCTTGTAATCTTTCTTGTCCCTCTCTATCAATAAATATGACGGTCATTATATCTCTGAAATTTTCTTTCTCATTCCTCCCAAGTGTTTTGACGTCATGGCCACTTTGGGCAGCAGCATGCTGCCCAAGCTCTGGGGATACCCCAGAAGTACAAGCACAAAGGCTGCAGATATCCAGTATAAATGGACTTCACTCCTCTGTAACCAGGAAATAGACATCCCAGGGCACAAAAAAAGGGAACAGGCTCCATTAAGCTTTAGAGACCTAGCCAATGTTTAATTAGGTTGGCTAACTAAGTTTAAAGTTATTTTGCTGCCATCCAGGCTCAATACCGCCAACCTATTTAACATGGTTTTCCACATAGCGCAGGCAAGGGCCTGTGGTGTGGGTCCATTTTCTTCTCATCTTGCAACTGACAGATCCACAGAAGATGTTTCGCTTGTAATTTAATTTCAGATCTGCTTCCAGCTTCCTTTTTCCCCTTTCTCTATTGTTAATTATTTTCGCACTGTGTGGGAGCCTCTTCTATCTCACTGATGGTCTTTTATGTCATCCAATAGCCTATTAAACAGTTTGAAAGTCAATTAACCCATGAACTCTGTGATTTGTGTATCTATCGATTCTATCCACCTCCCCGTTTTTCTTTACAAACCATATGGAAATGCCTGACATAGAGGCTATAGCTGAAATGTTAACTTATCAGCTCTCTCTACAGATGCTGACTGACCTGCTGTGTACTTCCAGCATTTCCAATTTATAGCAACTTTATTTATTTAGTTTTCTTTCCCCCAGTGCATCCCAACACTAGCAGTTTCCACAGACAACACAAATACACCGAGCATTCAACATTTGCATACCGCAAAAAAGTTGATTGTAGGGTTGACTATCATAAGAACCTAAGAAATAGGAGGAGTCGGCCCTTCGAGCCTGCTTCACCATTCAATGAGATCATGGCTGATCTTCTGCCTCAACTCCATTCACCGGCCCTATCGCCATATCCCTTGATGCCCTTACTAGTCAGAAATCTATCAACTTCTGTTTTGAATATACCCAATGACTGAGCCTCCACAGCCCTCTGGGGTAGAGAATTCCAGAGATTCACCACACTCTGTGTGAAGAAATTTCTTCTCATCTCAGTCCTGAATGGCCTACCCTTTATCCTGAGGCTGTGGCCCCTGGTTCTAGACCCGCCATCCCAGGAATCAATCTCGTGAACCTTCGTTGTACTCCCTCTATGGCAAGTATATCCTTCCTTAGGTAAGGAGACCAAAATTGTACACAGTACTCCAGGTGTGGTCTCACCAAGGGCCTATATAATTGGAGTAAGACTTCTTTACTCCTGTCCTCAAATCCTCTTGTAATGAAGGCCAGCATGGCTTGCTGCACCAGCACATTCACTTTCAGTGACTCGTGTACAAGGACACCCAGGTCCCTTTGAACATCTGCATTCCCCAATCTTTCACCATTTAGGAAATACTCTGTCTTTCTGTTTTTTCTACCAAAGTGGATAACTTCACATTTATCCATATTATATATTCCATCTGCCATGTTCTCGCCCACTCACTGAGCCTGTCGAGATCCCCTGAAGCCTCTTCACAACTGACACTGCCACCTAGCTTTGCATCATCAGCAAATTTGGAAATGTTGCATTTAGTCCCCTCATCCAAATCATTGATAGAGATTGTGAATAGCTGGGGCCCAAGCACCGATCCTTGCGGTACCCCACTAGTCATAGCCTGCCATCCTGAAAAAGACCAGTTTATCCCTACTCTTTGTTTTCTGTCTGTTAACCAATTCTCAATCCATGCTAGTATATTACCCCCAATTCCATGTGCCCTAATTTTGTTCACCAACCTCAACCTCTTGTGTGGGACCTTATTGAAGGCCTTCTGAAAATCCAAATACACCCCTTTGTCTACTCCACTAGTTACATCCTTAAAGAACTCCAATAGGTTTGTTAAACAGGATTTCCCATTCATAAATCCATGTTGACTCTGCCCAATCTTATTAGTTTTTAAGTGCCCAGTTATTGCATCCTTTATAATAGATTCCAGCATTTTCCCAACATTTGAGGCGAACAGGTCTGTAGTTCCCCGTTTTCTCTCTCCCTCCTTTCTTAAATAGCAGGGTTACATTTGCTATCCTCCAATCTGCAGGAACTGTTCCAGAATCTATAGAATTTTGGAAGATGACAACCAATGCGTCCACTATCCCAATGGCCACCTCTTTCAAAACCCGGTCCTTGGGATTTATCGACTTTTAGTCCCATTAATTTTGCTAGTACAGGTAGACTACCCTTTATCCAAACTTCCGAAAACCGAAACCCTCTAAAAACCAAAGGCTTTTTCGTCCAGCGTAAGTCGTGCGCACGACCCCCCGCGGACCCCCGCCGACTTACGCTGAGCGTCAGCGTAAGTTGTGCGCACGACCCCCGCCGGCCCCGACCCCGCCGGTAAGTCGGCGGGGGTCCGCGCCGGCGTGGGGGTCGGGGGTCCGCGGGGGGGGGGGTCGGGGCCGGCGGGGGGTCCGCGGGTGGGTCGGGGCCGGCTGGGGGTCGTGCGCACGACCCCCTGCCGACCCCGCCCCCCGCGGACCCCCGGCGACCCACCTTCCGAAATCCGAAATTCTCCGAAAACCGAAACACGGCTGGTCCTGAGGTTTTCGGATAAAGGATAGTCTACCTGTACTGTTTTTTTACTAATAATTTCTTTAAGTTCCTCATTCTCACCACACCCTTGGTTTTCTCGTATTTCTGGGAGGTTTTTTGTGTCTTCCTCCGTGAAGACAGAAACAAAGTATTTATTTAATTTCTGCCATTTCCTCATTCCCCATTATAAATTCTCCAGTCTCTGACTGTAAAGGACCTACATTTACCTTGGCCAGTCTTTTCCTTTTCACATACCTATAGAAGTTTTTACAATATGTTTTTATATTTTTCGCTAGTTTGTGTTCATATTCCATTTTCCCTTTCTTTATCAATTTTTTGGTCCCCCTTTGCTGATTTCTAAAAAGATCCCAATCCTCAGGCTGACCGCTTTTTCTGGCAACTTTATAAGCTTCCTCCTTTGACTTAATACTAGCTTTAATTTCTTTTGTTAGCCATGGTTGGATCACTTTTCCTTTTGGGTTTTTATGCCATAGAGGAATATATGTTTGTTGCAAATTATGCATTATTTCCTTGAATGTTAGCCATTGTATGTCCACCTTGTCCCTCATACCCTTGTAGTTTCCTCTGTTTAGATTGAAGACCTTAGTTTCAGATTGGACTACATCACTCTCAAACTTAATGTAAAATTCAATCATATTATGGTCACTTGTCCCTAAAGGTCCCTTTACCACAAGATTATTGATTAGCCCTTTCCCATCACCCAGTACCAGATCCAGAATAGCCTGTTCCCTGGTTGGTTCCTCCACATACTGATCCAGGAAACCATCTCGCATGCATTCCAAGAATTCGTCCTCCACACCATTAGTGGTAATTTGATTTGCCCAGTCAAGATGTAGATTAAAGTCCCCCATGATTACCGTATTGCCCTTGTTACATGCACTTCTAATCTCTTGATTGATACTGTGCCCTACATTACCATTACTGTTTGGTGGCCTATACACAACTCCTACCAATGTTTTCTGCCCTTTGCTGTTTCTTAGCTTCACCCAAACTGATTCCAGTTCTACATAACGATCTGCCAAGCCAACATGTTTTATCTCTACCATACCAATCTCATCCCTTATTAACAGCGCTACGCCACCTCCTTTTCCTTTTTGTCTGTCCTTCCTAAATGTTGAGTACATTCAGTTCCCAGCTTTGGTTACCCTGCAACCATGTCTCTGTAATGGCAATTACATCATACCCATTTACTTCTATTTGCGCCATTAATTCATCCACCTTGTTGCGAATGCTACGTGCATTTAGATAAATGCCTTCAACTTTGCCTGTTTAATATTTTTCTGCACTTTGACCCTCTTTACTGTTGGCCTTTGTTTCTGCTCCCTTTTCTGATTACTTTTCTAACTTGCACTTCCAGCTTTGTTTCTCTCTGTTCGGGGCCCACACTTAGGTTCCCAGCCCCCTGACGAACTAGTTTAAATCCTTCCCAACAGCACTAGCAAACCCCCCCTGCGAGGATATTGGTCCCGGTTCTGTCGAGGTGTAATCCGTCCAGCATGTACAGGTCCCACCTTCCCCAGAATTGGTCCCAATGATTCAGGAATTTAAATCCCTCCCTCCGACACCATCTCTCCAACCACGCATTCATCTGGTCTATTCTCCTATTTCTGCTCTCACTAGCACGTGGCACTGGGAGTAATCCTGAGATTACTACCTTTGAGGTCCTGCTTTTTAGTTTATTTCCTAGCTCCCTATATTCTGCTTCTAAGACCTCGTCCCTCTTTCTACCTATGTCGTTGGTACCGATATGGACCACGACCTCTGGCTGTTCACCCTCCCCCTTCAGAATGTCCTGCAGCCGCTCAGTGACATCCTTGACCCTGGCACCAGGGAGGCAACATACCATCCTGGAGTCACGTCTGCGGCCACAGAAACGTCTATCTGTTCCCCTTACGATAGAATCTCTCATCACTATTGCTCTCCCACTCTTTTCCCTCCCCTCCTGGGCAGCTGAGCCACTCGTAGTGCTACGGACTTGGCTCTTGCTGCATTCCCCTGAGAAACCATCTCCCCCAGCAGTATCCAAAACGGAAAATCTATTGGAGGGGGTGATGGACCCAGGGGACTCCTGCACTGCCTTCCTAGTTCTTTTACCTTCCTAGGTCACCCATTCCCTTTTTGCCTGTGCACTCTTCACCTGCAGTGTGACCACCTCGTTAAACGTGCTATCCACGTAGATCGCAGCCTCGCGGATGCTCCACAGTGACTTCAGCTGCAGCTCTAGCTACGAAATGCGGATTTCGAGTAGCTGCAGCTGAAGACACGCCCTGGACACCGAAAGTGTCCCTGACTTCCCACATAGCACAGGAGGACCACTCCTCGCTGCCCTGCCATGTCCTACCCTTAATTTGCTCCCTTTACTTCCTCTAAATTAAAGAATATTAAATATGCTAGGGACCTTACTTCACTTTACACACAACTTACTCTAAACTAGAGACCTTACTTTTACTTTAAACGACTAGACTGTAGAAATACTCACCAGGTCTGTCTTCTAAGCAGAAGCAGTCATTTCGTTACAGAAGCACCATATGCAATTTATGAAGATGAAGGCGAATAGTTAGTGAATCAGGTGCTTCTTAAAAACAAAGGTTAGCGCTTGTCCATCCACAAGTGTCGCTAATGTAGAATGCAGCGTGGAGTAAGGCGTTTGATAGAAATACAATACAGGTAAAGCTGTATTTGACAAATCAGCTATGTGTACGAAGAAATTTTTCGCACACACTTTGGTGTTAATCCCTGGTGCCCTGACCAATATTTATCCCTCAAACAACATATCCCTCAGTTTAACATCTCGTGCAAAAGACAGCACCCCCAACAGTGCAGCACTCCCTCAGTACTGCACTGGAGTGTCAGCCTAGATTTTTGTGCTCAAGTCTCTGGAATGGGACTTGAACCCACAACTTTCTGACTCAGAGGTGAGAGTGCTAGCAACTGAGCCACAGCTGACATTGGTAATAAACTCCAGGTTTGGTAAGTTACCATAGAAACCTCAATTTTAGAACTTTCAAAAAAAATGAAGCACATTAGCAAGTTCTTCTCATATACTTACATGTTGTGGAGATGCCGGTGTTGGACTGGGGTGGACAAATGTAAGAAATCATACAACACCAGGTTATAGTCCAACAGCTTTATTTGAAATCACAAGCTTTCGGAGCGCTGCTCCTTCGTCAGGTGAAGTGGAGAGATGCATAAAAACACAGCTTATATAGTCAGAGAATAATGTCAGATGTTTACAGGTAATCTTTCCAACTGCCATTTATCACACCTCGGCAGAGAGATAATCACAGCAATCAAAGGTGTAAATGGTGTCCAAACAGGTCAGTCAGGAAAACATTACATCAAAGTGCATTACATTTCCAGCAAAAAAAATGTTTTTTGTCTGTTTTTTTGTTTTTCATACAGACCCCAGCATCTGCAACATTTGACCCCTTGTGACCCCACCTCATTGTTCTTTGATGTAATGTTTTCCTGACTGACCTGTTTGGACACCATTTACACCTTTGATTGCTGTGATTATCTCTCTGCCGAGGTGTGATAAATGGCAGTTAGAAAGATTACCTGTAAACATCTGACATTATTCTCTGACTATATAAGCTGTGTTTTTATGCATCTCTCCACTTAACCTGACGAAGGAGCAGCGCTCTGAAAGCTTGTGATTTCAAATAAAGCTGTTGGGCTATAAACTGGTGTTGTGTGATTTCTTACATACTTACATGTGTGCAATAGGTTGAATATGGGTTTCACCTTATTTGAGTCTTTGTACCCTTATTATATGAATTCTAAACAATTTGAGTTATAGCATAAAACTGAAGTGATTTTTTTCTGGTGTATAATATGTATTTAGATCTTTTAAAAAAATTACCTGGCTGCCAATGCTTAAATATGCCACTGTTATTTATTGTATAGCAGACACACCTTATCTTATCTAATTGAACTCAGGTCTTACTGGGTTACAGCAGCAACTGTTCAAATGTTATACTTCAAAAAAAGAAATCCATACTAATACATCCCATTGGCACATTTGTGTATATACATTTTCTCTGTACAGGAATTTATGCTAAACCTATATAAAACACTATTTCGGCCCATATTTTCCTATCCCTACGGGTGTATACGAGCTGTGCACACACCCATAGGGATCTCGCAAGTGCCGGTTTCAGGCACGCGAAGCGCATGTGCTGAAAACCGGCATTTCCGATCTGTCAAGAATCCTCGACAGATCGGACGCCTGCCCTGGAGAAGGGCCTCTGCGGGTGGAGAGTTCCGCTTCCTAACATAGAAGATAGGAGCAGGAGTAGGCCATTCGGCCCCTCAAGCCTGCTCCACCATTCAATGCGATCATGGTTGATTATCCAAATTCAGTACCTGGTCCCTGCTTTCTCCCCATACCCCTTGATCCCTTTAGCCTTAAGAAATATATCCAACTCCTTCTTGAATATATTTAATGAATTGGCCTCCACCGCCTTCTGTGGTAGAGAGTTCCACAGGTTCACCACTCTCTGGGTGAAGAAATTCCTCCTAATTTCTGTCCTAAATGGCCTACCCTTTATCCTTAGACTGTGTCCCCTGGTTCTGGACTCCCTGACCATCAGGAACATCCTTCCTGCATCTAGTCTGTCCAGCCCTGTCAGAATTTTATAAGTTTCAATGAGATCACCTCTCATTCTTCTAAACTCCAGCGAGTACAAGCCCAATCGACCCAATCTCTCCTCATACGTCATTCCTGCCATCCCAGGTATCAGTCTGGTGAATCTTCGCTGAACTCCTTCCATGGCAAGAACATCCTTCCTCAGATAAGGCGACCAAAACGGCACACAATACTCAAGGTGTGGTCTCACCAAGGCCCTGTACAACTGCAGCAAGACAGCCTTGTTCCTGTACTCAAACCCTCTCGCTACGAAGGCCAACATACCATTTGCCTTCTTAACCGCCTGCTGCACCTGCATGCTTACCTTCAGCGACTGGTGCACAAGGACACCCAGGTCTCGTTGCACTTCCCCTTCTCCCTATCTATTGCCATTTAGATAATAATCTGCCTTCCTGTTTTTGCCACCAAAGTGGACAACCTCACATTTATCCACGTTATATTGCATCTGCCATGTTTCTGCCCAATCACCCAACATGTCCAAATCATCCTGGAGTTTCTCGGCATCCTCCTCACAGCACAGACGCCCACCCAGCTTTGTGTCGTCTGCAAATTTGGAGATATTACATCTAGTTCCCTTGTCTAGATCATTAATATATATTGTGAATAGCTGGGGTCCAAGGACCGATCCCTGCAGTACCCCACTAGTCACTGCCTGCCACTCGGAAAAGGACCCGTTTATTCCAACTCTTTGCTTTCTGTCTGCCAACCAGTTCTCTATCCAAGTCAATACCTTGCCCCCAATCCCATGTGCCTTAACTTTACACGCTAATCTCTTATGCGGGACCTTATCGAAGGCCTTCTGAAAGTCCAGATACACCACATCCACTGGTTCTCCCTTATCTATTTTACCAGTTACATCCTCAAAAAATTCCAGTAGATTAGTCAAGCACGATTTACCTTTTGTGAATCCATGTTGACTTTGTCTGATCCTGTCACTGTTTTTCAAGTGCTCTGCTATTACATCTTTTATAATGGACTCTAGCATTTTCCCCACTACTGATGTCAAGCTTACCGGTCTGTAATTCCCCGTTTTCTCTCTACCACCTTTTTTGAATAGTGGGGTAACATTAGCTACCCTCCAATCCATGGGTACTGTTCCAGATTCCATCGAATGTTGGAAGATGATCAGCAATGCATCAACTATTTCTAGGGCCACTTCCTTAAGTACCCTAGGATGTAGATTATCAGATCCCTGGGGATTTATCGGCCTTCAATCCCATCAATATCCCCAACACCATTTCCCTACAAATACTGATTTCTTTCAGTTCCTCCCTTTCATCAGACCCTATGTTCCCCGGCATCTCTGGGAGGTTATTTGTGTCCTCCTTTGTGAAGACAGAACCAAAATATGTACTTAGTTGGTCTGTCATTTCTTCGTTCCCCATTATAAATTCCCCTGATTCTGACTGCAAGGGACCTACACTTGACTTCACCAATCTTTTTCTCTTCACATATCTATAAAAGCTTTCAGTCAGCTTTTAATGTTCCTTGCAAGCTTACTCTCATATTCTATTTTCCCTTTCTTAATTAATCCCTTTGTCCTCCTTTGTGGAATCCTAAATTGCTCCCAATCCTCAGGATTATTGCTTTTTCTGGCCAATTTATATGTCCTCTCCTTGGATCTTATGCTATCCCTAATTTCCCTTGTTAGCCACGGTCAAGTCACCTTTTTTGTTTTATTTTTATGCCAAACTGGGATGAACAAATTCTGTAGTTCATCCATGCGGTCTTTGAATGTTTGCCATTGCCTATCCACCATCAACCCTTTTGAGTGACATTCCCCAATCAATCCTACCCAACTCGCGCCTCAGACCATCGTAGTTTCCTTTATTTAAATTTAGGACCCTAGTCTCGTGAGTCAACTACTTCATTCTCCATCTTAATGAAGAATTCGATATTATGATCGCTCCGACCCAAGGGGCCTCGTACAACAAGATTGCTAATTAATCCTTTCTCGTTACATAATACCCAGTCTAAGATGGCCTGATCTCTGGTTGGTTCCTCGACATATTGGTCCAGGAAACCATCCCGTAAACACTCCAGGAATTCCTCCTCCACATTATTGTTACTAATTTGATTAGCCCAATCTATATGTAGATTAAAGTCACCCATGATGACTGCTGTGCCCTTATTGCACGCTTCTTTAATTTCCCTTTTAATGCCATCCCCAACCGCCGCCTTACTGTTTGGAGGTCTATATACCACTCCCACTAACGTTCCTGCAGAACCTCCGCCCGGAGAAATCACTTAAAAATCTTACGCCTGGTAAAAGCAGGCGTAAGGCCTGCTTTTACCAGAATAAGAGTTTTTAAAAGTTTTTAAAAAATTCTCACTCATTTATAATTTTAAAATACTTTTTTTTTTTAAAGTTTATTTTTAGCCCGGTAAAAAACTTAATTTTTTTCAAAAAATTAAATTTTTGTTTAATATTTTTAATTTAATGCAATTTTTACTCATTTATTTATTTAATGTTTTGATGTCTTTTTTCAGTGATTCCCATTCATACTTTTGACAGGTCTATGCGTCAAAAGTATGAAGGGGGATTCCCTTCTCCCATTGGCCCCCCATGGCCCATGTGATCCCAGGGACGCTTGCGAACTGCCTACGCCCCTGGGATACCTGGGCGCTGCGCATTTCGTTGTGGAGAGGCCCAGGATCGGAAATGGCCGGACCCCGGGAGCCCTCGGCTAAGGGCGTAGATTTTTTCCCGATAGGAGACATCCACACGCAGGAAACCTCCCATCGGAAATTACAGGCCATTATGTCCAATTCTGGGCAAACACTTTAGGAAGGACGTGAAGGTTTTGGAGAGGGTGCAGAGAGATTTACTGGAATGGTTCCAGGAATGAGGGATTACAGTTACGTGGAGAGACTGGAGAAGCTGGGGCTGTTCTCCTTAGAGCAGAAAGGGTTAAGAGGAGATTTTATATGAGGTGTTTAAAATTATGAAGGATTTAGGTAGAGTAATAAAGAGAAACTGCTTCCAATGGTTGAAAGGTCGCTAACCAGGGCGCACAGATTTAAAGGTGATTGGCACAAGAACCAGAGGCGACAAGAGAAAAAACTTTTTTACGCAACGAATGGTTACGATTTTGAATGCACTGACTGATAGGGTGGTGGATACAAAGGGTGGTGGGTGGTGGATACAAAGGGTGGTGGGTGGTGGATACAGATTCAATAGTAGCCTTCAAAAGGGAATTGGATAAATACTTGAAGGAGAAAAAATTGTAAGCTTATGGGGAAAGAGCGGTAAGTGGGACTAACGGGATTGCACTTTGAAAGAGTCAGTGAACACTCGATGGGCCGAATGGCCTCCTTCTGTGCTGTACTCGTCTATGATTCTATGTGTGCAAATACTGTTCAGATTGCAATTCCTCCCAATTTAGGTTTCTCTATGTACTCTAAAATCTGTCGTGTTACCACATTTTGCTCCTACAAACCTAAAATGGTGAATCTCCACATGGCAAGGTCAAACATAGATAAGAATGTTTCAAACGGGAAAGTCAATGACTCATTTGAGTATTTACTGCAACATTTTTCAAAATATGTGAAGAAAATATGTGAAGAAAACAAAACTACATATAAAATGAAGAGCGGTCACATAAGTGCAAAAGGAGGAGAAACTGGAAAGATAACTTCACTAACACAAAGAGTTAATACCCCAGTCAATGCGAGAGACCTGGAGCAAAAAGGGATGTGACCATGGAACACACACTTGGCTAATACCAACTATGAGTACTGGGGTTCAGCATAGTTTTCATACCAAAACTCAGATCAGGAGCTAGTTTTCTAAAGATGCACTGGTGCCAACATTGCTTTAGCAAGCCATCACACCCAAGGTTAGAAATTGCACAAACCGCCATCTAGTTTACGATGAATACCCATGGCCGATGTCAACAAACCACATCAACTGAAAAAAAGAATCAGTCAGCCAGCTCAGGACTGGGGACCATGTTTTACTCAAGAGATTTGCCGACAGGCAGGAGTTGCCCGATGCCCCATTTATTTTTATATGCTGCCTGTGACAACCCAACTCTGGTAGCAGTGAGGCAAAGCAAAATAAGGTAATGCTGCTACCCTGGGTGTGCCTGATGCAGAGACCACCATTATTTTGCGCTGGTCATCTATTCTGCACTCGATGGCCATAAGGGAAGGTGACTGCACAGAATCGCAAGAGTCTTGAACCACAAGTTCAAAACAGCCACACACACTTTTGCTGTGGAATCCACTCTGCAATAGAAATGTGATGGGATTCCACTGCAGCTCGTCCCTCAAAGAATACTTGCTGCAGTATAATTCAGCCATAGGTAATTACTTCCCACCAAAAGCCCCCTACAGCCTTTGATTTATGTATAATTTTTATTCTACACAATTTACACGTGGGTACAAAGACATTTATCTCTATATTAATAGTTTATCTTTACCTCTGCAGGGGACTTGGATGAAGTCGCCTTCTCTGGCTTTGGTTTTCCTTTCTCTTTTGTCTTTTGTTTCTGATCCTTGGCTTGGCTGAGTGATTTCATCGTGGCTGCAGCGTGTTTGAGGATGCAGTCACTGCTGCAGTACACCGAGTCAGTAGAGGCCAGGTTGGCACAGCCGGGCCCAATACACTTTGGCACTGCAGGAATTTCCACTGCCTAATAAAAACAAGCCACAATAGTCGTCAATACAGTGTATTTGTGCACTACTACATAATTCAACCACTGAAAATATGCAGTTACTATAAAGATGGTGTTCTCAGCAAGAATTTTTAAAAAACTCATAAGGCTAGATAAGGAGTTAATTTACAATTAAACCAATTCACCACTGTTTCATGTTCACATTCAATTAGTGCCAACCTACTCCAATTAGTTAATCAAGATGCAAATATGAGAAAAACCAAGGTGCTACCCTTAATGTTCAAAAAATATCCTAAAATAATAAAACATGATATATGGTTTTATCCACCATTAACTGGATACTAAAAATTGAAGAATCACCAGCCAAAGATGGGTTTTTGTGTCTTGCTCTTGCATGTTTCTGTAGATTGTCAAAAAAAACTATTTTAAAACTTAAAGGATCAGATTGAGTTATTCAAAGTCTTTAAATATTATAGGCATTAGATGCACATACAACAGGGACAGGGGAAGAAAATCAGCCAGAGTTCCTATTCCGAATAACTGTCTGAGGCTGAACCAGACTGTTCGCAACCTTGGTGTTGTAGTTGACCCCGATATGAGCTTCCAACCACATAGCCATGCCATCACGAAGACTGCCTAATTCCACCTTTGTAACATTGCCCGACCTCGCCCCTGCCTCAGCTCATCTGCTGCTGAAACCCTCAACCATGCCTTTGTTACATCTAGACTTGACTATTCCAACGCACTCCTGGCCTCCCATCTTCCCCCCTCCATAAACTGAAGCTCATCCAAAACTCCACTGCCCTGTGTCCTAACTCGCACCAAGTCCCGTTCACCCATCACCCCCTGTGCTCACTGCCCCGTGTCCTAACTCACACCCAGTCCCGTTCACCCATCACCCCGTGCTCACTGCCCCGTGTCCTAACTCACACCCAGTCCCGTTCACCCATCACCCCGTGCTCACTGCCCCGTGTCCTAACTCACACCGAGTCCCGTTCACCCATCACCCCGTGCTCACTGCCCCGTGTCCTAACTCACACCCAGTCCCGTTCACCCATCACCCCGCGCTCACTGCCCCGTGTCCTAACTCACACCCAGTCCCGTTCACCCATCACCCCGTGCTCACTGCCCCGTGTCCTAACTCACACCCAGTCCCGTTCACCCATCACCCCCCGTGCTCACTGCCCCGTGTCCTAACTCACACCCAGTCCCGTTCACCCATCACCCCCTCTGCTCACTGCCCCGTGTCCTAACTCACACCCAGTCCCGTTCACCCATCACCCCGTGCTCACTGCCCCGTGTCCTAACTCTCACCCAGTCCCGTTCACCCATCACCCCGTGCTCACTGCCCCGTGTCCTAACTCGCACCCAGTCCCGTTCACCCATCACCCCGTGCTCACTGCCCCGTGTCCTAACTCACACCCAGTCCCGTACACCCATCAACCCCTGTGCTCACTGACCCGTGTCCTAACTCACACCCAGTCCCGTTCACCCATCACCCCCTCTGCTCACTGCCCCGTGTCCTAACTCGCACCCAGTCCCGTTCACCCATCACCCCGTGCTGACTGACCCGTGTCCTAACTCACACCCAGTCCCGTTCGCCCATCACTCCCTGTGCTCACTGCCCCGTGTCCTAACTCGCACCCAGTCCCGTTCACCCATCACCCCGTGCTCACTGCCCCGTGTCCTAACACACACCCAGTCCCGTTCACCCATCACCCCGTGCTCACTGCCCCGTGTCCTAACTCACACCCAGTCCCGTTCACCCATCACCCCCCGTGCTCACTGCCCCGTGTCCTAACTCACACCCAGTCCCGTTCACCCATCACCCCCTCTGCTCACTGCCCCGTGTCCTAACTCACACCCAGTCCCGTTCACCCATCACCCCGTGCTCACTGCCCCGTGTCCTAACTCTCACCCAGTCCCGTTCACCCATCACCCCGTGCTCACTGCCCCGTGTCCTAACTCGCACCCAGTCCCGTTCACCCATCACCCCGTGCTCACTGCCCCGTGTCCTAACTCACACCCAGTCCCGTACACCCATCAACCCCTGTGCTCACTGACCCGTGTCCTAACTCACACCCAGTCCCGTTCACCCATCACCCCCTCTGCTCACTGCCCCGTGTCCTAACTCGCACCCAGTCCCGTTCACCCATCACCCCGTGCTGACTGACCCGTGTCCTAACTCACACCCAGTCCCGTTCGCCCATCACTCCCTGTGCTCACTGCCCCGTGTCCTAACTCGCACCCAGTCCCGTTCACCCATCACCCCGTGCTCACTGCCCCGTGTCCTAACACACACCGAGTCCTGTTCACCCATCCCCCAGTGCTCACTGCCCCGTGTCCTAACTCACACCGAGTCCTGTTCACCCATCACCCCTGTGCTCGCTGCCCCGTGTCCTAACTCACACCCAGTCCCATTCACCCATCACCCCCTATGCTCACTGCCCCGTGTCCTAACTCACACCCAGTCCCGTTCACCCATCACCCCCTGTGCTCACTGCCCCGTGTCCTAACTCATACCCAGTCCCGTTCACCCATCACCCCGTGCTCACTGCCCCGTGTCCTAACTCGCACCCAGTCCCGTTCACCCATCACCCCGTGCTCACTGCCCAGTGTCCTAACTCACACCCAGTCCCGTTCACCCATCACCCCGTGCTCACTGCCCCGTGTCCTAACTCACACCCAGTCCCGTTCACCCATCACCCCCTGTGCTCACTGCCCCGTGTCCTAACTCACACCCAGTCCCGTTCACCCATCACCCCTGTGCTCACTGCCCTGTGTCCTAACTCACACCGAGCCCCGTTCACCCATCACCCCGTGCTCACTGCCCCGTGTCCTAACTCACGCACCAAGTCCCGTTCACCCATCACCCCCTGTGCTCACTGCCCCGTGTCCTAACTCACACCCAGTCCCGTTCACCCATCACCCCCTGTGCTCACTGCCCAGTGTTCTAACTCACACCCAGTCCCGTTCGCCCATCAACCCGTGCTCACTGCCCCGTGTCCTAACTCACACCCAGTCCCGTTCACCCATCACCCCCTGTGCTCACTGCCCCGTGTCCAAACTCGCACCAAGTCCCGTTCACCCATCACCCCTGTGCTCGCTGACCTACATTGGCTCCTGGTTAAGCAACGCCTCGATTTTAACATTCTCATCCTTGTTTTCAAATCCCTCCATGCCCTCGCCCCTCCCTATCTCTGTAACCTCCTCCGGCCCTACAACCCACCGGGATCTCTGTGCTCCTCCAATTCTGGGCGCAACCCCGATTTTAATCGTTCCACCATTGGCGGCCGTGCCTTCAGCTGTCGAGGCCCTGAACTCTGGAATGCTCTCCCTGAACCTCTCTGTCTCACTACCTCTCTTCCCGCCTTCAAGACGCTCCTTAAAACCCCCCTCTTTGACCGGTCACCTGCCCTAATATCTCATGTGGCTCGGTGTCAAATTCTGTTGAATTACACTCCCGTAAAGCAGTTGGGATGTTTTACTATGTTAAAGGTGCTATATAAATGCAAGTTGTTGCTGTTGTACTGGCCATCTGTCCGGTGACTCCTGCTAGAAAGTAACCATATTGGATGAGGATAGGATAAAGGAAGAATGGACACTTGGTGTCGTGTGGAACCGTATCCCGGCATTAATCAGTACCACGGGTGATAAGGAAGCAAAGGGGAGCAAACTCAAAAGTAAAAATAAACCGTTGATTGCAATAGAATCTAGAAGTGCTAAAGTAATGCAAGGAGCAGTGCAGTTGGGAGAAAACTATTTTACACAACTGTATTAATCTGTCACGTAAATTTAATATTAAACCCAGGTTAATTTATTGTAAAGGTTCAAAACACATTACTTATGGAGATTAATTCTAGTCCATTTCAAACAATGTACAAACTATCTAATTTACTGCAGGAACACTAGATGTACACTTCACTGATGATGCACTTGACAGCACTCACTGAAGGAGAAACACAACACTTCTATTTTGCCAAATAACAAAACAGAATAATATGCCTGAATTGATTGCAAAACATCTAAGTACACGTAAACGGTTTCTAAACAGCATACCGGCTTAAATATTTTAATTTTCTTCTTGCCACTTGGATTGGCTGCTTTCTCAATCCTGCCTTTTATTCCCTGGTCAGCGGGAGAGTTTCCATCTCGTTTTCCTGTTGTTGTATTCGGGTCGTCGGTGCTTGCCAGCATCGGTTTGCTTTCCTGTTGACCAGGCCTCAGTTCTGTGGTGCCTGAGCCTTTGCTTGGAGAGGGACTACAATCAGGGCAGATGTAGTCCTCTCCATTGCGTTCCAGTAAGCGTCCTCTTGCCATTGTAATACCCACACAGTCACCATGAAACCATTCTTCACAGCGATCGCAGCAGATCATAAACCTGCCAAAAAACTCAGAATCAGCACACTACACACCCACAGTACTGCATAAATCAGAAACCAGTCTCGGCATGGATAATATGCCCTCCAAATAAACAAAATACACTTTGCAAATGTCTAGCATTACTTGTAATTTATAATATTTACAATACATATGCTTGCCACTGTATGATGTAGGAAATTTTGAATACCATTAATATAAATTTCAAAAAGTGTTGACGTCGATGTTCTCTCTAAGCTGCGCGGCCGCGCAGTAATGGAAAGGTTCCGCGCAGGCCGCTCACCGGCTTTTACATTGTTAATACTGTGCATGCGCAGATATTTAAAGGGATCGTGCATTAAAAGAAACAGGCCGTACAGAGCAAACGGAGCTTACAGGGAGCAATGGTTGACGTGCTTGGGGGAGTCAGATAAAATGTGAAACAACTGTGAAAATCTCAGAAAACCTTTAAAATGTGCAAAGTTTACTGAACAAATTTTAAAAAGACCTGCACAGGTTTCTTTTCAGGGTTAATAATTCAAACACATGAAAAGGTATAATTACAACAGCAGCAAAGACAACAGGGTCTCCTTGTTCAAGGAATATAGAAATGCAGACACTCAAAATACACGCAGGAGTTACTTATTCCACCAAATTGTATAATCATAAGTATTTTCTGCATCAAAGTAAAATTGAGTTCTTAAGTTAGACTATTAAGTTAAAAGGGATTTAACAGCAGCTAACCAACTACTACAACAGCTTTCTGTATCCAGCGCAAGTGAAATCCTCTTGCAGCTTCCATTCTGAAAGTAAATCTAGCAGTAGTTTCATCTTTTATTTTAAATCCAACATCTAATTAAGTATTTTTTCAGTTCCAATCGGGCACATTCAGAAACAATTTTCAGCTGATCACTTCTGCCTGTATACTATGTGCTGCCAGAAAATCTGGATCAGACCACATGTAGCAACATTGCAAACTAGAGTTCCCTAGGCCCATGCTGTGGAAAAGCTGGCCATTCGGAACCAAGCTACAGGCATACTCCAGTCCGTGCCCACTAGCAGCAGGACCTAGACAACATTCATGGCTTGGGCTAATAAGTGACAAGTAACATTCGCCCCACAAAAGTGCCAGGCAATGACCATCTCCAGCAATAGAGAGTCTAACCACCTCCCCATGACATTCAATGGCGTTACCATCGCCGAATCCCCCACCATCAACATCCTGGGGGTCACCATTGACCAGAAACTTAACTGGACCAACCACACAAATACTGTGGCAACAGGAGCAGGTCAGAGGCTGGGTATTCTGCGGCGAGTGACTCACCTCCTGACTCCCCAAAGCCTTTCCACCATCTACAAGGCACAAGTCAGGAGTGTGATGGAATACTCTCCACTTGCCTGGACGAGCACAGTTCCAACAACACGCAAGAAGCTCGACACCATCCAGGACAAAGCAGCCCGCTGGAGTGGCACCCCATCCATCACCGTAAACATTCACTCCCTCCACCACTGGCGCAACATGGCTGCAGCAACTCGCCAAGGCTTCTTCAACAGCACCTCCAAAACCTGCGACCTCTATCATCTAGAAGGACAAGGGCAGCGGGCGCTTGGGAACACCGCCACCTCCAAGTTTCCCAACAAGTCTCACACCATCCTGACTTGGAAATATATCGCCGTTCCTTGATCGTCGCTGGGTCAAAATCCTGGAACTCCCTACCCAACAGCACTGTGGGAGTACCTTCACCACACGGACTGCAGCGGTTCAAGGAGGCGGCTCACCACCACCTTCTCAAGGGCAATTAGGAATGGACAATAAATGCTGGCCTTGCCAGCGAAGCCCACATCCCGTGCATGAATTAGGGAAAAAAAGCCTTTCCCCAATAGTGTTTGTTTTTTTCACTTCACACTTAATTTCATCTGTCACTTGTTTGCCCATTCCACCACCTTATCAATATCTGCTTGCTGCCTCCTTTGGTCCTCTGTTATTTACTATGCCTCCTATTTTAGTGTCCTCTGCAAATTTGTACACCAAGCCCTATATTCAAATCATTGACAGCCAATGAACAGAAGTGGTTGCAGAACAGTGAAACACTGTTACCCAGTTCCAACCACTGAAACTGCCCTTAACTCCTACGGGAACAGTAGCATAGTGGTTATGTTACTGGACTAGTAATCTGGAGGCCTGGACTAATGATCTGGAATGTGAGTTCAAATTTAAATTCAGTTAATTAAATAAATCTGGAATAAAAAGCTAGTAGCAGTAATGGTGACCATGAAACTATCAGATTGTCATAAAAACCCATCTGGTTCACGAGTGCCCTTTAGGGAAGGAAATCTGCCGTCCTTACCCGGTCTGGCCGATATGTGACTCCAGACCCACAGCAATGTGGTTGACTCTTAACTGCCCTCTGAAATGGCCTAGCCAGCCACTCAGTTGTAAAAAACCTCTACAAAAAACAGTAAGAATAAGACCGGACAGATGACCCAGCATCGACTGAGGCATCGGCTACGGACAGGACAACAGCACGCCCAGTAGACCCTGCAAAGTCCTCCTCACCAACATCTGGGGACTTGTGTCAAAATTGGGAGAGCTGTCCCACAGACTAGTCAAGCAACAGCCTGACACAGTCATACTCACAGAATCATACCTTTCAGTCAATGTCCCAAACTCCTCCATCACCATCCCTGCGTATGTCCTGTCCCACCGGCAGGACAGACCCACCAGGGGTGGCGGCACAGTGGTATACAGTCGGGAAGGAGTGGCCCTGGGAGTTCTCAACATTGAATCTGGACCCCATGAAGTCTCATGGCTTCAGGTCAAGCTCCTGCTGATTACCAGCTACCGCCCTCCCTCAGCTGATGAATCAGTACTCCTCCATGTTGAACACCACTTGGAAGAAGCACCAAGAGTAGCAAGGGCACAGATTGTACTCTGGGTGGGGGGCTTCAATGTCCATCACCAAGAGTGGCTCGGTAGCACCACTACTGACCGAGTCCTGAAGGACATAACTGCCAGTCTGGGCCTACGACAAGTGGGGAGAGAACAAACAGGAGGGAAAAACCTACTTGACCTCGTCCTCACCAATCTACCTGTCGCAGATGCATCTGTCCATGACCGCATTGGTAGCAGTGATCACCGCACAGTCATTGTGGAGATGAAGTCCAATCTTTACAGAGGACACCCTCCATCATGTTGTGTGGTACTATCACTGTGCTAAATGGGAGAGATTCATTACAGATCTAGCAAAACTGGGCATCTATGAGGCGCTGAGGGCCATCAGCAGCAACAGAATTGTATTCCACCACAATCTGTAACCTCATGGCCCGACATATCCCTCACGCTACCATTACCATCAAGCCAGGAGACCAACCCTGGTTCAATAAGGAGTGTAGAAGAGCATGCCAGGAGTAGCAGCAGGCATACCTAAAAATGCAGCGTCAACCTGGGAAAGCTGCAACACAGGACTACATGTATGCTAAAGAGCAGAAGCAGCATGCCATAGACAAGAGCCAAGCGATCGCACAATCAACAAATCAGATCAAAGCTCTGCAGTCCTGCCACATCCAGTCGTGAATGGTGGTGGACCATTAAACAACTAACGGGAGGAGGAGACTCCATGAATATCCCCATCCTCAAGGATGGTGGAGCCCAGCACGCGAGTGCAAAAAACAA
The DNA here is from genome assembly GCF_052327205.1 of Somniosus microcephalus. NCBI lineage: Eukaryota > Metazoa > Chordata > Chondrichthyes > Squaliformes > Somniosidae > Somniosus > Somniosus microcephalus. The sequence goes on from NC_140999.1 coordinate 192,081,830, forward strand.
AACTGAAGCGTTTGCAACCATCTTCAGCCAGAAGTGCCGAGTGGATGATCCATATCGGCCTCCGCCTGAGGTTCCCACCATCACAGAAGCCAGTCTTCAGCCAATTCGACTCACTCCACATGATATCAAGAAATGGCTGAGCGCACTAGGTACAGCAAAGGCTGTGGACCCAGACAACATCCCAGCTGTCGTGCTGAAGATTTGTGCTCCAGAACTAGCCACGCCTCTAGCCAAGCGGTTCCAGTACAGCTATAATACTGGCACCTAGCCAACAATGTGGAAAACTGCCCAGGTATGTCTTGTTCACAAAAAGCAGGACAAATCCAATCCGGCCAATTACCGCCCCATCAGTCTACTCTCAATCATCAGCAAAGTGATGGAAGGTGTCGTCAACAGTGCGATCAAGCGGCATTAACTCACCAATAACCTGCTCACTGATGCCTAGTTTGGGTTCCGCCAGGACCCATCGGCTCCCGACCTCATTACAGCCTTGGTCCAAACATGGACAAAAGAGCTGAATTCCAGTGGGGAGGTGAGAGTGACTGCCCTTGACATCAAGGCAGCATTTGACTGAGTGTGGCATCAAGGAGCCCTAGTAAAACTGAAGTCAATGGGAATCGGGGGGGGGAAACTCTCCACTGGCTGAAGTCACACCTAGCACAAAGGAAGATGGTTGTGGTGGTTAAAGGACAATTATCACAGCCCCAGGACATCGCTGCAGGAGTTCCTCAGGGCAGTGTCCTAGGCCCAACCATCTTCAGCTGCTTCATCAATGACCTTCCCTCCATCATAAGGTCAGAAATGGGGATGTTTGCTGATGGCTGCACAGTGTTCAGTGCCATTCGCAACTCCACAGATAATTAAGCAGTCCATGCAACAAGACCTGGATGACATTCAGGCTTGGGCTGATAAGTGGCAGGTACACACGTGCCACACAAGTGCCAGGCAATGACTATCTCCAACAAGCAAGCATCTAACCACCTCCCCATGACATTCAACGGTATTAACATCACCGAATCCCCCACCATCAATATCCTGAGGTTCACCATTGACCAGATATTTAACTGGACCAGCCACATAAATGCTGTGGCTACCAGAGCAGGTCAGAGGCTGGGTATTCTGCAGCAAGTGTCTCAACTCCTGACTCCCCAAAGCCTTTCCACCATCTACAAGGCACAAGTAAGGAGTGTGATGGAATACTCTCCACTTGCCTGGATGAGTGCAGCTCCAACAACACTCAAGAAGCTCGACACCATCCAAGACAAAGCAGCCTACTTTGATTGGCACCCCATCCACCACCTTAAACATTCACTCCCTCCACTACCGTGGCTGCAGTGTGTACCATCTACAAGATGCACTGCAGCAACTCGCCAAGGCTTCTTCAGCAGCACCTCCCAAACCCGCGACCTCTACCACCTAGAAGGACAAGGGAAGCAGGCTCATGGGAACACCACCACCTCCAAGTCACACACCATCCTGATTTGGAAATATATCGCTGTTCCTTCATCGTCGCTGGGTCAAAATCCTGGAACTCCCTCCCTAACAGCACTGTGGGAGCACCTTCACCACACGGACTGCAGCGGTTCAAGGCAGCTCACCACCACCTTCTCAAGGGCAACTAGGGATGGGCAATAAATGCTGGCCTTTGCCAGCGATGCCCACATCCCATAAACAAATATTTTTTTTAAAATTCTCTTTCCTTCCTTCTAAACAGCTCTTAATCCAATTTTCTACCCTTCCCTTAATTCCATATCCGTTAATCTTCAATAACCTCCTGGGTGATACTGTGGCGAAGGCTTTCAAGTTCATGTAGACTACATCCATTTCACTTAACCCATCCACCATATTTGTTGCCATCGCAAAGAACTCACTCAGGATGTCAAACCTTATCTTTTCTGCAATCAGTTGTCTAATTCTAATTATTTTCTCTCATCTAGATGAGAGGTTTTGATAGAGTAGAAAGAGACAAACAATTCCCTCTGGCGAATGGGTCAATAACCAGAGGTCATAGATTTAAAATCATCGGCAAAAGATCTAGGCAGGAGATGAGAAGAAATGTTTTCATTGTTGGGACCTGGAATGCTCTGCGTGAAGAGGTGGTGGAAGCGGATTCCATGAATCATTTTGAGAGCGAGCTGGACAGGTTCTGGAGGATGAGGAACTGACCGGGTTACGGACACAAAGCGGGGGGGTGGGACTGAGCACGACGGCTCTTTCAAAGAGCCAGCACAGGCACGACGGGCCGAATGGCCTCTTTACGTGTTGTAAGTTTATATGATTTTGGTTTTCCTACATTACAACAGCGACTACACTTCAAGTGCTTCACTTGGCTGTGAAGCGATTTGAGGTGCCCCGGGGACGTGAACGGCCCTACTTACATACTTCATTTGTTTGTTTGTTGACACATTCGTTCCCAGACCCAAGGACCTCTTCCCCAATACTCCCACATCTCAGCAGCACTCCACTACTCCCAGATCCCACCAACACTCCCATGACTGAGCCACGTGACCGCCCCTTCTCACATTGTCAACCTCTCACTTCTGCAACTGGGAATATCTTCCGGTGTATCCTGGGCTCCAAAAGAAGGCAACAAGTATTACTCTTCAAAGTAATGCTAAAACTTAGGTTTAAAGTTTTTAAGTTGCTTGGTTATGGTAATCTGTACCCATTTTTATTTAGGCCCCACCACGCAACGCATTTTGCCAGTTTCAAATGCTGCAACAGCAGAAGATGGCAATCATGTTTCAAATGCGACACGGTTGACAGCTTCTCGATGAACAAAGCATTAAGTGACAGCACAAAAAATAGCATTTTCTGTCATCTGTTGTGAATGCAAGCATCATTTCATTAATGAGGAATTTTAATAAAGTAGGCTGCTGTTTCAATGCTCATTTTTGCCATAAATTGGAAGCAAGCATATGAATGCAGCTTCCTGAGTCTAGACACCTACCTGTTATGATGTGGTTGCCTACATATACAATACAATTTATCTGGGTCATTATAGTCGTTGTCTGACTGGCTGACCGAGCTTTCATCGTCTTCCGTCTCTGACTTAACTCCAGATTGTGATTTGGATTCATTTTCCTTCGGAGCAATACCACTTTTAGTGCCTTGCTTTACAGGAGTAACTGTTTGCTTCTTAGCTTTTGCAGTGCCTAGAGACTTTGATTCTTTTCTGGATTGGTTTTCCTCGGAGCACGTTTCCTGCTTTTTCTGTGTACTCTGTGGTGAATCAGGTCGTCCTTGACCACGCCGCTTTCTCAGCTGATTCTGGAGCTCCTTCAGCGTAAGTTCATCACTGTCGCTGTTGGTGCTGCTGTCTTCATCAGAGTTAGCCACCGCATTCATTACTTCAAGTAAACCAACAGAGCCCAGGTCTGTGGCCAAGTCTAGAGGCCCAATACCTTTTTCATCTATTTCCACACTGCCATCGGACCCTGTCCCTGCCTCAGAAATTGCAATGGAGCCAAATTCACCACCATCATCAAGGTCCGCCATTCGGCGATAACGCTTTTGAGCTGCTGAAATAAATTCTTGAACTCGTGCAGATCGCTGAGTCTGTCGCCTGCTCCTTCGCAGTAAGGGGGTTAATTGGTCAGAGTTCTCACTCAGGGCAGTATCAGAGTTCTCAGCATCCATAGCATTCTCACGTTTTGCAATAGTTGTTTGTCGGAATCCCCACGTCTTTTTAAATTCTTTACTGCTTGGGTGGATGATTCTTGCAGACTGATCTTTGTTTTCATCCACTTTACTCTCCACTACAGCTACTGTAAAGATGCAAATAAATATAGGAAACAATCACATTGTAGTCAACCAATTCTGACTTTACCACCCAAAGTATGCATTCAGACCATCATGAAACTCCAAAATGGAAAGGGATCCTGTGCTCCATCAGGACAGGTAATGTGGGGGTGGGGAGAGAGAATCTGCAGGAGCATAGGGTCGAATAGTGTACAGTGGGAATTGATGAATACTTTGGAGCTCTGCTCGATTACCTTTGAGGATGAATGAGTATTTTTGCAGAATTTTTCCTCAGTAAATTAAATGGGTTGTGTGGGGTTCGTGATTGTGTTATACATGTTCTGTGGAAGTGGAAGATTTGTTGGGCGTATCCATTCCAAATTTATCATAGATTCACCAGGATGACGCCTCAGTGGGAAACTATAGGTGTGAGCAAATATTTTGAGATACTGGGACTATTTCCACTGAAGTAGAGAAGGACAAGAGGACAAGCAAGGGAGGCTTTTTTAAAATGATGAAAAAAATTTGATAGAGTGAATCGGGAAAGACTGTTTCCTCTGGTTGGGCAGTCAGTGAAAATTTGTAATTGTCATTAAGAGAGTGAGGAGCGATTAAGAGAAATTTCTTTACTCAAGCTAGTTGGAGCATGGAATTCCCTGCCATAGCGATCAGCTGAGGCAGAGACCATTGCTTCAGAGGAAACTGGATCAATATTTGAAGCCGAGAAAGACACAGGGCTACGGAGAGACTGCAGCAGTAGGATTCATTTGGAATTCCAGAGCCAAGAGCTGGCGCACACACAATAGGCTTAATAGTTATAAATCTTCACGGTTCGAATACAATTTTTTGATGGTTCGTTCACATTTCTCCAGAAAACATTACAACAAAATGGATATATAACATTTTGGTGTGAAGCTGAAGCCTGTTAAAACAGTTCTTCATTAAGTGCCAAAAATAGAACGATAACTGGCAGCATAACTGGAAACTCCACAACACACATAACTGATGGACCAAGCCGCATTAAATGCAACCCTGCACAAGTCAGCTGTAATGAACAAACATCACAGCTTCGTGTTCCTGCTTTAGAGAAGCAGAAAGAAAGCAGCTAGGATCCTGGTCCCCATTGCCAGCCAGTGACACTTCTGGAAATATGTAGTGTGAAACAGAAGAATCAGGCTCATGCTTGAATAACTGCTGCTGGGCATAGTACCAAGGGTGATCTACATCTCTAGTACCATCCCCAAAGCCTTCAGAGGAGAGAATTGATAGAAATGGAAAAAAGTTATAACTGAGAGAAAAGCCACTGGTTTAGAATGACTGAATAAGTCCATTCCCCTTTTTAAAAATTATATAGGCTTGTTTATTTAAAAAATTGTTTTGGGGATTGCATTGCACAGTTCCTTTTATAATTATTAGGGTCACACTCTTCTCACACGCACTCTCATTCTCAGTTCTTTCTCAAGACTGTTCTCTTATGCATTGCTTGCGCACTTTTCCCCCTCTCACCATTTCTCACACTCCTTTCCCCTCACATACTTCTCCCTCCTCTCTCCCACGCACTTCTCTCTCTTCCTCTTGTGCTCTTTTCACTAATCCTCTCTCACATCTTGCTCCTTCCTCGTGCTCTCTTGTGCACTTCGCTCCCACATCCAGTGCAAGTGTCCCAGGCCCAGATGAGATGCATTCTAGATTGCTAAGGGAACTAAAGGTGGAAGTAGCAGATGCTCTGGCCACAATCTTTCTAAAATTAATTATCACTTGGAAAAATATTGGTTAATATATGACAGTCAGCACAGATTTGTTAAAAGCAAATTGTGTCTGACAAACTTCATTGATGACAAAGGTTGATGTTGTGTATATGGACTTTCAAAGGGTGTTTGACAAAGTGCCACATAATAGACATGTTAGCAAAATTGAAGCCCTTGGGATTTAAGGGGCAGTGGGAGAGATTGTTGTCCTTAGAGCAGAGAAGGTTAAGGGGAGATTTAATAGAGGTGTTCAAAATTATGAAGTGTTTTGATATAGGGAGAAACTGTTTCCAGTGGTCAGGAGGATCAGTAACCAGAGGACACAGATTAAAAGTCCTTGGAAAAGAACCAGAGGCGAGATGAGGAGAAATTTTAATTACGCGACGAGATATGATGATCCGGAAAGCACTGCCTGAAAGGGCGGTGGAAGCAGATTCAATAGTAACTTTCAAAAGGGAATTGGATAAATACTTGAAAAGGAAAAATTTACAGGGCTACGGGGAAAGAGCAGGGGGGAGTGGGACTAATTAGATAGCTCTTTCTAAGGCTCGGCGCAGGCATGATGGGCCGAATGACCTCCTACAGTGCTCTACAGTTCTATGATCCAATAGGGAATTCAGGAGAAACTTCCTTTACCCAGAGTGGTGAAATGTGGGACTCGCTACCACAGGGAGTAGTTGAGGCGAATAGTATAGATGCATAAAAGGGGAAGCTAGATAAGCATGAGGGAGAAAGGAATAGGATATGTCGATGGGGTGAGATAAAGAGGGGTGGGAGGAGGCTCATGTGGAGCATGGACCTGTTGGGCCGAATGGCCTGTTTCTGTGCTGTAAATACTTGGTAACTTTGTAATGATCCCTTCTCTCAATGGTAGGGCATTCAATGTCTTAACAACCCTGTGAGAAAAAAATCTAACTGCTCCCTTTGTTTCTTTTGATGACTTTAAATTTACGTGCTCCACTTACTAAATGGTAGAAATCACTTTCCCCATGTACTTTTTTCTCGCACTGCTTACTTTTGCCTCTCAGTTCTCGCCCACATTTCTCACTCACTTTTCTGACAAAGATTTCTCACTTTTTCTCTTTCCAGTACTTTGCTCTTGCTCCTCTCTTGCTTGCACACTAACACACATTACTCTTGTGCAGTCACTTTTTTCTAACGCTTTTCATATTCTGCTCTTACATACTTTCATCTGTGTCTCTCATACTTCTCTTTCCTTGCTCACGTACCTCACTTTTATCGCGTGCGCTTACTTCCCATACTTCCTCACATTTTATTTTTTTCTCTCGTGTGTGTACCTGACAGTCCCTCTCGTCCTTCCTTTCATGTGCCTTCCCTTTTCCTCACAACCCCCCTCACATATACAGGCCTCCCTGTTTTACATACATGACTATTCCTGTTTCTCTCACATCCTCTCCTCCCTCTCATTTCCTCCCCTTTTGCCTGACACCCACCACATGATCATACCCCTAATCTCATACTTTGCACCCCTCTCACATCCACCTCATGCACACCTTCCTCCCACATTCGCGCTTCTCACCCTTTCTAAGACAAAGAATATAAACATTAAAACGCAACTATAACTTGACTAACAAATCACAGTAATAATGGAACAGCAGGAAGGGACGGTAATATGTGCTTCCTGAAGGACGTAGGAGTTGAGTCGAGAACTTTCCTTACACACACCTGAAGCGCGTTTAAAAAAATCATTCTGGACTGTGGGCGTCACTGCTAAGACCAACATTTATTGCCCATCCTTAGTTGCCTGGATGAGTGAGTGGTTTTTCGGCCACTACAGAGGGAAGTTAAGAGTCAACCACGATGATGTGGAACTGGAGTTGCAGATAGGCCAGACTGGGTAAGGACGGCAGGTTTCCTTCCCTTAAGGACATCAGTGAACCAGTTAGGGCTTTTGTTGACAATCCAAAAACTTTGTGGTTATTTTTATGGACATCAGTTCACCGCCTGTATTACTAGTCCAGTAACAAACACTACACCATGTGTCTCAAATTGAAATTACTCAAGCTCAAGATCTCAGAACTCGAGGTGGAGTTGGAGACAATCTGACACACTGTGAGAGGGAGAAAAGACTTTGGAATAATAGCTTCCAAGGGTAGTCATCCTGCTGGCAGAGAGGTGGAAGTGGTAGAGCAAGGAGTGGCGACTATCTACATCAGGGAAGTCAAAGAGGGATAGGCTAAAGCAGCAATGCCCAGAGCAAATTACTTTCTCCAAAACGTTTGAAGCACTGGCTTGCTGTGGGAAGGATGAGGACTCTGGGCAAGACCATTACTAAATGGTACCAAAACACTTTAGATGGGTCTGGGGGCAAAATGATTAGAAATTTGGTTCGGAATGCAATAGTAATAGGCGATCTGATAATTGGCGGGGTGGGCATTTTGTTCTTCCCAGTCCAGGTGAGTGTTCCGGATGCTTTGTTGCTTCCCATGATAGGGTACGGGTAAGCAACAGTTTGGATAGACTGGAAAAGATTAAGGGGAGGGAGAACAGCCCATGTGGGAATTAATACAGGAAAATCCTGCAAAAAGAGTTAGGAAGCAGGCTTAGGAGTAGGACTTAAAGAATGATTATCTTTGAATTACTGTCCAGCCATGAGCTGGAAAAGGGAATAGTAGATTAGAAAGTTTAACGCATAGCTAAAGGGATACGGTCAGGAACAGGGTTTCTGTTTTATGGGGCATTGGCACCAGTATTAAGAGAAATGAGGAACTATTCTGCAAGGATGGGCTATGGCTGAACAGGAAGGGAGCTAATGTACCAGCGAACAGTGAGGAGTCATTTAAATTATGGTGGAAGCGGGTGAGGAAAATGAAATAAATCTGAGAGCAAGTAGGTGGTGAAATAAATGATACACAAATAAAAAAAGAATTTAGCAAAAGGAACAGCTTAGAGATAGATGAGAGTTAGAGGAAGAAAATCAAATAGACCAGCATCAGGGAAAAGACAGAAACAAAGCAAAATAATCATGGGAACAGGAGCATTATAACCAAGCAAAAGAAATGCGAAGTGCATGTACTGCAATGCTCACTGTGGGAAATAAACTGGGGCAATTAGAAGCAGTTATATCTCAGAAAGATACAGATTTCATTGCACTAGTAGAAACTTGGCTGCAAACTGGGCAGGAGTATAAAATAAATGCATCAGGTTATAATATTTTTTTAAGTGGGACAGAAGAGGCAAAGAAGGACGAGTGGCAAAACTGAAGGAGGGAATATATGCTGTAGAGAGGACTGGTGAACACAAAAAAGTAAAAATCAATATGGCTGGAGATCAAAGATAAAATAGGGATTGCTACATTAGTGCAATTGCACTCCAGACTCCCGAATTGTGGTATGAAAATGGAGGAGGAAATAGGAAGATGAGTAGGAATAATGAAATAATTGTTCTAGGTTGTAATTACCCACTCGCTGACTTGAGAAAGGGAGGGGATAAACTGACCTTAAAATGTGCACAGGACTCCTTCCTCAAGCAGTATACTTACAAGAGGAGAGGCATTGCTAGATCTTGTTAAAAGCAACAAAACAGATCAGGTAGCGGAGTTAAATGTGGGTAAGCACCTCGTGGGTAGTGACCATAAAATAAGGTTTAGGGTGCAAGTAGAAAGGGAAAAAGTAAACATAAAAACAAGAGCACCAGATTGGAATAGGGCAGATTTTAGAAGATGAGAAGTGAGCTAGCTGAGGTCAGGTGATGTGGAGTGGAAAGGGAAATTGGCACACAGAAATCAACATGAGATTTTATTAAAAAAGAAACTGCAAAGATGCAGAATATATATAATTTTAAAAGATGACGATGTTTCAGGTTGCAGTTGGTAAATATAGAGGTTAGAAACAAATCATTATTGAAAAAGGCATATAGTTAGGATAAAAATAAGAGGTTAAGAAAGGGATAAGGAAAACAAAGAGTATGCGCGAGTATAAAATTACAAAATATCTACAACTGTATCAGTAAAAAGAGAATTGTTAAATGTGCAGTGGAACCAGAGAGGAAAGGATAGTGAGTTAGTAGAAGATGAACATAAAATGGCAGGGATACTTAATAAGTACTCTGCATCAGTGTTTACAATACAGGATATTGGGGAGGAGGCCGATTCTGAATTAGTTAAAAGCGAGATGAGAGTTAGAACAAATAAAACAACATTATTAGAAGTTAGTTAGGCTAAAGGAGGACAAAGTGCCAGGATATGGGATACATCCAAGGAAAATAGGGGAAGAGAAATAGCAGAGGACCTAGAAATTACATTTTGGAGTTCCACCGATTGTGGATATGTACCAGAGGACTAATATTTATTTTCACAAAGGGAAACAGTTAACCTAGATAATTACAGTTTAACATCTGTAGTAGAGTAAAATCTTGGAATCTTTAATTAAAAGATGACATTCCTAAATATATGAAGACAAAATAATTAGAAGCAGCAAACAGATTTCAGAAAGAAAGATTGTGCTTCACGAATCTGATAGCATTCTTTGAGGAAGTGACAGATATGGTAGATGGGGAAAATGTAGCGGATATGGTGTAAATGGACTTCGAGAACGTCTCTGACAAGGTATTACACAGCAGACCACTGGAGGAGATTAAAGAATATGGAATTGGGAGAGGGCAGAAAATTGGATGGATTAAAAACTGGTTAGAAGTGGGAAAGAGAGGTGGTTATGGGCAGTTTCTCAGAGTGGCTGGAAGTGGGTAGCAGTGTCCCATAAGGTTCTGCTCTGTGACCACTTCTGCTCACGGTGTACATCAACGAGTTGTATACATGGCTGGAGGGAAGTGATGTCCAAATTTGCAAACTATACTAAAATAGAAGACAAATAAATCTGAGGACCAAGGAAGGCTGCAAGGGAATGTTGATAAGATGGTGGATTGGATAAAAAAAAAGTAGTCAATTGAATTTAATGTCAGTGTATGGTGGAACACTTTGGTTACATTAAAAAAAAAATTTTTTTTAATATACTCTGAAAGGGGAAAGACCGGGCGATGTGGAAGACCAGAAGGATTTAGGGATTCAGGTTCACAACACTGAAACAGCACCTCAAGTGGACATGGCCTTAAAAAAGCGAATGGAACATTGGGTATAATGGTGAATTTATACAAAACCTTAGTAAGAGCAGAATTTTGGGTTCCACACTATAGGAAGGACGTGGAGACTATTAATAGAGAGGGTACTCTGCAGTTTCACCAGGGTGCTGCCCAGAAATACAAATAAGACGGACTTAAAAACAGCCCCAATCTTCTGTTTGAACAAAGATTACCAGCTGATTTGGTAATGTTGCTTTAAAATTATGAAGTGATGGGCAGGGTAGGTCGGAACAAACCGTTTCCAGTCGTTAGGCAGTGTAGAATGAAGGGACACAGATACAAGATTATAGAATCATAGAATGGTTACAGCATGGAAGGCGGCCATTCGGCCCGTCGAGCCCATGCCGGCTCTCTGTAAGAGCACCTCAGCTAGTCCCATTTTCCCGCCCTTTCCCCATAGTCCTGCAAATTTCTTCCCTTCAGATACTTATCCAACTCCCTTTTGAAAGATGAGATTGAATCTGCCTCCACCATCCTTTCAGGAAGTGCATTCCAGATCCTAACCACTCACTGCATAAAAAGGTTTTTCCTCATGTCGCCTTTGGTTCTTTTGCCAATCACCTTAAATCTGTGTCCTCTGGTTCTCGACCCTTCTGCCAATGGGAACAGTTTCTCTCTATCTGCTCTGTTCAGACCCCTCATGATTTTGAACACCTCGATCAAATTTCCTCTCAATCTTCTCTGCTCTGAGAACAACCCCAGCTTCTCCAGTCTATCCACTTAACTGAAGTCCCTCATTCCTGGAATCATTCTAGTAAATCTTTTCTGCACCTTCTCCAAGGCCTTCACATCCTTCCTAAAGTGTAATACTCCAGTTGGGGCCGAACCAGTGTTGTATAAAGGTTCATCATAATTTCCACACTTTTGTACTCTATGCCTCTATTTATGAAGCCCAGGATCCCGTAAGCCTTTTTAACTGCTTTCACAACCTGCCCTGCCACCTTTAACGATTTGTGCACACGTACCCCCAAGTCTCTGTTCGTGCACCCCCTTTAGGATTGTACCATTTAATTTATATGTCCTCTCCCCATTCTTTCTACCAAAATATATCACATCGCACTTTTCTGCGTTAAATTTCATCTGCCACATGTCCGCCCATTTCACCATGCTGTCTGTCTTCCTGAAGTCTATCACTCTCCTCCTCACTGTTCACTATACTTCCAAGTTTTCTGTCACCTGCAAATTTTGAAATTGTGCCCTGTACACCCACGTCTGAGTCATTAATATATATCAAGAAAAGCAGTGGTCCTCGAACCGACCCCTGGAGAACACCACTGTATATCTTCCTCCAGTCCGAAAAACAACCGTTCACCACAACTCTGTTTCCTGTCAGTTAGCCAATTTCGTATCCATGCTGCCACTGTCCCTTTTGTTCCATGGGTTTCAACTTAGCTGGCAAGCCTATTATGTGGCACTTTGTTGAATGCCTTTTGAAAATCCATGTACACATCAACCGCATTACCCTTAATTTTGTCCCGGATTATAGTTTCTAAAAGCTTCCCCACTAGAGAGGTTAAACTGACTGGCCTGTAGTTGCTGGGTTTATCTTTACACCTTTTTTTGAACAAGGGTGTAACATTTGCAATTCTCCGGTCCTCTGGCACCACCCGCATATCTATGAAGGATTGGAATATTATGACCAGTACCTCCACGATTTCTCCCCTCAATTCCCTCAGCATCCTAGGATGCATCCCATCTGCTCCTGGTGACTTATCTACTTTAAGTACAGCCAGCCCTTCTAATACCTCTATCAATTTTTATCCTATCAAGTGTCTCCACTACCTCCTCCTTCATTATGTCTGTGGCAGCATCCTCTTCCTTGGTGAAGACAGATGCAAAGTACTCGTTTAGTACCTCAGCCATGCCCTCCGCCTCCATGCATAGGTCTCCTTTTTGGTCCCGAATCGGCCCCACCCCTCCTCTTACTACCTTTCACTATTTATATGCCTATAGAAGACTTTTGGATTACCTTTTATGTTGGCTGCCATTCCATAACCTCGCTTTGCCCCTCTTATTTTCTTTTTACTTCTCCTCTGACCTTTCTATATATAGCCTGATTTTCAGATGTATTTGCAACCTGAAATCTGTCAAACGTGCTCTTTTTCTGCTTCATCATATTCTCGATCTGTTTCATCATCCAGGGAGCCCAGACTTTAGTTGCCCTGCCTTTCCCCCTAGTGGGAACGTACCTCAACTGTACCTGAACTATTTCCTCTTTAAAGGCAGCTCATTGTTCCAGTACAGTTTTGTCCGTCAATCATTGATTCCACTCACTTCCTCCAAATTAAAGGTGTTGCTATGGGAACCCACATGGGCCCTAGCTATGCCTGCCTTTTCATGGGATATGTGGAACACTCTTTGTTTCAGTCCTACTCAGGTCCCCTCCCTCACCTCTTTTTCCAATACATCGATAACTGTATCGGTGCCGTCTCCTGCTCTCGCCCTGAATTTGATGAGTTCATTCACTTTACTTCCAATTTCCACCCTTCCCTCACCTTCACATGGTCCATCTCCGACTCTTCTCTTCCCTTCCTTGACTTCTCCATCTCCATTTCTGGCGATCGGCTTTCGACAAACATCCACTGCAAGCCCACTGACTCCCACAGCTACCTGGACGACACTTCCTCCCACCCTGCTTCCTGTAAGGGCTCTATTCCATTCACCCAGTTTCTCCGTCTCCGCCATGTCAGTTCTGACGATGCCACCTTCCATACCAGTGCTTCCGACATGTCTTCCTTTTTCCTCAACCGAGATTCCCCTCTGCTGTGGTTGACGCGGCCCTTGACCGTGTCCGTTCTATTTCCCGCACTTCTGCTCTCACCCCTTCCCCTCCCTCCCGGAACCACGATAGAGTTCCCCTTGTCCTCGCCTTTCACCCCACCAGCCTCCACATTCAACGGATCATCCTCTGCCATTTCCGCCACCTCCAGTGATCCCACCACCAAACGCATCTTCCCCTCACCTCCACTTTCAACATTCTGAAGGGACCGCTCCCTCCACGACACCCTGGTCCACTCCTCAATCACCCCTAACAGCCCTTCCTCTTCGCCTGGCACCTTCCTGTGCAAGCACAGGAGATGCAACACATGCCCTTTTACCTCCTCCCTTTCCACTGTCCAGGGCCCCAAACACCCCTTCCAGGTGAAGCAGCGATTTACTTATACTTCGTGCAATTTAGTATACTGTATTCGCTGCTCACGATGCGGTCTCCTCTACATTGGGGAGACCAAACGCAGATTGGGCGACCGCTTTGCGGAACACCTCCGGTCAGTCCGTAAGGGTGACCCTGAGCTTCCGGTCGCCTGTCACTTTAATTCTCCACTTCACTCCCACTCTGATCTCTCTGTCCTCGGCCTATATTACATTGTTCTAATGAAGCTCAACGTAAGCTCGAGGAACAGCACCTCATCTTTCGATTAGGCACTTTACAGCCTGCCGGACTCAACATTGAGTTCAACAATTTCAGATAATAATCCCTGCCCCCATTTTTCATGCAGTATGATTTTGCCATTCCCATTTGCAACATTTTCACAGCATGTTCTTTCAATTCCTTCTTCCCCTCCTAAACCACCGACCCCCCCCCCAAATCTCTGCACCTGCTTAAAATCTGTTACATTTCCAGCTTTTTCCAGTTCTGATGAAGGGTCCCAGGCCTGAAACATTAACCCTGTTTCTCCACGGATGCTGCCTGGCCTGCTGAGTATTTCCAGCATTTTCTGTTGTTATTTCAGATTTCCAGCATCCGCAGTATTTTGCTATTGTATTAATTCCAGTTTACCCGGGCCAGATCCATTCTCATCCCACTGAAATCAGCCTTCCCCCAGTTAAACATTTTTACTCTAGATTGCTCCCTGTCCTTTTCCATAGTTAATCTAAACCTTATGATACTATGATCACTGTTCCCTAAATGTTCACCTGCTGACACTTGCTCCACTTGACCTACCTCGTTCCCCAGAACCAGATCCAGCAATGCCTCATCCTCGGTTCCGAGGGACTGCCTAAGATGATGATTCCCTCGTCGGGCCGGAAACATACTGATCAAGAAAGTTCTCCTGAACACACTTCAGAAATTCTTCCCCTTCTCTGCCCTTTACATTATTACAATCCCAGTCTATATTAGGATAGTCCCCCATTAGTACTACTCCATAGTTCTTGCACCTCTCTGTAATTTCTCTGCAAATTTGCTCCTCCATATCTTTCCCACTATTTGGTGGTCTACAGAATACACCTAGTAGTGTAATGGTACCTTTATTATTTCTTAACTCTAGCCATATAGATTCAGTCCTTGATCTCTCCAGGATATCCTCCTTCTCCAGCACTAACATTCTCCTTAACCAATACTGCCACACCACCTCTTTTCTTTCCTTCCCTATCTTTCCTGAACACCTTATAACCAGGAATATTTAATAGCCAATCCTGCCCTTTTTTGAGCCAGGTCTCAGTTATTGCCACAAAATCATATTCCCATGTGGCTATTTGTGCCCGCAGCTCACTTACCTTGTTTACTACGCTTCGTGCGTTCACATACATACACTGTAAACCCACCTTAGGCCATCCTGTGTTCTCTCTTAGTTTGACCACACCAAACACCTTACCATTTCTTACTTTAGTGCTCTCTGCCTCTGCCAACCCTTTGAGCACTTTATTTCCCCTTTCTAATGTTACATCCTGTTGCCCAACCCCCTGCCAAATTAGGTTAAACCCTCCCAACAGCACTAGCAAACCTCCCCGCGAGGATATTGGTTCCAGCCCAGTTGAGGTGCAACCCGTCCAGCCCCCACCTCCCCCAGGAATCTGAATCCCTTCCTCCTGCACCATCTCTCCAGCCACACATTCATCTGCTCGATCCTCCTATTTCTATACTCACTTGCGCGTAGCTCCGAGAGTAATCCGGAGATTACTACCTTTGAGGTCCTGCTTTTTAATTTCTTTCCCAGCTCTCTAAAATCTGCCTGCAGGACCTCATTCCTCTCTCAACCTATGTCGTTGGTACCAATATGGACCACGACCTCTGGCTGTTCACCCTCCCCCCTCAATGTTCTGCAGCCGCTCAGAGACGTCCTTAACCCTGGCACCAGGGAGGCAACATAGCATCCTGGAGTCACGTCTGTGGCCCCAGAAACACCTGTCTGCTCCCCTCACAATCGAATCCCTTACCACTATTGCTCTCCCACTCTTCTTCCTCCCCCGCCCCGTACAACTGAGCCACCCGTGGTGCCACGGACGTGGCTCTGGCTGTACTTCCCCAGAGGAACCATTGCCAGAACTGAATACTGGTCGGAGAGCAAGATGCGCTCAGGGGACTCCTGCACTACCTGCCTGGTCCTCCTCTTCTGTCTGGTGGTCACCCATTCCCTCTCTGCCTGCGTACTCCTTAGCTGCGGGGTGACTACCTCCTGAAAAGTGCTATCCACGTCGCTCTCAGCCTCACGGATGCACCGCAGTGACACCAGCTGCTGCTCAAGCTCTGAAACCCGGGGCTCAAGCTCCTCCAGCAAGAGATCTTGGACAGAGAGCAGTAGAAACAATCCCCCCGTCCCCCCCCCAACACACACACAATGTTGAGGGGTTGTGGAATACACTGTCGGAGTTAGTGATTGAAGCAGAGACCATGTCAACATTTAAGATGTCAGCCAATCATAATCAGAGTTATACAGCACAGAAAGAGGCCCTTCGGCCCATCGTGTCCGTGCTGGCCATCAAGCCCTGTCTATTCTAATCCCATTTTCCAGCACTTGGTCTGTAGCCTTGTATGCTATGGCGTTTCAAGTGCTCATCTAAATGCTTTGAATGTTGAGGGTTCCTGCCTCTACCACCCAATCAGTTGAACGAAATTTGGTAGAAGTGGAATAAACTTAAATCAAGCAAGTACACAAAGTTTGTAGCACAATATATTTTTTGAATACATGACTGAATGACACAGAAACATCACAATGATATATGCAATCTTTTTGATGCATTAAAATATACATCTTTAATTTACATATATAATAATCTGACTCCTGAGCAATTCATTCTTGTATTCATTAAAATAAATTGAGAGAAGGTAACCTGAACATTGTAATACAGGGAAACAAATACAATTTGCCCATCTACTCAATTGGTAATGATCCTACTGAATTCAATCACTGACGACCTGGCTAGACAACTTAGCGTCATATTTTAAAATGACAAGAAATGCATTCTGTGTCATTTAAGGGGGCCTTGAACACAAGGCTCATTAGTCACTTCCCCCAACTAGAGGCTTCTAATTTATCGTCACTGTTTTAAAATCACCAAACCAAGCCAATTTTCAATTCAGCTAGCTAATTTCGAGTGATTCCATGGAAGCTGAATTTCAAGAAGTGTCAGGTAGCCTCTGAGTCAGAAGATTGAGAGTTCAAACCCCACTCTAGAGAACTTGAGCACATAATTTAGGCAGACACTTCAGTGCAGTACCGGAAGAGTGCTACACTACTGGAAGTGCTGTCTTTCTGATCAGGTGATAAACCCGAGGCCCCATCTGCCCTGTCAGGTATTTATCCCCAACAGCTAAAATCAATTCGGGTATAAAAGATCCCTTGGCACTATTCGAAGACGAGCAGGGGAGTTCTCCAGGTGCCCCAGCCAACATTGATCCCTCAACAGCATCAAAAAATAGATTCTCTAGTCATTTATTTCACTGTTGTTTGTGGGAGCTTGCAGCGTGCAAATTGGCTGCTCGTTTCCCGAAAAAAAATAATGTTTAGGTTACATTCTCTCAATGAGTTGATTTTATTTTTTTACATGGAGCGTTTCTTAACCGGTGGTTTACAAATTCAATGCTTTTCTCTGAACCAACATTTGAGATTAATTTTCTACACTGCAATGACTGTTAGTCAGTTTCTACTTATGATCATTTGTATTAGATGAAAGTGCTGTACATTACATTGCACTTGCTTGCCCTACGGACAGAACTCCCAGCTGATCAAAGGTCTTTGTTAGCAACGTTTTACCAGGAAGGCTCAGGTTCAAGTGTTATTCGATGGTCCCAGTTGGTCCTGTGATAGGATGCTATCGCTGGTCTTAACATTCTTGAAGAGGGGGATGGGGGGGAAAAAAAATCAACCATACGTCCTGCTTCCGATTACTACCAAGTGACAAATGCCAGAATTCACTTGGGTGCACGCATTAGGTACAGGCAGATCGCACTTTGCTGCTATATCCCTAGTGCCCTACAGGGTAGGTGCTGGGAGGGTGTTTCCCCTGGCTGGGGAGTCTAGAAAGGGTCACAATCTCAGAATAAGGGGTCGGCCATTTAGGACTGAGATGAGGAGAAATTTCTTCACTCGTGAATCTTTGGAATTCTCTACCCTAGAGGGCTATGGATGCTCAGTTGTTGAGTACATTCAGGACAGAGATCGATAGATTTTTGGTTTTTAAGGGAATCAGTGGATATGGGGAGAGTGCGGGAAGGTGGAGTTGAGGTAGAAGATCAGCCATGATCCTATTGAATTGCGGAGCAAGCTCGAAGAGCCGAACGGCCTACTCCTGCTCCTATTTCTTATGCTCGAATAGTCTCACACTATTCACCATCTGGGCCGACAGTTAAAGAATGACCAGCTGGGCACAATACCTGTGCCTATAGAACCTTATGCCAGCTAGTGCTTAATACCGTCGGTAGAAAAGGGAGGACAGAAAATTGGCCTTGTTGTCCAAATGCATGCGACTTCCATTGCATGGTCCCATTCATATATATCCAGAAACAGCCACTGCATCTCCAGCTTCTCTTTCCTCCCACACGCCATAATCTCCAGCGTTCCCCTCAATCATTTATCCTCTTTCCTGCTTCTTCCTTATCTACACATTGCCCCTCTGCACCATCATCCATAGGCACCAGATAGGCTTTCACATGTATGTTGACAAAAATCACCTCTACCTCTCCACCGCTTCTTTAGACTGCCTCCGTGCTCAGATAGTTGTCCAACATGAAGTCCTGGATGAGTCACATAAGAACATAAGAAATAGGAGCAGGAGTAGGCCAATCGGCCCCTCGAGCCTGCTCCACCATTCAGTAAGATCATGGCTGATCTGATCCTAACCTCAAATCTTCTATCACTCTGCATCCACCCGAACCCATGTGATCTCCCGGGAGAGGCGAAAAACCAGATAAAGACCCAATGGCCAATTTGGGAGAAAAAAAATCTGGGAAATTCCTCTCCGACCCATCCAGGCGATCGCAATTCTTCCAGGAGATCACTCTGTCCCTATATTTTCTACAGTACTTACCTTCTGTAAAGGCGATCTCCACCCCAGCCAGGAACAGGAATAAAACCATCTCCTGAAATCTAACACAGAATTAGAACACAGTAGGAGCAGAACCAGGCTACACGGCTCCTGGGCCCACTCCACTACCCACAGGGCCATGACCATTCCGAACCTAGACTCATGTCCAATTTCCTGCCCGCTCCCCGTAACCCTTATTTCCCTTTACTTCTAGGAAACTATCTATTTCTGTTTTAAATTTATTTAATGATGTAGCTTCCACAGCTTTCTGGGGCAGCAAATTCCACAAACCTACCACCCTCTGAGTGAAGAAGTTTCTCCTCATCTCAGTTTTGAATGAGCAGCCCCTTATTTTAAGATTATGCCCCCTAGTTCCAGTTTCACCCATCATTGGGAACATCCTCACCGCATCCACCCGATCAAGCCCCGTCACAATCTTATATGTTTCAATAAGATCGCCTCTCATTCTTCTGAACTCCAATGAGTAGAGTCCCAATCTACTCAACCTCTCCTCATATGACCACCCCCTCATCCCCGGGATTAACCGACTGAACCTTCTTTGTACTGACTCGAGAGCAAGTATGTCTTTTCTTAAGTATGGACACCAAAACTGTATGCAGTATTCCAGGTGCGGTCTCACCAATACCTTGTACAACTGCAGCAATACCTCCCTGTTTTTATATTCCATCCCCCTAGCAATAAAAGCCAACATTCCATTGGCCTTCTTGATCACTTGTTGCACCTGCATACTAACTTTTTGAGTTTCGTGCACCAGGACCCCCAGATCCCTTTGTACTACAGTACTTTCCAGTTTCTTGCCATGAAGATAGTAACTTGCTCTATGATTTTTCCTACCAAAGTGCATAACCTCACACTTTCCAGTATTGTATTCCATCTGCCAAATCTCTGCCCACTTACTTAGCCTGTCTATGTCCCTTTGCAGGTTTTTTATGTCCTCCTCACTCACTACTTTCCGTCCCATCTTTGTATCATCTGCAAACTTTGATATGTTACACTCGGTCCCCTCCTCCAAATCGTTAATATAGATTGTAAAGAGTTGGGGACCCAGCACTGACCCCTGCGGAACACCACTAGTTACTGGTTGCCAATCTGAGAACGAACCATTTATCCCAACTCTCTGCTTTCTGTTAGAGAGCCAATCCTCCACCCACGCCAGAATATTACCCCCAATCCCGTGATTTTTTATCTTGAGCAATAATCTTTTGTGTGGCACCTTGTCAAATGCCTTTTGGAAGTCTAAATACACTACGTCCACTGGTTCCCCTTTATCCACCCTGTATGTTACTTCCTCAAAAAACTCCAGCAAATTTGTCAAACATGACTTCCCCTTCATGAAACCATGCTAAGTTTGTCCTATTAAATTATGTTTATCCAAATGTCCCATTACTGTCTCCTTAATAATGGACTCTAACATTTTACCAACCACAGATGTTAGGCTAACAGGTCTATAGTTTCCAGCCTTCTGCCTACTACCCTTTTTAAATAAGGGTGTTACATTAGCAGTTTTCCAATCTGCCGGGACCTTTGCTGAGTCCAGTGAGTTTTGGAAAATTATTACCAATGCATCCACAATCCCTACCGCTACTTCCCTCAAGGCCCTAGGATGCAAGCCATCAGGTCCAGGGGATTTATCCGCCTTGAGTCCCATTATTTTACCAAGTACCACTTCCTTAGTGATTTTAATCGTATTTAGTTCCTCCCCCCCTAGAGCCCCCTGTTTGTCCAGTGTTGGGATATTCTTAGTGTCCTCTACTGTAAAGACTGATACAAAATAATTGTTCAGTGTTTTTGCCATCTCCATGTTTCCCACCATTAATTTCCCGGTCTCATCCTCTAAGGGACCAACATTTACTTTAGCCACCTTTTTTCTTTTTATATAACTATAGAAACTTTTGCTGTCTGTTTTTATATTTTTTGCTAATTTACTTTCATAATCTATCTTCCCTTTCTTAATCAATCTTTTAGTTATTTTTTCCTGTCTTTTAAAGACTTCCCAATCTTCCATCCTCCCACTAGATTTGGCTACCTTATATGCCCTTGTTTTTAGTCGGATACTATCCTTAATTACTTTACTTAGCCACGGATGGCTGTCTTTTCTTTTACACCCTTTTCTTCTCAGTGGAATATATATTTTTTGGAAGTTGTAAAATAACACCTTAAATGTACACCACTGATCATGTACCGTCTTACCTTTTAATCTATTTTCCCAGTCCACGCTAATCAATTCCGCTCTCATACCTTCATAGTCTCCTTTATTCAAGCTCAGCACGCTTGTTTTGAGATCCAACCTTCTCACCCTCTAATTGAATATGGAATTCAACCATGTTATGGTCACTCATTCCAAGGGGATCCTTTACCAGGACATTTTTAATTAATCCTGTCTCATTACACAGGACCAAATCTAAGGTTGCTTGCCCCCTGGTCGGTTCAGTTACATACTGCTCAAGAAACCCATCCCTAATACACTCAATGAACTCATCCTCAAGGCAGCCCTGCCCAATTTGATTTGTCCAGTTAATATGATAACTTCACAACTTCAGCTCATCACTGGCAAGGTCAAAGCCATCGTTTTCAGCCCCAGCTCCCTTTCCACTGATTCAGTCCCCCTCCCAGGCCGAACCAGTTTGTTCATAATCTTGGTATCCAATTCAACCCCAAGCAAAGGTTTAAGCCTATCCATCACCAAGACTGCTAACTTCCACCTCCAAAACACTGTTTGGCTGAGCTCTTTGCTGTTGAAAACCGTATAAGTCTTTATCACCTCCACACTCGACTACTATCAATGCTATCCCATACTCCACGCGCAAACTCGAAGTTGTCTAAAATTCTGTTAAATGTAGCCTGTCCAGCTCACCCATCCTCCCTGATCTACAGTAGTTTTCCATCCCCCACTGCATAAAATTCAAAAGCCTTGTGCTCCTCTAAGTCTCTGTACAAACCTGCTCTGCTCTATCTCTGCAATCTCATTCAGCCCCATAAGCCGTCCTGAATATTCCATTCCTCAGATGAGCCTACTGTGCTTACTTACATATATAAGTTGTCTAGACAGGAGCAGGAAGTTATAAAGGGACATAGACTAGACTAAGTGAGTGAGCAAAACAATGGCAGATGGAATTCAATGTGGAGAAGTATGAGGTCATCCACTTTTGATCCGAGAGACTAGGAGCTGTTGTTGAGCAAAGGGATTTGGGTGTCATTGTGCATAAATCACCAAAAGCAAGTGCCCAGTACAAAAAGGCTAATGGAATGTTGGCCTTGATCTCAAGGCGGTTGGAATACAAAAGTGAGGAAGTGCTGCTTCAGCCTTGGTAAGATCCCATCTGGAGTAGCGCACTCAGTTGTGGGCACAAAACCTCAGGAAAGATACATCGGCCTTGGAGAGGGTACAGTACAGATTCACCAGAATGATACCACGGCTTAAAGGGTAGAATTACGAGAACAGCTTGAATAAACCTGGCTTGTATTCCCTCGAGTTTAGACAGTTGAGGGGTGACCTAATTGAGGTTTTTTTTTTTTTAAATGATAAAAGGATTCGATAGGGTAGATACAGAGAAACTCTTTCCTCTGGTGGGAGCATCCATAACAAGGGGGCATGATCTTAAAATTAGAGTTAGGCCATTTAAGAGTGAAATTCTGGAAACACTTTTACACAATGGGTAATGGAAATATGGTACACTCTCCTCAAAAAACGGTGGATGCTGTCTCAATTGAAATTTTCAAGACTGAGATCAACGATTTTTGTTAGGAAAGAGTGCCAAGGGACATGGATTACAGGCGGGGTACAGATCAAAAAGGAAAGACTTGCATTTCTATAGCACCTTTCACGACCACCAGATGTCTCAAAGCGCTTTACAGCCAATGAAGTACGAACATACGAATTAGGAGCAGGAATAGGCCACTCGGCCCTTCAAGCCTGCTCTGCCTTTCAATAAGATCATGGCTGATCCGATTACTCCACATTCCCGCCTACCCCCAATAGCTTTTTACCCCCTTGCTTACCAAGAATCTACCTCTGCCGTAAAAATATTCAAAGACTCTGCTTCCACCACAGAGAGTTTGGAAGAGAGTTCCAAAGACTCACGACCCTCTGTGAGAAAAAATTTCTCCTCATCTGTCTTAAATAGGCGACCCCTTATTTTTAAACAGTGACCCCTAGTTCTAGATTCTCCCACAAGAGGAAACATCCTCTCCACACCCACCCTGTCCCGACCTCTCAGGATCTTATATGTTTCAATCAAGTCACCTCTTATTCTTCTAAACTCCAGCGGATACAAGTCTAGCCTGTCCAGCCTTTCCTCACAAGACAACCCGCCCATTCCAGGTATTAGTCTAGTAAACCTTCTCTGAACTGCTTCCAACGCATGCAGCCTCCTTATGTCCTCTTCACAATTTACTTTCCTACCTATCTTTGTGTCATCAGCAAATTTAGCAACCATACCTTCGGTCCCTTCATCCAAGTCATTTATATAAATTGTAAAAAATTGAGGCCTCAGCACTGATCCCTGTGGCACACCACTCGTTACATCTTGCCAATCAGAAAATGACCCATTTATGCCTACTCTCTGTTTCCTGTTAGCTAGCCAATCTTCTATCCATGCCAATATGTTACCCCCTACACCATGAGCTTTTATTTTCCGCAATAACCTTTGATGTGGCACCTTATCAAATGCTTTCTGGAAATCTAAGTACAGTACATCCACTCTTGAAGTGTAGTCACTGTTGTAATGCAGGAAACGCAGCAGCCAATTTGTGCACAGCAAGGTCCCACAAACAGTAATGTGATAATAGAAGATAGGAGCAGGAGTAGGCCATTCGGCCCTTCGAGCCTGCTCCGCCATTCAATGAGATCATGGCTGATCATCCAAATTCAGTACCCTGTCGCTGCCTTCTCCCCATATCCCTTTAGCCTTAAGAAATATATCCAACTCTTTCTTGAATATATTTAATGAACTGGCCTCCACCACCCTCTGTGGCAGAGAATTCCACAGGTTCACCACTCTCTGGGTGAAGAAATTCCTCCTCATTTCAGTCCTAAATGGCTTACCCCTTATCCTTAGACAGTGACCCCTGGTTCTGGACTCCCCCGCCATCGGGAACATCCTTCCTGCATCTAGTCTGTCCAGGCCTGACAGAATTTTATAGGTTTCGATGAGATCCCCTCTCAATCTTCTAAACTCCAGTGAGTATAATCCCAATCGACACAATCTCTCCTCATACGTCATTCCTGCCATCCCAGGTATCAGCCTGGTGAATCTTCGTTGCACTCCTTCCATGGCAAGAACGTCCTTCCTCAGGTAAGGCGACCAAAACTGCACATAATACTCAAGGTGTGGTCTCACCAAGGCCCTGTACAACTGCAGCAAGACATCCTTGTTCCTGTACTCGAACCCTCTTGCTACGAAGGCCAACATACCATTTGCCTTCTTAACCGCTGCTGCACCTGCATGCTTACCTTCAGCGACTGGTGCACAAGAACACCCAGGTCTCTGCACTTCCCCTTCTCCCAATCTATTGCCATTCAAATAATAATCTGCCTTCCTGTTTTTGCCACCAAAGTGGATAACCTCACATTTATCCACATTATAGTGCATTTGCCATGTTTCTGCCCAATCACCCAACCTGTCCAAATCGTACTGGAGTTTCACGACATCCTCCTCACAGCTTACCATCCCACCCAGCTTTGTGTCGTCTGCAAATTTGGAGATATTACATCCAATTCCCTCGTCCAGATCATTAATATATATTGTAAACAGCTGGGGTCCTAGGACCAATCCTTGCGGTACCCCACTAGTCACTGCCTACCACTCGGAAAATGACCCGTTTATTCCAACTCTTTGCTTTCTGTCCGCCAACCAGTTCTCTATCCAAGTCAATACCTTGCCCCCAATCCCATGTGCCTTAATTTTGCACGCTAATCTCTTATGTGGGACCTTATCGAAAGCCTTCTGAAAGTCCAAATACACCACATCCACTGGTTCTCCCTTATCTATTTTACCAGTTACATCCTCAAAAAATTCCAGTAGATTAGTCAAGCATGATTTACCTTTTGTAAATCCATGTTGACTTTGTCCGATCCTGTCACTGCTTACCAAGTGCTCTGCTATTACATCTTTTATAATAGATTCTAGCATTTTCCCCACTACCGATGTCAGGCTTACCGGTCTATAATTCCCCGCTTTTTCTCTACCACCTTTTTTGAATAGTGGGGTAACATTAGCTACCCTCCAATCCATGGGTACTGTTCCAGAGTCTATCGAGTTCTGGAAGATGACCAGCAATGCATCTACTATTTCTAGGGCCACTTCCTTAAGTACCCTGGGATGTAGATTATCAGGCCCTGGGGATTTATCGGCCTTCAGTCCCATCAATTTTCCTAACACCATTTCCCTACAAATACTGATTTCTTTCAGTTCCACCCTTTCATCAGGCCCTATGTTCCCCGGTATCTCTGGGGAATGACCAGATAATCTGTTTTTGTTATGTTGGTTGAGGGATAAATATTGGCCAGGACACCGTGGATAACTCCCCTGCTCTTCTTCGAAATAGTGCCATGGGATCTTTTACGTTCACCTGAGAGAGCAGACGGAGCCTCGGTTTAACATCTCATCCGAAAGACGGCATCTCCGACAGTGCAGCACTCCCTCAGCACTGCACTGAAGTGTCAGCCTAGCTTTATGTGCTCAAGTCCCTGGAGTGGAACTTGAACCCATCCTTCATGACTCAGAGGCGAGTGTGCTACCAACTGAGCCACAGCTGACACTTCGCCATGATCTGTTGAATTACAGGCTCGAGGAGCTGAATGGCCTACTCCTGTTCCTATGCTCACTGGAACCCCCGACGTAAATCTCCCTCATTCTGCAAGACTCATTCTTTGACCAAGCTTTTGGTCACCCCATCTAATCGCTCCCTTTGTTTCCGTCTGTTTTACTTAAGCCTATTTGCGAAGCACCTAAGAAAGTTTCTTTAAGCTAAATTTGGTATGGAAATGCAAGTTGTTGCCTTCCATCATATTTTGTAGCCCAGACTTTAAATAAAAGGTAAAAATTAAATGCATAGTCGGCAAAGGAATGTGTGCTAATTATTAAGGCCACTCAGTTACACTTTACAGAAGAGAGTTGTGGAATTTGGTCCCTCAAACACTAGTACAAATTCTAGAACACCAGGTAATATTCTTAATCAGTAGCCTTGATAATACATTGGATGGAACACTGCTGTATTGTGGCCTATGCTCATTGCGAACACCATTAGCAATTTATCTAGATTATATTAAATGGATTATTGGATGTGGCATGCACTTTCCATCCACAAACCCTACTTTCTGTTGTCATGATTTGAGTAATGCTTTTTATTTATAATAGAAATCTCTATGTAAACATTTATACTGGGAATCCCCATGCACACAATGGAAAAACCCCATCAGCCCGTTGCAATTGATGACACTAATGCATTGGCACTCTCTTTGTTTTAAAGCCACCGTCTCCATTTAACTGACTTTCATGTTTTACAGTTTCCCTGCAGGTTAAACATGTAAATTTGATATCCCCTGCCGCTCTCTTTGTTTTTGGCCTCCTGCCTTTGCTTCCATGTCTACACTACTACACTCAGCTAGCCACTCACAGGACCACTGTTGTTAAAGAGCAGGCCCACTGCTATGGTTCGGCACTATCCTTCAGGGCGAAACGTCACCGAAAATCAGGCCATGGAACCCCTGCTAGGCTCTGCCACTCTACCTTTTGTGCAGCCTCACACCTTACCCTGCTGCATTTTTTCCAAATTAATTTCCATTTAGATTAATCTTCATAGTTTATAGCTTATTCACAGCCCACTGTCCATTAAATGCCCACTTGTATTTTGTTCATAAATTTTGAGCCAGTCCTATTATAGTTACTGCTGTTATTTAAATAATTTATTTGGGCTCCCTCCTGTTATCCAACAATAAATTCTGGAAAAATCCTGTTCAAATTCCTGCTCTTATTTAACACATTTTGGCCAAAGCTCATTTCCTTATTTAATTATTGCACTCTGGGCGACCCATTTTATTACACAGCTAGTTTGTTGATTCAATTTACAAACTTGCTCAAACCTACTTGATTAAACAGCCCACTCCATTACTGTCAAATGGCCACTGCTTTTATATTTAATAAATTGTACAGCAACCTCACTCCATTAAATTGTCACTCTTTTCATTTAAGTTAGAAATTGAGGGATTGCTGCAACTTTTGTTTATTCACATAACCTCTATGCTACCGCATTGCTTGAGCTTTAAACTAGGAAAATGCTTTCGTTTAGACAAAATGGGGGATGGATCAACAGCTAGAGCAATAAGGTAGAGATGGGAGAACAATGAGAGGAGATACGGTGGTACTTACAGGAAACGACAGTGGAGATTGGGAGAAAGGGAGGACAAGGGGAGAGAGTACACAAGACGTAGGAACAAGGAAAGGTAGAGGGGAAAAACTTAGAAAGCAAGGACAAGAAACGAAAAGATGAGAGCTTACCCGACGTGAAACATTTTAAACCAGTGATTCTTGCTGTTAGGATCATTTATATTGTTTACCTCCTCTACGGCACTCTCTTACATACAATCTCTAACTTGGTCATTGACCCAATACAGAAACCCTGGCTCTCTTTTGCAAACTGACTTGTACGTGAACCCAGCATTCATTTCAAGAAAGTGGAGCGATTACACCTTAAAGGGAAGTACAACTACATTCTATTTTAGATAATATAATGCACAACCTTATAAAAACAGAGCGCTCTCTAACTCACCATAAGCAGTGCCTCAAAAGAATCACTAACAGAGATACATATAAGTTATAAGGGTTCGCCAGTTGTAAATCTGACATGCAAACGCTCAGTTTAGACTGGAAGTTCCCCCCACCCCACCCCTCAAGCTCACACACCGTCTTGACTTGGACATATACTGCCACTCCATCATTACATTGCTGAATCAAAACCGAGGAATTCTCTAACAAGCACTACTGTGGGAGTGCCACCACCACAAGGACTGCAACAGTTCAAGAGCACCCACCACCACTTTCTCATGGCAACTAGGGTAGGCAATAATTCCGGCTTTGCCAGCATCGCCCAGAAAACAAAATAATGTTTATCCGTTGGCAAAGGTGGAAAAGGAAAGAGACTTCGGGCCAATTACTCAAAAGTATCCACCCAGTGTGAAACTTAAGGCTAATGATAAACTAGTCGAAACACATTTTTCAAACCCTGAATAGATCACTGTTGAGGCCACATGTGGACTATTATGTGCAATTTTGGGCACAGTACCTTCAAAAGGGCATTGATGTATTGGACAGGAATCAAAAAGAGTATGGATTATTCCAGGCCCGAGGGCATCAAGTTATAAAGGATTAATCACCGCACTGAACTTAACATACGAGGACAGATGGTGTCAGCAGTCTGGTCAACTGTGGACTGCATCAAAGCCAAAGGTCGCTCCTTGCTTCACCGGAATTTCTCACTCATGGATTTTCCAATAAGCGGTCACTGGATAGCAATCAGCAATAGTAGCACTGGCTGTTTTTTCTCATCCCTAGCCCAGAGGCATTGTCATCAACTGTTGTGCTCAACTGGAATTAGGCAACACTACACAATCCAGGAATCAAATCTGGGACCTTCTGCTCTGCATAACTTACTCTTACACCAGCGTAACTTACTCTTACACCAGCGTAACTTACTCTTACACCAGCGTAACTTACTCTTACACCAGCGTAACTTACTCTTACACCAGTGTCCAGCAGATTCTTAGAGACAATTTCTTTTTGGGCCAACATAGGCAAAATACTTCTGTTCCATTGAGAAGTATGCAAAAAAAATTGGGAAGATGTGGATCTGTCTGCGGCTATCAGAGAGTAGCCTTGCTACATGGAGCAGAAATGCAGCATTAGAGCTGAACCAAATTCCCACATGAACAATTTTTGTTCGCATACAGAGGTTCAAAATAATGTATTCCCACAAATTCCAGCCCAGATGAGAAGCGTAGGCTTTGGTCCAGTCCTTATAACCATTCAGCTCTTATGTATGCATCCACTAACCTGGTGTGTGGAGACGAGGAGACTTCCTGTTGGGTTGAATGGGATTGGGCTCAGAGTTGCTACTATTCTGTGAAGATTCCTGAAGACCAGACACTCCATGTTCATCTTCTTCCATTGCAGTGATGACATCTCCTACGTCACCCAACCTTAGGGCTGAAATTAGCAACACTTCAGAAATTGTGCTTGCTTGTATTAACTAAAATCCCCAACAGCTAAAATTAATTTAAACATAAACAATGGCCACACATTTACACAAATACTATGCTTCAACGTGACCGGTAAGAAGTGATTGATTCACAATTATGTGTACAAATTATAGTCGCTTGCAAAGACACCAGGATCAACGTATCCAGATACTCATCCACGCGACTAAGTTCTTTACTTATGGCTGCCAACCATGATTTCTGTGCACCAGCCAACTCACAAGTGAACTACATTTTATGCAAGCACTGCCACATCTAAAAAGAGACATTTTAAATTACAACAGAAAAATAGCAAAATTGGTCTGGAGTCTAGTGATTTGCTTCAAACAATTTCAACCTTGCCTTCTCTCTCCACTCATTTTCTATTTTGGATTTTTGGGAAACAATTAGCAACTGCTTTTAAAAATCGATCTACTGGACACATCTCCCTGGGAAACCCAGGGTTTGGGACAAGTACTTTTCTATTTCTGTACGTGAAAATGATCCATGAAGTCCAGGGTATCAGCAAACTGTCACATCTCAAAATATACTTATGAACAGCCACACATCAAATGAGGTTAAAACATGTATACGCTACAGTCCTGTGGTTAAACAAAAACTGAAATAAAAAATCACAAGAAAAACTTCAACTATTTGATGTCCAGATCTAGCCTGAACAATCTTGCGAGAACCTCATTAACAATCTTTTGCTAACATTACCACAACTGTCATATTGGAATGATGTGTCTCCAAATAAATCATCTTTTCCATCTTGCATTTAGTACACACGTATATTCTACGTATACATGTTTTGTAGAGCGCACACTTCCTGTTTGCAAATCTCTTTTCCTACATTACGATTTGAGTCCCTCTTTATGTCACCACTTAACTTTGAAACTGCCTTTGTAAGCATTTATAATGGAAATGGCTGAAGGCATAGCCACCAAATGTGGAGCAAATTGAGGAGAGGATGCACAAGAAGCCAGAGTCAGAGGAACACGGTGTTCGGGGGTGTTCTGGGATGGAGGAGGTTACAGAGGTAAGGAGGGGTGAGCCCATGAAGGGACGTCAACCCGAGGATTTTAAATTTGAAAAGTATTGGGGGAACCAAGAGCGTGGGATAAATTACAGGAAACAGAGTTTGGTTCAGCTGAATTTATGGAGAGTGGAAGATCAGCCAGGAGACTGGCGACGTGCAGTTTGCTGAATTTTCCAGCATGTCTTAGTAGGTTCCTGTTTAGTTGAAGCACAAAGATGTCTTCCCTTGTGAGAATTTGGTAAGTTTCTTTGATTTTCCAAAAGACTTCAAAACAAATTTTAAATAAATAAATTTTAAAAGCTTTATTTCAAGCAAATTTCACATCAAGCTATTAATAACTGCTCCTTTTCCATTATGAATGGATCAATTTTTACCTCCAGGTTAACACCTTTGTTTAACAACACCAGTGGTTTATTTTGTTGACAATTAGAAAGCAGGCCAGGTTGTTGAGAGAATGTGTCAATTTTCCCATTGGAAAAGTCGCATGGTATTTCAGTTTGTTTTTCCAAGTGATTTAAACCTAGCTGGAAAATGAATTCCAATTGCTGGCTTCCTCCTGTTAGGATGCTGTTCACATCAACCACAGCAAGCACTTGCCCTCTTCATTTGATCTCCAAATTCAGTTTTCAAAAAAAAAATCTCGAGAAAGGCAGTGAACCATCTTTTGAGCATAAAGATAATACATATACAGACACATCGGCCATGGTGTTGTTCCTGGTATTCTGTGACAGTTGGGTGGAGTGGGGAGAGGGGGGATGACAGGGCTACTGAAAGAAAGTCAGAGATATGCTTAGAGATTGGGAAGTGTTTTTCTGATTGCTTCCTGGAAAATGAAAGTATTTTCCTTACCCACTGCAGGTAGATAAAGAAAGTTGTTCTCACACAGTCGTTAACAAAGTTTTCTGTGTGACGGATCACAGCAAATATCAACACTCTTACAGATCCCGGTCAAGTTTTCCAAAGGGAAACTGATCATTGCAGAATACATATTTTATTAGTATACATTAACAAAATAATTGCATTAAGTCACCTATGAGAGGAAAAATTAAAAAATGCGTTGAGACAAAAATCGGATGACCTTGGGGGCCGCCCGTAAACCTGTAAGATTTACGAGCCCCGAAGGCTATGCCGTCACCTGCCAGTTACATAAATCAACGTGTATACAATCTGCAGTTGCATAAATAAACTCCTCCAATATTGCTACTTCGATTTTCCTGTCAAAAGTTATTTCAGATAAAGTTCCAAATTCACCTTTTGATGTTTTTAATGCAATTTTTAAAAATCAATTCATTTAGCTGTACAATTCAAATAATGGTTTCTTGCCTCTTAATTCGGTAACCTCTCAGACAGTTCCTGAACTCTGGGATGGCTTAGGATGAGCGGCAGATCTTCTGCTCCTCTGCCTGCCAATTTTTTTCATTGGATCTGGGGTGGACAGGGGTGGAAAACTGCCCCTGCCCGCCGTTTCCTGGGGCCGGGTCCCATCAGGTCAGAATACACTCACGTTAAGTTGCACCGTTTTTTCTGCATTTGCCCAGTTCAAACACAGGACAGAAATGGTGCATGTTCGGGCAGGGCATCCTGCATTCAAAGATTGGCAGAGGAAGGTCTTGGGGCATCAGGAAACGAATGATGAGTGCAAACACTCAGCACAGCTGCACCAGAATTAAATATTTTCCGCCCATTTTGTTTTCCTTCAGCACTGCAGCTGCTGCTTGCTCCGGAGGCCAGGCAGCCCAGCTCCTACATATAAATGCTGCCAGGGGTAGAAATATGGCCAGAGTCAGTGGACAATCTCGAGAGAGAGAGGGGGAAATCCAGAGATGCCCCCAATCGGAAAGCCTGGGCTATTAAATCCTGGAATGCACTGCGGGTGGCAAGAAATGCTGTAAATCATTTCAAGAAAAAGCTGTCGGGATCTGGAACGCTCTACCTGAAAAGGTGGTGAAAGCTGATTCCATTAAATAATTTTAAAAGGGAGTGGGCAGGTATTGGAGGATGAGGAACTTACAGGGTTACGGACACAAAGCGAGGGTGTGGGACTGAGCACGACTGCTCTTTCAAAGAGTCAGCACAGGCACGACGGGCCGAATGACCTCCTTCTGTGCTGTACGTTTCCATGATTCTATGAAATATCATAAGTTATGTGCCCAGATCCAAAATGAGGTGGCATTTATTAGATTCAAATGGGAGGCAGCCTCAAGCTAAGTTCTGGGAGTTGCAATGCATAGATTACTTGAACAGAGGGACACTGGTGCATTCTGCGATTTTTGTTCACAGACTACTTGCAGAGTGAGGAGATTTTTTTTTAAATAATCAAATCTCTTAAATAAAACCAGCTAATTGTCAAGAAACTGAATGCATGCCCCTGAATGCATGCCCTGCTGTAGTAGAAACAGAACCGACTCTACAAAATATATTATTTAATAGCCAGATTAGTTACGAGTCAAATTGTTTAGGTTGGGTCATTCCATGCTTTCCTCAATATACAACACAAGTGTAGAATACCTGCAGTTGTGTTTATCTGGCACTGCTCACTACCTTCTGCCTGCAGCTCCAACCTGAATGGTGCACTGGATGATGGCAGCAGTGGATCCTTATCACTCAACATGTTCGATACAGCGTCAGTAGTTTGATACGAATCCGTATTACTGATAAAACCGCTTTCTCCGGGAGGGTTTAAATGATCCTGTGACAGGAATGGACCTACAGATTCTGGGATGTCCATAAATAGATCCACATGATGTTCTGGCTGCTGCAACGAATAAGAAAAGAATATGGTACTGTAACACCGCATACGCTTTACCATAAATATTAGGAAGCACATGTGCAGAGCAGTGCTATGCTGTACTTCTTCAGTGTAAGCTTTGTTACAGGTTTCATTCCAATTTCACAAAAACATTCTAAAGATGCATTACCCTTCTTTAGTTCTTCTAAAAAATAACTCCAAAAACTGCTGAAAGTCATTTTAAGCTGTTAATTACTCATGACAGTTTTGACTGCAAGAGTAATTATTGACATCTAACTTTTGACAACTGTCTACCAAGAAATTGAACTGGTCCAATCAACAATACAGGTACAAGTACCATACAAACATTTTAAAAGACTTGCATTTCTATAGCGCCTTTCACAATCTCAGGACATCCCAGAGCGCTTAACAGATAATGACGTACTTTTGAAGTGTAATCACTGTTGTAATGTAGGAAACGCGGCTCCCACAATCAGCAACAAATAATCTATTTTTTAGTGATACAGGAAACTTTGTGATATCCGGCACCGACAGGACCGAGCTGTTGCCGTCCCATCAAAACTGCCGGACAAACCAGAGGTAATGTTAAAACATACGGAGCTCTTTGAGCTCCGTATCTAGCAACAAACCCTGTTGCTTAGCAACAGCTTCTAAACAGTCAGCCGTAGCTTGCAAGCGTCTCTGTAGCTAAGCAACAGCTTTAGCTAGACCTTGCAGAGCCTGACTGGTGGGAAAAAAAGCAACGAAAAGAAAAAAAACTTACTGAACCGACTCCTGAATTTTGCTGGTGGATCGAGCATTCCGGACAGTTAACCTCCGGATAAACCAAAGTTTCCTGTACTGGTTGAGGCATAAATATTGGCCAGGACACCGGAGCGAACTCCCCATATCTTCTCCGAAAGAGTGCCATGGGATCTTTTACATCCACCCGAGGGGGCAGTCGGAGCCTTCCTTTAACGTCTCATCCGAAAGACAGCACCTCTAACCGTGCAGCACTCCCTCGGTACTGCACTGGTTTCAGCCTAAATTTTGTGCTCCTGTCTCTGACTGAGATGCGAGAGTGCTACCCACTGAACCACAGCTGTCACCTAGTGTATTTCACTAAGTTTATGAAGCCGAGGACATCAGAAAGGCTCCAACCTATCCTAAATGCTACAAAGTAGGATCAATCCAGTAGCTTTCTGGCAATCTAATGATCTTATTGCTTCATACAACATACCAACCAAGGAAATCCCACAAATGACCAGGTGTTTAGAATCCACAGAGCAATCCATGAACCATAATCTCTAGTTATACCGTTAGTGGCAATAACTTCATAAACTGGACTAGCTATCCTCCCACCAGAGCTCTAGAAATTAGTGGACAGGGTGCTTGTCATTAATTTGACTGGGCAGAAGATTTAGTGAAATGATTGTCCTTTCTTGCGCCGTTATGGAGAACAAAATCTTGGTACTTCAAAAGGATATCTGGGTTTGTGACCAATAACCCCAAGGCTTAAAGTGGTTTAGAACAATATGAATACTCTGTGGTCTGCTGATTATCAGAATCTTCTTTCACCAAAAAGAACAAACCACCCCTATGTTTTGACTCCTCAGGGTATCTACATACTGAGTTGGATATACTGATATAGCCTGACTGCTCCGTGGAGTGTGCTAACATCATTTGCCATCAAATTGTTTGGATGACCATCTCCTTTATCATTTCTCCTCTGCTGTCCAGCTATACAGGACTGCCCCTGCGTGGTCCATTCCTACCTGTCCAAATGCAGCCAGCTCATCTGCAGCAATAACTTATTACGTATCTAGGGAACAATTCCATAGAGCAATGCAAGTGGTAACATGGGATACAATTCATAGAAACATAGAAGATAGGAGCAGGAGTAGGCCATTCGGCCCCTCGAGCCTGCTCCGCCATTCAATGAGATCATGGCTGATCATCCAAATTCAGTACCCTGTCCCTGCCTTCTCCCCATATCCCTTGATCTCTTTAGCCGTAAGAAATATATCCAACTCCTTCTTAAATATATTTAATGAATTGGCCTCAACTGCCTTCTGTGGTAGAGAATTCCACAGGTTCACCACTCTCTGGGTGAAGAAATTCCTCCTCATCTCTGTCCTAAATGGCTTACCCCTTATCCTTAGACAGTGACCCCTGGTTCTGGACTCCCCGCCCTCGGGAACATCCTTCCTGCATCTAGTCTGTCTAGTCCTGTTAGAATTTTATACGTTTCAATGAGATCCCCTCTCATTCTTCTAAACTCCAGCGAATATAAGTCCAATCGACCCAATCTCTCCACATACGTCATTCCTGCCATCCCAGGTATCAGTCTGGTGAATCTTCACTGCACACCCTCCATGGCAAGAACATCCTTCCTCAGATAAGGCGACCAAAACTGCACACAATACTCACTCATCAGATGGAATGTAGTGGTCTTTTTCCATTCCTATCTGGTTCAGAGCCCTTTTTTTTTAAGGCTTAAAACTATCCAAGTGACAATTCAGATCCTTCAAAGTTTATGGTTATTAGGAGACATTTATCAGGCAGTAAACTGTTTCCAAATCAACCCAACAGGTGAGGTACAAGAAAGTTCAAATTAATCACTTGAGCGCCTTTTTTTTTTTGACAAAGTCCAATTCTCAGTGCCACAAACACTGTGGAAGATGATGAACTGGGGGGAAATAAAATTAAGATGGCCTATGCTAAGGAGACATTCCTATAGACTACAAATAAGGAGGCCACGTAGGTTTCAGCCAAAATGTCTCTTGAAAGAGGAAGGCAATTTCCCAGCTGCATCATGGCACATGACAAGTAATGAATAGTTTTTGTCATTATTAATTGAGCGCTGCAAATAGCTCAGTGAGCTTGACCAGTGAGTAGCTGAGGGATACAAAGACAAACAAGGTCCCATTCGGTGCTGGGGCAGCTGGTCTTAGTTGAAGCAGCAACAATGGCACTACAGCTGCTAGGATTGGAGATAGAACTGAAAGACAGGGTTCCTGATCATGGAAGTCATCCATGCAAAGCCCCCTGGGAGAGCAGGTGTGGCCTTGAGGCGAGGACAGGACTGGGGTTGCCTGTGGTGCCCGCACAAATACAGGTTATTTGACCAGGGTATTGGAGAGCTTCTGGCACGCATGCAACTATGCACCAAAAAGGAGTAAATACCTTCAGATAAAAAAGGACAGAAAAATGGGGAATAAAAATAACATTTGCAATTTTTAGACAAATCCGTTCTATGCATCCTATGCTGAAAGACTACTCTGTTGTACACCAATCAGTAAGTATTCCTTCTGGGCACAGAACCAAGCTGCTGAGCAAATGTAGCTCATTTAGGATTTTAAATATATGCTATTTTTCTGGTTTGCAGTGGATCTTCAACTGTGCTACAAGAATTGATATTTATAAAGAATTGCTTTTTCCCTTCATTGTTTTCCTGCTTCAATTTCCTCCTTTAAGCTCCTTTCTTGAAGCCAACGACTCACTGAAGGCCACTGATCAATGGTTTTCATGGAAAAATAGACCAAATTGCAAAATTTGATCCCTAAAACACCAGTAAAATATCGTAGAGTCCCAGCAGAGATGTGACTTCAGTCACCATAATTCAGTAGTCCTACGCATGCGGTGGCAGTCGTCCGGAACATAATCCAAGTGCCATTCTTTATGTGAACCTGCACAGTGGATGTGGCACTTCGACACATCCAATCTCAGCAAGATGACTGAAGATGACTTCAATTCTCCTCCAGCCATGACCAGCAGGCTGAGGCCAGCTAACGCAACAAAAACTTGGGTCTGAACTTGAAATTTTCCTGGGCCCTAGGAATGGCCTTAGAATAACATCTGTGTCACCTATCAAAATATTGCTATCTCCATTCTTTGCAGGATTAATGTTTTTGAATCTGCCCTTGAAAGCAAAAATATGATGAGATGAAATGCTGTTTTAAAAAATATTTGCACTTTTTAAAAATAAATATGACATTTCAGTCCAATCAGTTTAATTCTCAGAGCCTGTAAGCTATCAACACATTTTATGTAAACATTCAGACACGTCAGTCCATAATTTGAATATCCACATTTAACAGCTTGGTGAG
Source organism: Somniosus microcephalus (assembly GCF_052327205.1). Lineage (NCBI taxonomy): Eukaryota > Metazoa > Chordata > Chondrichthyes > Squaliformes > Somniosidae > Somniosus > Somniosus microcephalus. The sequence goes on from NC_140999.1 coordinate 192,118,788, forward strand.
GAAAAGTTCCCCAGAAAGATTTGTCCCAATTACACCATATCCAAAGCCAAGTAAAAGTCTTCTACCTGCCTTGCATTATCTTGCCTACACCTATCTGTGTATTAGGGTGGTCACGATCCCAGAAATCAGCAGTAATTGTTATAACAGAGTCCCTTCACTGACACTCCATCACAGGCGCTCAATTTCTTCATTTACTCTCTCCACTTCTTGAGCCCTGCAGAACATTTGGACCCTAGAAACTGGCTCTGAGCCAAACAACAAAACTATTCAAGCCACAAAATTTTGCAGCTGCAGCCCAGCACCCCATTAACACTCTAATTTGGGCTTCACATGAAAGGTATTCTATGCATACTACACTAATTGAAGTTCTCATGGTTCTCAGTGAAGTTTACAATGAAGCTTTGGGATTTTTGTTTATTAATTCCTTAGCTTCTTTATCTCTGTTTGTGCTCCTTGTCCCCCAAACTATTGCGAGCAAATGTTTTGAAGCTCGTGTCAGAAATTATGTTTCAAAAGCAAAAACTTTTTTTTTTAATAAAGGAAGAAATTTTCATCAAGAATGCTCTCAGTATTTCCAGAAGTTCTTCATTTTACTATTAATTTTGGGGGATTTTTTCATTTTGGTTTAGGCTATTAATTTGCTGTCACTTTAGATCAACAAAGGAAAAAGTGATTTGAATTTCAGGAACAGTCAAATAGAACTTTATCACGTACCTAGTTTATGCTAAAATTTATAATCCAGTGACCAAGCCTGTGGAACAAATATGGAGAAGCTAGCCAGACTAGCTCGACTGCTATTAGCGGTTTGACTTTTCTGCGCATATATTAAGATGAAATGCGTGTATACAGTTTATTAATAATTCAATCTTTGTGCTAAAAACTGAATTATCTAATAATTTGAATTAAACAAATTGGGAAGTTAGTGGTTAAAGACTTTAAATTACAGATAATGTGAATTAAACAACTTTGAATTTAAGAGTAGACTGTATATGTGCATTAACGCTTAGTGAAAATAGCTAAACTGACAAAAGTCAGGCAATACAATGCACAGTACTAGGGAAGTAGCAATCAAGAAATGCTCTCAGCACACTAAATTATTCATCAATTTTGATTATTTTACAGTATTAAGTATGAAGACAGACAAATCTTTTGTACTCCTGTGAAAATGACACATTGGCCCTTACAACACCATGGAATCACAAACAGTAAAGAATATTGATCTATTCGCCTTGTGTGACTAATTGGGAATCCAGGTGTTGCTAACTGCGCTTGTGATTATTAAATTTAAAAATGAGTAATAGAGTCATCGGGCACGTGATCTGAACACTCAGTCACAAGACGCAAGCATGTGTACTTGAAACTTTGCTGCACTTGCCAGTAAAATGAAAAGTAATGTGTGCAAGTGTTTTTTGATCATGGTGTGTGCTTTACTTCCTTGGTTACTAGGGCGGGGCCAGGCCTGAAGGGAGATCTGCTTCCCAAAAGTGCCCACGAGGCATTTCATGTCCGGTTCCAAGCCATTATCATACTGTGCAATTAACTGAAGCTAATTACAGCAATACACATTCTAAGAAGAATGCCACAACCTACACGACGACTTCCGATGCAAAATTAACTAGAAATAAAAAATATAGTAATGAAAACTGCAGTGAAACTAGCCTATTCAGTTTACAATTAGGAGGTAGGCATGTATGTAAATGAGGATAAACTAATGTTCACTTCATAAACAAAAGCAGCCAATCACCAAACTCTGAATTCAACCATCACTGCTTCCAAATCCAGCGGTTTCTGTTTACACTGCTCTGCCTGGATATACCAAATGCTCACTGCTGAATAAAGACATTCCATCCAATATCCGCTTCAAATTTACTTTCCCATTTCCTTTGATGCCATCTGGCACTACTTTCCCAGTTTATTTTAAATTCATAATCTGGATTTATTTATATAATTTAAAACTTTATACAATTCAATTAAGTTCCTCAACCTTAAACCAGCTTCATTCTAGACTCTATAACCCAAGTTTCTCTCATTTTCTTGCATAACACAGCCCTTCTACATTTGGTTATCAATCCCGATGATGTACTCTGGATTCTTTACATCTTTTTGTGGCACGCTCTGACCAATGCACTGTGCTCTATTAAGAAGCTATATACCCTAGCATTCTACTTGCTCTTTCAGGTACTTTGCCGTATTGTCTGGATAGTGAACATCACCAGTACCTATAAATTCCTCCAGAGAGCGAGCCAATACACTACAAATTTCCTCCCCGGGGAACTTCAGTGAATTGCAAAATGTTGAACAACAACATGATCAATCCCAGGTATAAAGGAGACGAGTTATATAGGAGAATTAGTGCTTACTCCTAGGTTCCTTTCCAACATGGAATTTAATTCCATTCATTGTACATCTTATGACAAATAATTTTATGCCTTATGCATTACATTTAATACATTTTAATTGCCATTTTCCTGCCCAATTGCATTAGCAATTGAAATCTTTTTGTAAATATTTAGCTGCCTCTGGTCTCTTATTCCTTTCCCATTTTCTACATTACAATAGTGACCATACTTCAAAAGTATTTCATTGGCTGTAAAGCGCTTTGGGATGTTGTGAAAGGCGCTATATAAATACAAGTCTTTCTTTTCTTTTTTCATATTGGCAATAAATTTGCTTGTCTCATTCAGGTCATTTATGTAGATTAGAACGAGGAGTCCAAACATTTGGGCTGAGGGACTTCATGCAACACCCACCCTCACTCTCCAAGATGACACCACCTCTCACGTACTCAGTCACTTACTTTATTTTTTAAAATCTTTTCTTTAATCTGCCTCACATGGATACGGTAGTTTAGTGGTTAAATTACTGAATTAGTAATCCAGAGGCCTGGACTAATAATCCAGAGACCAGGACCAACAATGGCAGTTTGAGAATTTGAATTCAGTTTTTTTTAAATCCTGGAAATAAAAGTTTGGTATCGGTAAAAGTGACCATGAAACTGTCGGATTATCGTAAAAACCCAACTGATTCTTTAATGTCCATTAGGGAAAGAAACCTGCCGTTCTTACCCAGTATTGCCTGTGTGTGATTCTGGTTCCACACAAACGTCTGACTCTTAACTGCCCTCTGAAGTGGCCGAGCGAGCCAATCAGTTGCATCAAAAATCGCAACCAGGCAGTTCAAGACGAAGGCCACCACTACCTTCTCAGGGCAATTAGGCATGGCCAATAAATGCAGGCCGAGCCAGCAACACCCACATCCCAAGAATGAATAAAGAAAAAACATTTCACGTAGAGGTTTGTGAAAACCCGTTCCGAAGTCCACACAAGTTAAATCGCATGTAACATTCTACAAAGCAAGGTGGTTTTCAGGTATAATATTTTACTTCTAAATTCATGCCATCTTTTTAAGTTACTACAGCCTGCTAAACTTGGCAAGTGCCTTTGCCAAGCTGAATTCAAAATCATCTAGGATACTAGGTATAGTACAGAAATTCAACAATCCTCATGAATATTTCTAGAAAATATCAATCCAGTAGGTTTCAAATGGCTTAATCTTGGCTTTCACTTACTTTTTTCTTTAAAAAGTTCTAACTTCCTTTAACAACTTTTTTTATTGTTATAATAGTGGAAGAACATTTTAGTAGTGTGAATAACACTCATCTCTCGGGCCTTCCCTTATACTCATCATTTTCCCTGTACAGTAGGTTTTCCTTCTTTATTTCCACTTTAATTGATCCATTTATCCATTTTGAGGAATGTTAGTTCAGCTTACACATTTTTTACGGTTACGTACATCTGCATATCCCAAATTGTTTTTTTTTGTTGTTTTTTTATTAAAACAAGCATTCCATTTTTCCTCAATTGAGATGTTGTTCAGTAATATTTCCCAGTTAATTTCTTCTGGCTCAACCCTTTCAAGTTTGTCTTTTGAAATTCCTATTCTATCCTGGTCTTTATTGCGGATTACCAGATAATTTTAAATGTAATCATACGAGCACATCTTGCAGGAAGGACGCAGTTCTGGATCTGACTGAATAATGATGCAGGACCAGATAGTTATGCACAGGTAGAAGATGGGAAATAGAGCCCATAACCCAATTAGGTTTGCATTGAAACTAGATAAAGACAGAGTCCAAGAAAAGGGTATTCAACTGTAAATTAGCCAATTTCACAGAGATGAACAAGTACCAAACCCAAGTTAGATCAGCTATTTTTCCATCCACACAGTAGGGAGAGATTTAAAGAAGAGATGAATTAGGTAGAGGTAAAATAAATTCGGACAAAAAATAATGATCAAAAGCATTTAATCAAAAATTAGATTAAATAAAGATGAATATGATAAATGTAAGGGGATAATTGAAAAGAAAGCTATGGTAAATATAAAAGACAGAAAGAAAACAAAAAGAAATTAGGACGACTAAGAAGGAGTGTGAAAGAAAACTTGGTCAATATAAAGGGAACCAGCACAGGTTGTTTACGCACACTAACTAGTTGACCTCCTATGGTGTCGCACACTAACTCCAATATACAGGTCAAGTCAATTAGAAGATGGTGATATAAATGGACCCAGAGTTTTTTGGTGGGGGGGGGGGGGGGGGGGGAATGTGAGAGAGAGGGATCAACAATGAAGAGTACCATGGCACACTGGGCCACGGTCTACTTCTTCACAGTGAGGGGGGAGATACACAAGGAGATGGAGAGCGAGAGCTCAACAAGGGTGTGGATGTTTTCTGAGCAGGGAAAAAGCAGAGCCCAAGTGTGTGCACTTGGTGGTTGGGGGGGGGTGTATATAAGCTTGTCGCCAGTATGAAAGGGGGAAGAAAAGGCAGAGTTTTCCTTTGTTGGGGGGGGGGGGGGGGGGGGGGGCAAGGATATCTGTGTCCTCGGTGCGGATTGTATGGAAGATGCATGGTACTACTTAGAGGTAAAGGGATACGCAAGAGTGCGGGAATAGCAGACAGCCATAGTAAAAAAAAATTTGATGTAGCTTTTACAGAAGGTAAAAGTAAAATCCAAAAAGGATGTGGAAGAACCGTTACTGGAGATATAAATAAAAACGTCAATGGACCAAAAGTAGAAAGATCAAATGCGCAGATAGTATATATGCCTAAATACTGAAGGAGGTTGGGGGGACAAACTCACCATAAATTTCCAAAAGCTGTTGGAAACAGGAATTGCCAAAAGGACCAGAGAGTGAGAAATGTTACCCACTTGTTCAAAAAATGGGGAAAGAATAAATTAGGAAATTAGAAACCAATTATTGTTATTATAGTTATGTGTAAACTTCTAGAGTCCAGACTTCTAGAATGAAATTAGTGAACACTTAGAAAGGCACGAGCTAATTAGGGACAGTCAGCATGGATTTGCATTGGGGAGCGAATGCTTGACAAATTCAATTTTTTGAAGAAATTAGAGTGCAGATAAAGGAATGTGATAGATGTGCCCCATTTTGGAGGAGGTAACAAGGGGGGTCGATGAGGGTAGTGCGTTTGATGTAGTCTACATGGATTTTAGCAAGGCTTTTGATAAGGTCCCGCATGGCAGACTGGGCACAAAAGTAAAAGCCCATGGGATCCAAGGCAAAGTGGCAAGTTGGATCCAAAATTGGCTCAGAGGCAGGAAACAAAGGGTAATGGTCGAAGGATGTTTTTGTGACTGGAAGTCGGTTTCCAGTGGGGTTCCGCAGGGCTCAGTACTGGATCCTTTGCTTTTTGTGGTATATATCAATGATTTGGACTTGAATGTAGGAAGTATGATTAAGAAATTTGCAGATGATACAAAAATTGTCCGTGTGGTTGATAATGAAGAAGAAAGCTGCAGACTGCAGGAAGATATCAATGGATTGGTCAGGTGGGCAGAACAGTGACAAATGGAATTCAATCTGGAGAAGTGTGAGGTAATTCATTTGGGGAGGGCTAACAAGGCAAGGGAAGACACATTAAATGGTATGACACTGAGAACTGCAGAGGATCAGAGGGACCTTGGAGTGCATGTCCACAGATCCCTGAAGGTAGTAGGACAGGTAGATAAGGTGGTTAAGAAGGCATACGGAATACTTGCCTTTATTAGCCAAGGCATAGAATATAAGAGCAGGGAAGTTACGGTTGAACTGTATAAAACACTAGTTAGGCCGCAGCTAGAGTATTGCGTGCAGTTCTGGTCACCACATTACAGGAAGGATGTGATTGCACTAGAGAGGGTGCAGAGGAGATTTACAAGGATGTTGCCTGGGCTGGGGAATTTTAGCTATGAGGAAAGATTGGATAGGCTGGGGTTGTTTTCTTTGGAACAGAGGAGGCTGAGGGGAGACTTAACTGAGGTGTATAGGATCCTAGATAGAATGGATAGGAAGGACCTATTTCCCTTAGCAGAAGGGTCAATAACCAGGGGGCATATATTTAAAGTAATTGGTCGGAAGTTTAGAGGGGATTTGAGAAGAAATGTTTTCACCCAGAGGGTGGTGGGGGTCTGGGGCTCACTGCAAAGGGAGGTAGAGGCAGAGACCCTCATCATATTTAAAAAGTACTTGGATATGCACTTGAAGTGCCGTAACCTACAAGGTTACGGACCAAGTGCTGGAAAGTGGGATTAGGTTGGATAGTTCTTCGTCGGCTGGCACGGACAAGATGGGCTGAATGGCCTCCTTCTTTGCTGTAAATTTCTGTGATTCTATGATGATATGGATTTACCAAAGTGTTTAAAAAAATTTAATCCACATTACGACACTTATGAAAAGTCTGACAAGTTATTAATGGGGATACTGGTTGTGCCCCAGCTGGAGTATTGTGTCCAATTCTGGGCACCACACTTTAGGAAGGACGTCAAGGCCTTGAACATAGAAAATTAAGAAGGAAATCTAAGAAGTTTTTGGAGGTTTTTTTGGAGTTATTAGAACTTGGAGAGCATTAGCACACGTGGCAATTGAGGCAGGGACTAATAGCATAATTTAAAAGGGAAATGTGTAAGTAACTAAAAGGCAATACAAGGAAGGCACAGGAAATTGTCAGGGAAACAGGATCTGAGTAAATCGTTTCAGTTGAAGGTGCAGTAACAGCAGCTAGATGTCGAGTGACCCATTTCGATTTTGTAATTTCTGTGATTCTATCTCTCATGGCATTCTTCACGATGAGTCTGAGGTTACATTATTGGGAGGGGAGGGGAGATGGGAGCCATATACATCTCCACTGAAAGAATTTGGAAGAGATTTCCCTGAAGACAGTGGCGTTTCTTGAGTGGCTGCTGGGATTTTTTTTTAAGCTTACTGCTGGTATATCAGTAGTAGAGGGAGCAAGAGAAATTAAAAAAAATTATATAAACACACTGGCTCATTATAAGTTGCAATTCCAGTTAATGTCCATCAGTATTATATATAGACATTATAAAAAAACAAACTTGCATTTCGATAGCCCCTTTCATGATCTCGAGATGTCCCAAAGCGCTTTATAGCCAAAAAGTACCTTTGAAGTGGGAGGGAGTCACTGTTGTAATGTAGAAAACGCAGCAGCCAATTTGCGCACAACAAACTCCCACAAACAGCAATGTGATAATGACCAGATAATCTGTTTTAGTGATGTTGATTGAGGGATAAATATTGGCCAGACACCAGGGATTATCCCCTGCTCTTCTTCGAAATAGTGCCATGGGATCTTTTAAAACCTTAAAATCAGGAACTTCTGAACTTTTGCCTCACAGACAAGACAGCTTTAAGATAATAGCCTGGGGTGCGGTTGAAAGGCGATGTCATGTCAGCATTGCAATAAACTGCACCTCAGACACCAAACATTTTGCCTTAATGAACAGAAGAGCAAACAAGCATTTTATATAGCAGCTTTCATACCCTCAGGGCATCCCAAAGAGCTTCACAGCTCATCAATTACTTGTGTTATGTAGGCACATGTAGCAACTGATTTGTGCACAGCAAGGTCCTAATAGCAATGAAATGAATGACCAGTTCTTTTTTTAAAAAAAAAGAGATGTTGTTTGAGGTACAGGAAACTTTCGATTAACCGGCCCCTAAATAACCGGAACGCTCTATCCACCGGCAAAATTCAGGAGTCGGTTCAGATAACTTTTATTACTTTTTTTACTCTATTTGTTGCTGCGCAAGGGTGCAGCTGAAGCTGTTGCTAAGCTACAGAGATGCTTGCAACTTGTGCCGATTGTTCTGAAGCTGTTGCAACAGGGTTTGTTGCTTTATACGGAGCTCTCAGCTCCGTATCTTTTACTATAGCGTTTGGTTATCCGGAATTGTTGATGAACCGGCAACACGTTCTTCCTGCATCCGTGCCGGATACCAGAAAGTTTCCTGTATAAATGTGGACCAGGACACGAACCTTGGTAAAACATCTCCGAGAGACAGCACCTCCAGTTTCCACATCAAATAGCAGCATTTAATCTGAACCAGATCAGTTTCCCAAATGATTCAAAGTTGGTAAATAGTGCTAGATTACTGCAAATAAGAGTTTAACTGTTTTTTGATATCTTACCAAGTGCCATGTGTGTTCAAAGGTCATGGGATCAAGCTGGAAACTGGAGACAGAATCCGTGCAAGCTAAATGCAATCACAGCGAAATCACAGCATTTAGTTAATTTTCAAAATCTATTTCATTTACTTCTCTCATTAAAAGACATAGTAAACAAGCCAAAACACAAAGTGCCAGGCAACCCGGCTGAAAAGTTACAACATAGCCCGCAGGACGAATGCCTACTCTAATCAGGACAAAACCAGTCTGCAGTATCAGTGCAACTGAACAGTCTCAGCTATTGCTGTAATGCACTTGCACATTTGTAAATTACACCCTTTGTATCGCTAACATCTCTAGAACACAAATTTCTGTCACTGTAGGGAAGCACCTATCTTTTCTTCCCTACCTCTCAGCGAGAGGCGAGATTCAGTGGCCTAGCAAAGTCCAGCTGTAAAAAAGATCCCTTGTTCTACTGCAGGTAGTGCAGTGGATTAGCCATTTTCCCATTTCCATCTTGTTAAGATTCATACAGACTGTGCAGAAATCCAGGATGTTGTTTCTTTGCTCTTCCTCAGCAGTACTCCTTTGTTTCCCATCCCCAGTCCATTGCCACGACACTGCTTTCAACAGCTTTCAAAATATGCCCAAGAAATTACAGGGCACAGAGATTAAAAAGTGAACTACACTACTGCAATTGGTCTAAAATATCTGACAAAAACACAAACGACACACACACACACACACACACACACACAGGCTATGGTTAGGAATAGACAATGCAGACATGAGAAGCATATTCAACAAAGCAATGCAACAGTTCCTATACACTGTTCATATAACTGCAACAGCAACAGTCTGACCTAGTCATACTAACAGAATCATACCTTTCAGCCAATGTCCCAAACTCCTCCATCACCATCCCTGGGTATATCCTGTCCCACCGGCAGGACAGACCCACCAGGGGTGGTGGCACAGTGGTAGACAGTCGGGAAGGAGTGGCCCTGGGAGTCCTCAACATTGACTCCAGACCCCATGAAGTCTCATGGCTTCAGGTCAAGCATGGGCAAGGAAACCTCCTGCTGATTAGCACCTACCGCCCTCCCTCAGCTGATGAATCAGTACTCCTCCATGTTGAACACCACTTGGAAGAAGCACTGAGAGTAGCAAGGGCACAGAATGTACTCTGGTGGGGGATTTCAATGTCCATCACCAAGAGTGGCTCGGTAGCACCACTACTGACCGAGCTGGCCAAGTCCTGATGACATGGCGTTAGGAAAATTGATGGGACTGCAAGGCCGATAAATCCCCAGGGCCTGATGGTCTACATCCCAGGGTACTTAAGGAAGTGGCCCTAGAGATAGTAGATGCATTGCTGGTCATCTTTCAGAACTCAATAGACTCTGGAACAGTACCCATGGATTGGAGGGTAGCTAATGTTACCCCACTATTCAAAAAAGGTGGCAGAGAAAAAGCGGGGAATTATAGACCGGTAAGCCTGACATCGGTAGTGGGGAAAATGCTAGAGTCCATTATAAAAGATGTAATAGCAGAGCACTTGGAAAGCAGTGACAGGATCGGACAAAGTCAACATGGATTTACAAAAAGTAAATCGTGCTTCACTAATCTACTGGATTTTTTTGAGGATGTAACTGGTAAAATAGATAAGGGAGAACCAGTGGATGTGGTGTATTTGGACTTTCAGAAGGCTTTCGATAAGGTCCCACATAAGAGATTAGCGTGTAAAATTAAGGCACATGGGATTGGGGGCAAGGTATTGACTTGGATAGAGAACTGGTCGGCGGACAGAAAGCAAAGAGTTGGAATAAACGGGTCGTTTTCTGAGTGGCAGGCAGTGACTAGAGGGGTACCGCAAGGATCGGTCCTAGGACCCCAGCTGCTCACAATATATATTAATGATCTGGACGAGGGAATTGGATGTAATATCTCCAAATTTGCAGACGACACAAAGCTGGGTGGGAGGGTATGCTGCGAGGAGGATGTCGTGAAACTCCAATACGATTTGGACAGGTTGGGTGATTGGGCAGAAACATGGCAAATGCACTATAATGTGGATAAATGTGAGGTTATCCACTTTGGTGGCAAAAACAGGAAGGCAGATTATTATTTGAATGGCAATAGATTGGGAGAAGGGGAAGTGCAACGAGACCTGGGTGTCCTTGTGCATCAGTCGCTGAAGGTAAGCATGCAGGTGCAGCAGGCGGTTAAGAAGGCAAATGGTATGTTGGCCTTCGTAGCAAGAGGGTTTGAGTACAAGAACAAGGATGTCTTGCTGCAGTTGTACAGGGCCTTGGTGAGACCGCACCTTGAGTATTGCGTGCAGTTTTGGTCGCCTTATCTGAGGAAGGACGTTCTTGCCATGGAAGGAGTGCAGCGAAGATTCACCAGGCTGATACCTGGGATGGCAGGGATGACATATGAGGAGAGATTGTGTCGATTGGGCTTGTACTCACTGGAGTTTAGAAGATTGAGAGGGGATCTCATCGAAACCTATAAAATTCTGTCAGGTCGGGACAGACTAGATGCAGGAAGGATGTTCCCGATGGCGGGGGAGTCCAGAACCAGGGGTCATAGTCTAAGGATAAGGGGTAAGCCATTTAGGACTGAAATGAGGAGGAATTTCTTCACCCAGAGAGTGGTGAACCTGTGGAATTCTCTGCCACAGAGGGCGGTGGAGGCCAGTTCATTAAATATATTCAAGGAGGAGTTGGATATATTTCTTAAGGCTAAAGGGGTCAATGGATATGGGGAGAAGGCAGGGACAGGGTACTGAATTTGGATGATCAGCCATGATCTCATTGAATGGCGGAGCAGGCTCGAAGGGCCGAATGGCCTACTCCTGCTCCTAGCTTCTATGTTTCTATAACTGCCAGTCTGGGCCTGCGACAGGTGGTGAGAGAACCAACTCGAGGGAAAAACCTACTTGACATCGCCCTCACCAATCTACCTGTCCCAGATGCATCTGTCCATGGCAGTATTGGTAGCAGTGACCACCGTACAGTCCTTGTGGAGACGAAGTCCCGTCTTCACACTGAGCACACCCTCCATTGTGTTGTGTGGCACTATCACCGTGCTAAATGGGATAGATTCAGAACAGATCTAGCAGCTCAAAACTGGGCACCCATGAGGCCCATCAGCAGCAGCAGAATTGTATTCCACTACAATAGTAACCTCATGGCCCGGCATATCCCTCACTCTACCATTACCACCAAGCCAGGGAGCCAACCCTGGTTCAATAAGGAGCGTAGAAGAGCATGCCAGGAGCAGCACCAGGCGTACCTAAAAATGCAGTGCCAACCTGTGGAAGCTGCAACACAGGACTACATGCATGCTCAAAAGCGGAAGCAGCATGCTATAGACAGGACTAAGCGATCCCACAATCAATGGATCAGATCAAAGCTCTGCAGTCCTGAATGGTGGTGGACCATTAAACAACTAACGGGAAGAGGAGGCTCCAAGAATATCCCCATCCTCAATGATGGTGAAGCCCAGCGTCTGAGTGCAAAAGACAAGGCTGAAGCGTTTGCAACCATCTTCAGCCAGAAGTGCCGAGTGGATGATTCATATCGGCCTCCTCCCGAGGTCCCCACCATCACAGAAGCCAGTCTTCAGCCAATTCGATTCACTGCACGTGATATCAAGAAATGGCTGAGTGCACTGGATACAGCAAAGGCCATGGTCCCCGACAACACCCCGGCTATTGTGCTGAAGACTTGTGCTCCAGAACTAGCCGCGCCTCTAGCCAAGCTGTTCCAGTACAGCTACAACACTGGCATCTATCCAACAATGTGGAAAACTGCCCAGGTATGTCCTGTCCACAAAAAGCAGGACAAATCCAACCCGGCCAATTACCGCCCCATCAGTCTACTCTCAATCATCAGCAAAGTGATGGAAAGTGTCATCGACAGTGCTATCAAGCAGCACTTACTCACCAATAACTTGCTCACTGATGCCCAGTTTGGGTTCCGCCAAGACCACTCGGCTCCAGACCTCATTACAGCCTTGGTCCAAACATGGACAAAGGAGCTAAATTCCAGAGGTGAGGTGTGAGTGACAGCCCTTGACATCAAGGCAGCATTTGACTGAGTGTGGCATCAAGGAGCCCTAGTAAAACTGAAGTCAATGGGAATCAGGGGGAAAACATTCCACTAGCTGGAGTCAAATCTAGCACAGATGGTTGTGGTGGCTTCAGGACATCGCTGCAGGAGTTCCTCAGGGCAGTGTCCTCGGCCCAACCATCTTCAGCTGCTTCATCAATGACCTTCCCTCCAACATAAGGTCAGAAATGGGGATGTTCGCTGATGACTGCACAGCGTTCAGCGCCATTCGCAACTCCTCAGATAATGAAGCAGTCCATGCCCGCATGCAACAAGACCTGAATGACGTTCAGGCTGATAAGTGGCAGGTAACATTCGTGCCACAGAAGTGCCAGGCAATGACTATCTCCAACAAGTGAGAGTCTAACCACCTCCCCTTGACATTCAATGGCATTACCATCGACGACTCCCCCACTATTAACATCCTGCGGGGTCACCATTAATCAGAAACTTAACTGGACCAGCCACATAAATACTGTGGCAACAAGAGCAGGTCAGAGGCTGGGTATTCTGCAGCGAGTGTCCCACCTCCTAACTCCCCAAAGCCTTTCCACCATCTACAAGGCACAAGTAAGGAGTGTGATGGAATATTCTCCACTTGCCTGGATGAGTGCAGCTCCAACAACACTCAAGAAGCTCGACACCATCCAGGACAAAGCAGCCCGTTTGATTGGACCCCATCCACCACCTTAAACATTCACTCCCTCCACCACCGGCGTACCGTGGCTGCAGTGTATACCATCTACAAGATGCACTGCATCAACTCGTCAAGGCTTCTTCGACAGCAGCTCCCAAACCCACGACCTCTTCCACCTAGAACGACAAGGGCAGCAGGCGCATGGGAACACCACCACCTCAAAGTTCCCCTCCAAGTCACACACCATCCTGACTTAGAAGTATATCGCCGATCCTTCATCATCGGTGGGTCAAAATCCTGGAACTCCCTCCCTAACATCACTGTGGGAGTACCTTCACCACACGGACTGCAGTGGTTCAAGGCGGCGGCTCACCACCACCTTCTCAAGGGCAACTAGGGATGGGCAATAAATGCTGGCCTTGCCAGCGACGCCCACATCCCATAAACAAATAAAATAAAACTGGGCTGTCAATTTACCCGAAATTTGTAAATAGGTTCTGTGACAAGATGGGGAGAATTCTGTATTTTATTTCATGTAGTTCTGAAATAGCTAGAGATAAAATGGAGGTGATCTTTCCTTACAAATACACAAATGAAGGGTGGAGACAAACCTTCCTAGGTACCAGATCAGGTTCATTAATCTGAAAATTAGTCAGAAAGCAGGAACTTTATTCTAGGTGCGAATTAAATTGTAAATTAACACAATATTAATAGGTCATTGGAAACCAGGTGACGTAACTACTGGCTCATAAAATTCTATGTACGAGTCCACACCGTTGTCTCTTTAATCATGTATGACTGTCGGACAGGTTTCTAAGACTTTTGGGCTGATTAGATACTGAAGATGCTCCTTAATCTTAAAGTCAAATAACCTATAACTCGATTAACTTGGGATCGAAGACTATTGGGAATGTGGTCCAAACACACCCTCTGAAACAGCCATTCGTGCTCCAAGGAAACGCCAGGGTTTCATTGTGTAAAGCACCATTTTTAGTACACAAACTCAACAACTTGCTTTTATATGGTGTCTTTCACAGAGAATTGCTTCGAAGCTCTTTGCAGAGGAAAAGGTAAAAAGGATTACGGAGACATTGTGGGAGAGAATTAGAAGTGACCATAAACTTTGTTAAAGGTAGAGAAATGATGAGGATCATAGAATGGTTACAGCATGGAAGGCAGCCATTTGGCCCGTGCCGGCTCTCTGCAAGAACAATCCCAGTGTTTTATACAGGTTCATCATAATTTCCACACTTTTGTACTCTCTACCTCTATTCATGAAGCCCAGGATCCCGTAACTCTTTTTAACTGCTTTCTCAACCTGCCCTGCCACCTTCAACGATTTGTGCACATATACCCCCAGGTCTCTCTGTTCGTGCACCCCTTTTAGAATTGTACCCTTTAGTTTAGATTTCCTCTCTTCATTCTCTCTACCAAAATGTATCACTTCGCACTTTTCTGCATTAAATTTCATCTGCCACGGGTCCGCCCATTCCACCAGCCTTTCTATGTCTTCCTGAAGTCGATCAATCTCCTCCTCACTGTTCACTATACTTCCAAGTTTTGTATCATCTGCAAATTTTGAAATTGTGCCCTGTACACACACATACAAGTCATTAATATACCAAGAAAAGCAGTGGTCCTAGAACCAACCCCTGGGGAACACCACTGTATACCTTCCTCCAGTCCGAAAAACCACTGTTCACCACTACTCTCTGTTGCCTGTCACTTAGCCAATTTCGTGCTGCCACTGTCCCTTTAGGGAGGGAGTTGCCGAGTAATGCCAAACAGCTGGATGCATTGCTACCAATAGTGGGATGAGGGGACAGGGTGGAGGGGGATACTCAGAAGGCCAGAGTTGAAAGACTAAAAAGAGTGTGGTTAGGGAGTACAAGGCTTGAAGGGACTGCAAACTTAGAATGGGGCGTGGAGGGATTGTAAATTCAATGATTTGGGGAACAGAGAGCCAATGTTGATCAATGAGGTTGAGGATAATGGCCAAGTGGCACTTAAAACAGCACAGAATATAGGAGCAGAGTTTTCAATTACTGTAGTTGGATATTGGGGCACAAACATCCTTGGAATCACAGAAATGTACAGCTAACTAGGTAGGTGCCACTCGAATGCAGTGATATACAGTGTAATGGTAATCAACATCACTTAAATAACTACATTATCACAACATAGAAAAATAGGAGCAGGAGTAGGCCATTCAATATGATCATGGCTGATCCCCTATCTCAATACCATATTCCTGCTCCCCTCCCCATACCCCTTGATACCATTTGTGTCTAGAAATCTATCTATCTCCTTCGTAAATATATTCAGTGACTTGGCCTCCACAGCCTTCTATGCGAGAGAATTCCAAAACATCCTTAGTCTAAAAACAAAACCTTATTACGGTCTTAACTGCACTGCTGGACATACTGATTGTAAACTATAGCATTACGTTATTTCTGATGGACAATAATATTCAGGAAGATACAATTTCTTGTCAATTTACAAACAGTAGTAAAGTGGTTGGAGGTGGTAAAATCTAGCCGGCTGTCAAATAACCATGTATAGTCAGAATCAGATACAACGTTGGAAAACCTTCAACCCAGTCAGGAATTTTAGTGCTAGCTCCAATTTTTAAGAATGCAGAGACCTTTTCTGACACCTGCTGTTACAATTATTGTACCTTGAAAAGAATCAACAACTTTGAATAGCTCTGCTTTAGAACTGAGCAGCATACTGCTACTGCTCTCTTGAATGTTTTGTAATTTTTTTTTAATGTACAGTACAAGGTTCTATTGTTATGCAAATATTTTCAGATAAGTTCCTTCCCTCCAATTTCAGGGGATGAACTTTTTGTACTGAACATGGCAAGAGTTGTCAGTGCTGGAAAACTTAACATTTTGAATCTTTTTGCACACAGGGCAAGCATCAAGTACTCCCAGGAGTACAACTTCACAAGCTCCATCTACTCTGACCCAACAACATACTTCAATCCCAGTTTATAAATCCACCCACTCAGCCAGTATGAATCTTTCCAATACAAGTCCGTTTGTAGAACAAATGCATTTGTCAAAATATCACACACAGAATCCCCACAGTGCAGATAGAGGCCATTTCGGCCCATCGAGCCTGCACCGACACATATCCCACCCTATCCCCGTAACCCCACGTATTTAATCCCCTAACACTAAGGGTCAATTTATCATAGCCAAATCAACCTAACCCGCACATCTTTGGACTGTGGGAGGAAACCGGAGCACCCGGAGGAAACCCACGCAGACACAGGGAGAATGTGCAAACTCCACACAGACAGTCACCCGAGGCCAGATTTGAACCCGGGTCCCTGACGCGGTGAGGCAACAGTGCTAACCACTATGCCGAACTATAGCCTCTTAAATCCAGGATAAGGAGCTAAACATGCTTAAAATATGCAGATTACACCACTTGATTCCTTGACATACATCTTCTGCTAAAGTTGTCCTATGTAGATGCCACTACTCTATCACAGCACGGTATCATCTTACTAGGGGACACTGTTTGCAGAGGAGTAAATGTTCAAATCCCATACAAAATAAATTTCCAGCAAATGAAAGCAACTAAGATCCAAAACCTGAGAAGTATTGCTGGAGTAGAAATCTAAATCTAACGTTCAGATGCAAAGTATACATCTCAATCGGGTAACAGGTTAACAACAGGCACAGTGAAGAGTGGAAAAGATTTCAGTCAGATTAAATGCCAAGAACATCTTAGAACATGAACAAAGAATCATCATATCCTTATGCCAAATGAAGTGAGCGGCACCTTCACTGCGAATGCTTTGACCGTACCTTAATTCTCCTAGTTGAAATCCAAGAAAACTGAATCCACCAATCATAGATTAAAGAGGGCACATCAATGCATCAGATTTAGATTCCATGCAGATACCAGGGGTGGCATGATATTCAGAAAGGAGGAAATCAAGAATGTTGCCATTCAAAGGCGAGTGAAAGCAGATATGTAGTTTCCTACTCTTAATTCAAGTTATTATGCAAAAATGTTTACTAAATTAGTAGATATATATTACAGTCGGGAGGATAAACCGTTTTATAACTGGGGAAATTATACCAAGTAGGGGATAACATTGCATGGAGATTGCTGGTGTTTGGCAACATGGCAGTGTTGTGTTCTTTGATCTGGCATCTCTAAGAGAGGGAACTTTAGGTTTGGCAGAACTGCAAACAGGCAACCAGAAATCCAGCAGAACCGGGTGCTGGATGTACAGTTCAACTCACTGGTGGATTTCTGCTGTCAGTAAGAGGAGAAAGAGCATGCAGCTTAAAGCCATGAGAGGTTGGAGCGGCAGGGGGTAAGAGGGGTCCTGGATCTGGTCGCACTGGTTTGTGACTTTCTATGCAATCCTGGCAAATTCGAATTTAGCAATCTTGTGCTCGTCAGCATAACCAATTAGAATGTTCACATTTTCAAACTATCAAAAGACAGGTGATAATTAGAGCTTGTTTGCTTGCAAAATTGAACTTTTTTTTTTAAAAAAGGAACTTAAATTAGGATTCAGACAGACATTGGTCGCCTCACTCATCTTAGTACGCTTTCTGAAATTTAGGTGTGTAATTATCTCACACACACTAATCATTGTCTGAATAAAGTTCTGGAAATTGTGAAAAACAACCACACAGAAACTGCTGGGAGCTGAAGAGAAAAAAATCCAGCAATTGTCTTCAGCTAACTTTTGGGAGAGATTGAAGCCTTCCAAGTAAAAACTTAATTTAAAAAAGGTATACACAAAATACAAATCAGTAGATATGCAATTTAATTTTAACATTTTGTTTAAAACCTTATTCTGTACATTAGAAGCACTAGTTTAAAAAATCACAGTGATTGGATTGGTTCGACAGTGAAATGCTTACAAAAGAATTCCAACTACAGTATAAACAATTACATAGGCAGTTTCATTATAAATGTTGGCATAGAGTGTGACTTGAAATTGTGACACAGGAACAAAGGTTTATTAAATCCTTTGTCCAGTAAATCCTGAAGATAATGAAGAATGTGAATCAGAAAGCTAAACTCTCTTATTTGGATACCAAAATGCATTATTAAACTAAAATCTCTGATTAAAAGGCATCTGATTCATGATCTCAGTATGTCCCAAGTTGACAGCCAGACACTAGGTTCAGGTAGAGAGGGCACAGTTTAAGGAGCGAGCAATCACTCACAAGTGCTCCTATGGCAGTGCAAAAGTGGCAACTTGGGTGTAAACGTTTCCGTTAGATTAGACATGGACAACTTACATTCATTTTTACTTTACACAAGTAGTAGGGAACAAATTCCTAAAGTACAAGAAATATGTTTCTGAATCCAGATATTAAATGTTTGGAAAACAATGTTACTTAATAGAAATGATGTGCTTTTTATTATAATCCAGTCCCAGGTGAGATGACCAATATTAAGGAATGGCCAATGAGATACAGCATATGCCCTCCCCAGAGGCAACATAGCTAGATAGACGGCACAAGCAATAGTTTTGCCCACTGCACAAGTCTGAAGACAAAATGAATGCTCACATTTGTGTACATCAGATGCTCAGACCACATTCCCCACAATATTTTCAGGTCAACCTGTATGTCCCTTATTTACAAAATAATGGCAAAAGATCATAAATCCTTAAACAGTAAAAGAGGGATAAGACTAAGCAGCTTTTTTTTAAATCTTCTGATCGGCTCATATGGGTAAGATTGCTAACCTCTGCCCATATCTATGAATCTTTTCCTCTGTTAAATTTTTGTATGATTCTATATCTTACTCATCTATTTCTGATTGACTACAAGTATGGTGGAAAAAAATTGTGTTGCACTTTCAGAAGTCAGCATGTTATTAGGATGTTGGTCCTTTCAAATCAATCAAATCAAATCAACTTTTATTGTCATTGTTAGTGCACAAGTGTAGTACAACGAAATGTAGGCTTGCGGCTCCCGAGAGTGTACAATTTGGATTAGGACACTTAAACATTTCAACATACATTTGTACATATATATTAGCATAAATATGACCATAATAAAGTGCATCGGCAGATGTGCAGGCTTTAGAGTTTATTTGTGGAGTTCAGTAGGATGACAGCCCTGGGAAAGAAGCTGTTCCTAAATCTGGTCGTACGGGTGCGAATGCATCTGTAGCGTCTTCCAGATGGTAGGAGGGCGAACAGACTGTGGCTGGGGTGGGTAGGGTCTTTGATGATGGACCATGCCCTCCGTAGGCAGCGTTTCTGGTATATGTGCTCTATGGTCGGTAGCCGGGTGCCGGTAATGCGTTGGGCAGTTTTGACTACCCGCTGCAGGGCTTTCCGGTCATGGGAGCTACAGCTGCCGTACCATACCATGATAGTTTGTCAGGATGCTCTCTATAGTGCAGCGGTAGAAGTTAGAGAGGATCAGGGGTGACAGATTACATCCCTTCAGCCTCAAGAAATATAGGCGCTCCAGACCTGTAAATCAGGGCAATTTTGGATGGGTTAAGGAAAGAACCAAGATAAATTTTAAAAGTACACAGCAACTCTATTAGTCAATGTCAAGATCAGTGAGCCATAAAGAACCAGGCTCCCAATTCTAGAGAAATAGCAGGTCTTCCCAAAGGCAAAAAGGCAACTGCAGATGTGATTTGTGAAAATTAATACAAGACATGTATGCCTCCATAGGAACAGGCAGCAAAATACGAGATGCTGAAAATCTGAAACAAAAATAGAAAAGGCCGGAGACACTCAGCAGGTCAGGCAGCATCTGTCGAAAAAGCACAAGTCAATTGATATATAAACCCTACCCCAGTTCTGAGGAAGGGTTTATACCTGAATTGAGATGTTTCAGAAGATTAAAAGGATTTGATAGGGTAGAGACAGAGAAACTATTTCCTCTGGTGAGAGAGTCCAGACCAAGGGGGCAGAACCTTAGAATTAGAGCTCGGCCGCTCAGGGGTGATGTCAGGAAGCACTTCTTCACACAAAGGGTGGTGGAAATCGGGAACTCTCTTCCTCCCAAAAAGCTGTTGAGGCTGGGGGTTAAAATTCAAAATTGAGATGAATGGGTTTTTGTTGGGCAAGGGTTACAGAACCAAGGCAGGTAAATGGAGTTAAGACGTAAATCAGCCATGATCTAACTGAATGTGGAACAGACTCGAGGGACTGAATGGCCGATTCCTGCTCGTAAACATCAATTGACTGGTGTTTCCTCAGTAGATGCTGCAAGTCTCAGATTCTCAGAATCCTAGGTTTTGACAAGTCAAAGTGGTCTTGCAGCTTCCAATCCAGAATTATTCTTGCAAACTTGTTGCAATATTTAAACCACTCAAGTTGTTTCTGAAATCAAAGTTCCTTGCCTTCAAGCAGAGGCCATTATCAGTAATTTAGTGCAAATTGATTTAATCTGTTTATACTCTAGGAACCTTGATAGAAGGGCCAGGTTCCCAGCTCCTCTAAAGGCAGGCACTAGTACAACTAACATGGTGTTCTGAAATACTGTCCTAATGAGACATTTCTGCCAACACCACCTCGTACAAAGTGCTTTAGCAATATTTGCACCAGTAACTGAATATGCTGCAAATGTATTACCTATAAAAAGTGACAATCTATAAAAGACCATTTTGGGTTGTTTTTTTTTAAATGGGGCAATATGAATAAATAGAATATATAACATCCACTGGAATAATTAAAACTGGAAATAATTTTTCTCTTCTTTTTTGCTCAGTTATCCATGATCCTAGGTTTGAATCCTTTACAAAGTATAAATGCATCCAAAGTAATATGTACCCTAAACCTAGCTGGAAGTAGTCAAATCAAACCAAAACGTACAGAACTCTACAGTTCCCAATGATTCACCATTTATTCAACCCTTTAACTATTTCTAGTTATCTTTTCTCTACCCTCCGTAAAGCACCATGGGGCATTTGTTACATTGAAGGCCCTATATAAAAGCAAGCTGCTGTTTAGCATCGTACACTTTCATTTCCCCTGGCTGGAGAGTCTAGAACTAGGGGGTCATAGTCTCAGGATAAGGGGTTGGCCATTTAGGACTGAGATGAGAAATGTCTTCACTCAGAGGGTGGTGAATCTTTGGAGTTCTCTACCCCAGAGGGCTGTGGATGCTCAGTCTTTGAGTCTATTCAAGACTAAGATCGATAGATTTTTGGACATTCAGAGAATCAAAGGGATATGGGGATCGGACGAGAAAGTGGAGCTGAGGTAGAAGATCAACTATGATCTTTCTGAATGGTGGAGCAGGTCGTATGGCCTACTCCTGCACCTGTTTCTAATCTCAGACAGTTTCACAATTAACATTTATTGCGCTCCAGCATGCCACTGTCCAATTAAATTGAGAAAATGCTCATATCAAATTCAAGTGCTGGCATTTTCCAATCACTGTGTGTCACACCAAGATGGGACAACATAGATACACTTCACTAACCACTACACAGTCAAAATTCACAAACATGTTTGCAGATGGCTAGGCTTCCTATCTACACATTAACGAATAACACTCCATCTTTCGATTCTCTGGTTCAATTCGTATGGAAGACAACAGAATAATGGAACAGTTAAAGGGTGACGAAATTCTAATATCAGTTAATGCAGAAAGACGATGTGTAGAGTCTGATCAATGCTCCATTCTTGTGCAATGTTAGGTAAAGACAGTATCTCCTTTTGGTCAAAAGGTCTCTTAGCCATAGCAAATATGGTTAGCTTCCCGGTCAGGAGATTACAGGAGTACAACACCCCAGAAAATGAATACAGAGCTTCAGATTATGAACCAATGCAGGTGTTAGAGGCTTGAGGGGAATTTTGATCTTTTCATCACCTTCATAAGTTTGAACATTTGCCCATTTTCTTTACTGAACCCCTTCCATGAGAAAGCAGAAGGTGGATACATGGTCTGAGAGGAAATGTACTGCATGGTGTTAATGAGCTATACAAACATGGTTGGATCTGCGTCAACCCCTGGTCTATTGAGTTGGGATTCCAACTCCTGTCACTATTCAGTATCACATCAGCAATTTCTACTCGGGGATGTCAGGTTAAAAAAGAATTAGGCTCAGTTGTGATGCCCCCACCCCAATCCACCTGCCAGATACAATCTGTCTACACAAGAAGAATAGAGGCTTGGGTGAGTTACTGGAGGGCTGCAAGTGGGAACCATATTCCACAAAGCATCATTACCTTCAAAACGGAGAGAGATGGCAGATGTAGCTTTTATATGTAGACTGGTAGAACTAGGAATTAGTCAGTTCCCTGGTCATATATGAGCAAAATCTCTTTCACTGCATCTCAGTTATGGTTTCCTGAATTCCATAAAGGCTACTATTTCCACCAGAGGTGGAGTACCTGTTACATCGTTACTGCTTAATAGGGAATTAACAGACTGTGGGCTGAGCTATATAACCTGTCCCAATCTACACAAGTAACTGCTTCAAAATGATGGTGACAAAGCTGTGTTTATGCCTTGCAATCTACAGTAGTATTACAATTTCCTATTGTCCAATTGTGTAATTAGGTCTACCTCGGGTCCGGCCTCGGGTGACTGTGCAAACTCCACACAGACATTCTCCCCGTTTGCGCGTGGGTTTCCTCCGGGTGCTCCAGTTTCCTCCCACAGTCCAAAGATGTGCGGGTTAGGTTGATTGGCCATGATAAAAAAAATTGGCCCTTAGTGTTAGGGGGGATTAAATACGTGGGGTTACGGGGATAGGGCTTGGGTGGGATGGCTGTCGGTGTAGGGACCGGGTGCTAGGGTTTGGATGATCAGCCATGATCTCGTTGAATGGCGGAGCAGGCTCGAAGGGCCGAATGGCCTACTCCTGCTCCTATCTTCTATGTTTCTATATTATCAGGGTAGGGCTCAATTCTACAACACGACTGACTCATTAGGTACGGCAAAGAATTTTTCACAATAAATCAATCCTAGGGTTGAAATGCAGCCTTATGTATAACAATTATGTAGGGGCACCTACACCACAATCCCATAAAGCCTGACCTCTTGGGTTTGAATCTGGGTGATTAATTTCAGGGGAGGGAAATTGGAACTTTTTAGCTACAGGGTATATCTGAACCCCTCTAGTCATGTTACGTCTCTTCTCTTCTCCCTCTGCCCTCTTAATGATGGTGCAACAGGCACCATATTCAGACAATAGGAATATGCAACACATTATGATGGTGAATTATTTTCTCTTCCTTTCCATGCCGGTGTTGGGTTTCAATGCTGCTCTTCCTCCCATTCGCCATTTTTACCCAATACAAAGAAACTTGAGCTGCAACCTAGCTGACATCAAATCAATACAAAATTGGAAAAGAAACAAGGCATGTGTTTCACTGGTCTGTGAATAGGGTGCAACAAGCCTAAAGACACCAGCAAATACTGAGCCCTGTTATGCAGTTGAGCCTACCTGTGGAATATCATCCATTTCCTGCTGACGTAGGACTACCTATCCCAAGATCTACTGTGGCATTCTTCTCAGCAACACACCAGCACCACAATACACCACCAGACACCTACTGAATTGCTGGACACAGTGAGGGTATTTTTAAATCTCCCCATTTGCTGTGTAACTGGAACAGGTTTAAACATTCCCAAACCCGGGAGTAGAAAGCACTGGGATATAAACTGTTTAGATGCTGCCAAACCTCCACAGACAACTGTTCCTTTTCACCTACCCATCCAAATAGGCTGCCTACTCCGAAGGGGGGAAAACCACAAATGTTGAAAATAATTCCAGAGCACAAGTGCAATTTCTCCACCACAGTGAGCTCTGAGCACATGTGACAGCTTAATGGGAGAAATAGGTTGAGTACAATAATAGGGAGCAACTTCATGAAATGCCTGGCATAGACAGACCAGTGCCACCAGATTTGGTGACATTCCATTTCCTGCCATTAAAAATAAATTGAATAGCAGCTTGGAATTTGTTGTCTATGGAATGGAGATGCTAATAATTGAGACTTCTCCAGGTTCACCCTTACCTGTTAGGTCTGCCAGTTGTATACTCAGATGTTAGGACCAATCAGAGCTCCCGAGGAAGATCAATGCAGGACAGGTGCAAGACTGCACGAGCAATAGTCACCAACTAAAGACTGAACACAGACTGTTCTGAAGGATAAGAGCATAATGTACAATAGCTGTAGTAGAGCCAGTGTGCTTGGCCTCTTCCTCGTGTTCATTATGAATGCTACTCTTAACATCGTTACTCATTGCTATTTGGCAGATTTCCTCTCAAGTGGAAAAGACGGCAACTTAAGATAAAATAATCTTGGATTCTGAAGCACTAAAGGCAAATTAGTTGCAACTCATAGGAAAGTTGAAGACATAGTGGGCGATCAAACAATTAGCATAAAATTACTTTGTGCAGCTTGTGTGGTGACTTTGATCAGTATAAATTTTACAAGCTGCCAAAAAGAAAATAGATTACAACAAGATATACTAAGAGCCAAATCTCATGCTCATATACAATATAGGAAGGAACGGGTGGGGAAATTGCACTGGTGCACATTTTCAATTTTAAAAAAATCATGCATATACAGCACTGCCTATTAGATGGGCAATATTTCTCAGTCTACTCCATCAATCCGAACTCGTCACTAAGTGCGAGACTGGCTGCTAGCCAAGCTTCCCTGCTTCCTAGTAGGAACCAAATATCTGCTCAGCAACATTGTGTTGGCACACCAAAAATCAGAAACATGCTACAAGGTGAAGAATCGCAGACAGCAGCCAGAATCGTATGAAGTGTCATAACCAAACTGTTGCACCACCTGACAACTGTGTGCATTTCCCCTCAAACTTATTACACAAATGTTATTTCACTTACAAATATAGCATGTGAGTTTTTCAACACTGGCTAGCAGCTGGAACAGAACATTAAGAGCATTACTGTAAATCACCATCACAGCCACATTAACTGGTCTCAATTCTGCTCCATATTAAATCAAAATACAGCACACCAGAGTACAAATTTCCAGGGGTATTGGACAATGGCAATTGCTACCCAACCTCCACATACCACTTCTCTGTAGCATATTGTATTTACAAAACAAACTTGAGGTTTGTAAATTTTATTCTAACTCAATTGGTTGTTCTAATTAGCTCAAACTTAAAAAAAAACTAATCACCTACTTGTTTTACTTTACTTTCTTAAGAATCAGTAACATAAAACACCATTATTAGACATTGAAACCATTAAGACTACAACAACATACACTTATATAGCACCTTTAACATAGTAAAACACCCCAAGGCGCTTCACAGGAGGGTTATAAAATAAA
The DNA here is from genome assembly GCF_052327205.1 of Somniosus microcephalus. Taxonomy (NCBI): domain Eukaryota; kingdom Metazoa; phylum Chordata; class Chondrichthyes; order Squaliformes; family Somniosidae; genus Somniosus; species Somniosus microcephalus. Next base: position 192,144,287 of record NC_140999.1, read on the forward strand.
ATTTGACACCAAGCCACAAGAGATATTAGGACAGGTGATCAAAAGTTTTGTCGAAGAGGTAGGTTTTAAGGAGCATCTTAAAGGAGAGAGAGAGATGGAGGGGCTTGGGGAGAGAATTCCAGAGCTCAGGTCCTTGGCAGCTGAAGGCACGGTCGCCAATGGTAGAGCGATTAAAATTGGGGATGAGCAAGAGACCAGAATTAGAGGAGCGCAGAGATCTCGGAGGGTTGTAGGCCTGGAGGAGGTTAGAGATAGGGAAGGGTGAAGTGAGGTTATGGAGGGTTTTGAAAACTCTGATGAGAATTTTAAAATCGAGGCATTGCCGGACCAGGAGCCAATATAGGTCAGCGAGCACAGGAGTGATGGGTGAACGGAACTTGGTGAGTTAGGATACGGGCAGAAGACATTTGGATGAGCTCAAGTTTAAAGAGGGTGCAATGTGGAGATGGGCTAGGAGAGCATTGGAATAGTCAAGTCTAGAGATAACAAAGGCATGGATGAGGGTTTCAGCAGCAGATGAGCTGAGGCAGGGGCGGAGACAGGCGATGTTATGGAGATGGAAATAGGCGGTCTTGGTGATGGGAGAGAATATGGGGCCGGAAGCTCAGCTCTGGGTCAAATAGGGTACCAAGGTTGCAACAGTTTGGTTCAGCCTCAGGCAGTGGCCAGTTAGAGGGATGGAGTCAGTGGCTAGGGAATGGTGTTTGTGGCAGGGACCGAAAACAATGGTTTCGGTCTTTCCAATACTGGATGAAATTTCTGCTCATCTAGTACTGGATATGGACAAACATGACAAATCAGAGGCAGTGGAGGGATCACGTGAGTTGGTGGTAAGGTAGAGCTAGGTGTCGTCAGTGTACAAGTGTAACCTGACTAGAGAGCAAAAGCACAGTACAACAACTAGTCACAGGAGTTATGCTGCTGCAGTCTTACCACAGAGCAGTACACCTGTTAATGCTAGGTGTACCAGCTTCCCAGAATTATTTAAAATACTAAAATGATTTCTGTTGAGATTAGGTGACATATCCGAGGGGGATATTAGTGTGATGCTCTCTGGCCACTGGTGGTGTGGATGAAATAAATAAGTAATTCAATTTACATCTGGTCCAAACATAGTTGATATGACATGCAAGTTTGCAAATATTTCACTTGGATTATAGCTATTCAGGTCAGAGTCAAGTAGTGTAGTTTAACACATACATCCAAAATATTAAATCAGAGTTTGGGGGACTGGACAAACTACCTTCATCCGTGTCCAGAATCAATGAGAACAAAATTAATGTACACTTCAAGTGCATGCCAGTCCTAGAAATACTTCAACTGCCTAAAACATTTTAATTTCTACCACTACAATTAAAACTGCTTTAAGAATGTGAACGTTAATCACGTGATGGAATCGCAGTAACCAAATTGACTGACGAAAGGTCAGCGACTTGAAACGTTAACTGTTTCTCCATAAATGCTGCCTGACCTGCTGAGTATTTTTTCTCTATTTTTAATCCAATTTGACTACTATTTTTCAAATGAACTGGTCAGACTCGTTTTGCCAAACCCAGTTTGAGGGGGGAGGGGAGGAGGCAACCTTCGCCAGTTGTTTATGCACAACTCAAGAAAGCTAATTTCCCTAATTGCTTATGCCAAACTTCGGGAAGCACGTACACCCTTCGACAGCTTACGACTGGTGTAAAATAAGCCAAATTATTTACGTTAAATTCACACACACACACAGTCCCCGGCACAAACTGAAACTCCTTCACATCTACAAATAGGACATCTTTAATCCGATTCACTCCCGGATTAAGTGCCACAGATTAATCGCCACAGATTAATCAGGAATAAGACACAAGGGCCATAAAGCCGAGCTACCGCTTCGTCGAGATTGGAAACGATCGAAGGCGGCGGCCCGGGGTGGAGGCAGGCGAGGCTTGATTCATGGCCCTGACGAGCCTGCGGCCTAAAGGCGCCCAGCCAGCAGTATAAAAGAAGCCGCAGACTCCTCGCTAATCCCGGCTCCCGGGGAACAAAGCCGCGAGGCCCGGTCTTGGGCCGTGCGCTTTCACCGTGCCTAAAGCGCGGCCTAGCCTACAGCGCGGGGCCTGACGCCCAGGCCCGCGGCCTCGGCTACTGTCCGTGCGGCGCTACTCACTGCATTTAAAGAGGCTCCCGGTGTGCGGTTGCGCTCCCCCCCCCGCCCGCTGCTCCGGGGTAAGCGCAGCGTCGGCCTGATCCGGGCCGGGGACGGACACGCGACTCAGGCTCGGTCCGAGAACAACCTCCGCCACAGACTCGGCGCCATTACATGGCACACGTGACCGCGCCCCGGCAGGTGATTGACAGGGGGAGGGGGCGGGACACAAAGCAAGCAATGCCCAGAGTGACCTCGCTCCAACCAAGGGCAAATTGTACACACTAACCACCAGGGCTCCTCATTCTGCAGCCAGTAGGCACTGGCAGTGTAAACACCGGTGGCAATTTACAACCTCAACATTGAGCTCAACAATGTCAGCTCAGAACCTCTGTCCCCAGAGTTTCGGACGGCAGCTGTTGATGATTCTGCCATTCCCATTTACACCTCTTCTACACCCAGCTTTTGTTTCTTTACTTGTCCCCATTGCCATCTATTTTTGCCTCGCACCATCATCCCATTTGTCATTTAATCACTCCTGCCTTCCACCCTGTCACAGACCTTCCCTTTTGTTCTTTCCCCTCCTCCCCCCTTTCCCTGCCCTTGCTTAAGACCGGTTATATCTCTAACTTTTTCCAGTTTTGATGAAAGATCATCATTAACTCTGCTTCTCTCTCCACAGATGCTGCCTGACCTGACTATTTCCAGAATTTTCTGTTTTTATTTCAGATTTCCAGTATCCGCAGTATTTTGCTTTTGTGCTAGAAGTGCAAACAGTGGTGGCACTGGAAGTCCAAACAAACAGCTGTGGCCCTCAGTGATCAGAGCAGCATGCCCTCCCTGCCGCCACGCAAACCAGCAGACACACCCAACTCAAAACTAGCTAAAGTGGTCCAAAAACTTCAAAAAGTGCTGGCATAGCCCTACCATAAAGTGGTTCATTACAGCCTTGACTAGAGGCATTATTACATATGAAGACAAGGAATTAGATTGGAAATGTACTAGACTTGTCATAAATTAATTTGCAAGTACACCCAATATTCCATTACTTTTACTGCAGTATATAAAAGCAATTAAAAGCTGTGGTGATTTAGAAATGATTTAAGATTTACTTTCTATGGGATCTTTGATACCCAATACCTACTGTAATTCAAGTGTAAATCTGTGTAATTTTTTGTAACATTAAATGCACCACTCCAACCCCACTCCCATTTGATTTTCCTGCACTGATGGAAAGTCTCAAATCAAAGCAGCTAATGCATTCACACCAGGGAACATCCACAGTATCTCAAAAACAGCTGCAATTGGAAGAAAATTAACCTTCACATAAAACCGTTCCTAGTTTCTTTGAGGAAATTAGTTAAGTTTCAAAAGCTGCATTTTAGCAGTTTCTCTATTATAGCTAACTATCCTGGAGGCAAACGCTAAATAAACTGACTTGGAAACCAAAAGTTCATTTAAAAGTTTTTTTTCTCAAGTTTGTATTCAAGGGGAAAAATAATGGCTGACTGAAGTCTGAATTCCATTCTCCAACTAATCTGGTTTCGACAGGCTCTCAACCCACCTTCCAAATGATCCGAGTGATCAATACTGGCAATCTCCATTGACACTAACAAACACAGGGGTTTAAACGCTAAGGGTTGACATGTATGAACCAGTTTTTGATGACCTTCAGGGCTTCCTCCGCCATCGATGCAGGTACCAGCACCACCAAAATGGGAATTGTGACTTTACAGACTCTTTTACTCATACCAATCGGACCGTAGGAGAGAAATGCTGAAACAACTTGTGTGTGCCACTCCGATTTATACTGGCATCTGATGCTCTCAATCGAATCTTGAGCCTATGTTTTGAGCGTTCAAAGTCATGATATACTGTTGGAAACTAAACAGGAGTGCAATTGTGTGTATGAGGATAGGCCTGCAAATATGGTGTCATGACACAATTGCATGTCACAGTGCAAGCCTGGAAATTGTTAGAGCCATTTTCTAAGTGTCTGCATACAAGTTGCATTATGATGCAAACACAAAGAATCAGTTCGACAAGTTTACAACTTACATTTATATAGCACCTTTAACATACAAAATGTTCCAAGGTACTTCACAGAAAAATAAGAGGAACAGATACTGAACCGTGGAAGAAAGGTGAGTAGAGGTAACAGAAAGCTAGCTCAAAAAAGGTAAATTTAAAAAGGTTTCTAAAAGGACAAGAAAGCAGGCAGGGCTTAGAGAGTTCCAAAAGTAGGGCTAAGGTGAATGGAAGCTCCGCCATTAATGATGGGAAAGGAAGAATGCACAGGAGACCAGAGCTGCAGGATGCAACGCAACACAAGGAGGCTGTAGAGGTTGGGCGCAGCCAGCCCATGAAGTTATTTGATAGAGGACAAGCAAGTAGTCAGGAAGGGATGGCATCAGTGACACAGAAGTGGAGTTCATGGTAAGTGCCAATAATGATGGATTCGATCTTCCTGCTAATTAGCTGAAATGAAGTTGTGAGTCATCCAAGACTTGACATGGGACATGGAGTCCTACAAAACTTTTTGTGGGGTCAAGAAGTGGCAGAAAGGTAGGGGTGGGTGTCACCAGCACACACACGGAGGCTGACCTCAAGCCCATGGGCAATATTGCTGATGGACAGTAGCTCACTAAAAAAAAAGGGAAGGGGGGGGGGGCAAAGATAGCTCTGTGTAGAATTAGAGAGATGATACTTTAGGAAAGGGAAGATAAGCCTTTGCATGATATATAATATATAGTGGCTTTGTCTGGATGGTTAGAAGCAGAACCATGTAAAGGCAGTCAAATGAAGCTGAAAAATAGAATAGGTGGTGTAAGAGAATGGTGTGGTCAACTATGTCAAACGTGTGGAGAGGTTGCAGACAAGGAGGAATAATGTACGCGTCACAGACAATGTCCCTGCGACTTTAGTTAGGGCCATTTCAGTGCTGTGAAATAGGCAGCTCAGGTTAGAATGATTTGAACAGGGAGTCTGAGCAAAGAGGTGGGCACAGAACTGAGGCAATGACAACGTGAATTATGAATGATCGGTTAGAGGTGTGGCATTGGAGGATGCATAGGTCGAGGATATATATTTTTTAAATAGGGAATGATAATATAGAAACATAGAAGATAGGAGCAGGAGTAGGCCATTCAATGCAATCATGGCTGATCATCCAAATTCAGGAACCGGTCCCTGCCCTCTCCCCATACCCCTTGGTTCCTTTAGCATTAAGAAATATATCCAACTCCTTCTTGAATATATTTAATGTATTGGCCTCTACTGCCTTCTGTGGTAGAGAATTCCACAGGTTCACCACTCTCTGGGTGAAGAAATTCCTCCTCATCTCAGTCCTAAATGGCCTACCCCTTATCCTTAGACTGTGACGCCTGGTTCTGGACTCCCCGACCATCAGGAACATCCTTCCTGCATCTAGTCTGTCCAGTCCTGTCAGAATTTTATACGTTTCAATGAGATCCCCTCTCATTCTTCTAAACTCCAGCAAGTACAAGCCCAATCGACCCAATCTCTCCTCATACGTCATTCCTGCCATCCCAGGTATCAGCCTGGTGAATCTTCGCTGAACTCCTTCCATGGCAAGAACATCCTTCCTCAGATAAGGCAACCAAAACTCCACACAATACTCAAGATGTGGTCTCACCAAGGCCCTGTACAACTGCAGCAAGACATCCTTGTTCCTGTACTCAAACTCTCTCGCTACGAAGGCCAACATACCATTTGCCTTCTTAACCGCCTGCTGCACCTGCATGCTTACCTTCAGCGACTGGTGCACAAGGACACCCAGGTCTCGTTGCACTTCCCCTTCTCCCAATCTATTGCTGTTCAGATAATAATCTGCCTTCCTGTTTTTGCCACCAAAGTGGATAACCTCACATTTATCCACGTTATATTGCATCTGCCATGCTTTTGCCCAATCACCCAACCTGTCCAAATTATCCTGGAGTTTCTCGGCATCCTCCTCATAGCACACACGCCCACCCAGCTTTGTGTCGTCTGCAAATTTGGAGACATTACATCTAGTTCCCTTGTCTAGATCATTAATATATATTGTGAATAGCTGGGGTCCAAGGACCGATCCCTGCGGTACCCCACTAGTAACTGCCTGCCACTCGGAAAAAGACCCGTTTATTCCAACTCTTGACAGTTATGACTATTCCAATAATGACAGTTTTGCTGGGAGATGGTGCTAGAAAAAGGGAAACATTAACAATATCGGCTGCCATAAGAGGTAGTTTGGAAAGGTGAGAGGATAACTGCAAAGTGATAGGGGTTCAGAGCTCGAGCAGTTGGGAGACTAGAAAGGTTAGTATACTGGGGAAAAGTGAGAAGGTTGTATAGAGGTGAGGAAGGGGCTGTAGCAGGGGCAATTGCACAGATGGTCTTGCTCTTAGAGACATCCTTAAGCTCCTTGTACTTGGAATTAGATGTAAGAACAAAAGAAATAGGAGCCCTTTGAGCCTGCTCCACCATTCAATAAGATCATGGCTGATCTTCTACCTTAACTCCACCTTCCCGCACTATCCCCATATCCCTTGATTTCCTCAGTATCCAAAAAAAGAGTGGATGGGGAAGGACAAAGGAGCTTAATGGGGCAGTTAGCTATGAAGAGAAAGCAAGGTTTGTCCTTGCCCTCCATGATAATTGTGGATTAGTAGGCAGTATTGGCTATGGGGAATGAGGCATGGTAAAGCTCAGCATGGTCAAACCAAAAATATCAATTGATGACTAGGCCAGTTGTGAGTTAGATCCACTTGAGTTCATGCCCCTCTGATTTGTGGATGCCAAGATGGGAGCTGCATCAGGGAAGTAATAGAGGTGGAAAACAGCGAGGGATTTTCTAGGAACAAGGGCATCGAAGATGGAAGCTACAGCGGCAGAGGCATATGCTGGGTGGAGGCAGAGAAGAGGGAGCTGGGGAGGAATTTTTTCCCCATGGACAAACAGTACGAATAATGGGATTCAGAAGGGATGCGGAATGTGAGTGGCATTGGATACAAGGAGCTGATTAGAGGCTGCCTCAACAATGATCAAGAAATCGTGTGGAGACAGGCCATGAAAGATGGGGATTGAGGAAGTAATCATGGGTATAAGTGGGGAGTTTATAATGAAGCGATAGCAAAATACTGCAGATGCTGGAAATCCGAAATAACAACAGAAAATGCTGGAAAAACTCAGCAGGCCAGGCAACATCCGTGGAGAGAAAATAGAGTCAACGTTTCAGGGCAAACCCTCTGTCAAGACTAAAGAGGCACAGGGAATGAAATAGATTAAGAGGCCAGGCTGGGAGAGAACAAGAGAGAAGAGACATTAAGAGGTATTCAAAACGAGACGAGATGGTGATAGGACTAGTGGAGACAAAAGACGGCTCTAGATTAGGTGTGAAATGCGCTGGCAGAATGGGAGACAGCTGCCATGTGGGAGAGAGAAAAAAGGGGGGGGGGGGGGGGGGGGAGGGAAAAGGCCAAAACAAAGGTGTGGATAAAAAATAATGAAGGATGTGTATGAATTGAGGACAGCAAAGTCAGAGAGGGCTGGAGGTGTTTAAATATAAATTGAAGTTAGCCTGGATAAGCGATCAGTGAGCTAGAAAAGGTAGTTAATCTAATGGCGGATCCAAAAAAAAAAAGTTGGACTGCATTGTAGTTGATTCTCCAGCATAGTTCTCCAGAATTGGTCCCACAACATTTCTGCACTTCATTATATTTTTTTCATATGAATTCTTTTGATAGGCCAAAATATTATGAATTAAAAATGTCTCTTCCATTTGCTGTATAAATACAAGTTGTTGTTATATCCTTAAGTTATTCTGGCTCTGTGGTAGAAAACATACAAATATTGTCGAGTGATAACTACATTGCTGTGGCAGGGTCAGATGATTTCCTGGAGGGAATTTATTACATGTACACACACGTTAATTGCATCAGAAATATCCTTATGTTTTTGAAAAGCTAAATGTGTGCAAATCTTAGAGCTGCAGCTGTTTAATTAAATCAAAAAGCTGGCCAATGAAGGAAAAGGAGTGCTGTTGAGAGATTTCAATTATCTACTTAGAGGGGGACAGCCACAGTAGATGGGGGGGTCCCTAAGAAGCATTTATTGATGGAAGGAGTAGCATCAGCGATGAGCCAGTTGACAGACCTAGAGGTGGAGGAGCACTTTAGTGATTTGGACCACTACATTATAAGATTTAAAACATGGGGCTCTAGCTAGTTTAGGATTAATAGTATGCTGGTGCTGCAGTTAGAAAGGCTCCGGTTAAAGAAATGAAAGGAGACCTAGTGGAGATTAATTGGAAGGGAATTGGGTGAGATTTTAAAAAATATTTGGTCTTGGGATTTGAGAGCTGCTAGCAAGATTGCATTTATTGCCTATCCCTAACTGCTTTGAGAAGTTGGTAGTGAGGTTTCTCTTTGAAGTAGCCAGTGACTATGAATGAATGGCAATATATGCTAAGTCAGGATAATGTGCGACTTGGAGGTGATGGTGTTCCCACATTGCTGCTCTTGTCCTTCTCAGTAGAACAGGCCGCAGGACAGAAAGGTGCTGTTGAAGTAACCTTGGTGAGTTTCTGCAGTGTGTCCTGTAAATCACACCTATACAGCCACAGTGCCCAGTGGCGGACGGCTCGATACGAAGTCCAGGGGCAACAGCGCTACTCAATCCAATTGCTCTATCCTGGATAGTGTTCAGTTTGTGCTGTTGCCGGTCACCCACCCAGGTGAGTGGGGAATATTCCATCACACTTCTCTAATCAGCCTTGTGAGTGAAGAGGCTTTGAGGAGTCAGGAAGCCATCCATTCCAGATTGCCCAGCCTTTGCCTTGCTTGTGCAGTCATGCTATTGATATGGCTAATCCAGATACGTTTCTGGTCAATGGTGACTCCAAAACATTGATAATGGGGGACTTGGCAGAGGGCGGCAGGGCTTTATCTTGTTCAATTTGGTAATTGCCTGGCACTTGTATGGCGCAAATGTTAATGGTCACTTGTCAGTCCAAGCCTGGATGTTGTCCAAGTCCTGTTGTGGGATGGCATGGACTGCTTCATTATAGGAAGAATCGTGAATGGAACCGAGCACTGCAGGATATTCTGTAAACAACCCCCTCTCCCGATGTTGCAACACAATGAAGGGCATTGATGAAGCAGCTGAAAGTGGTTGAGCTGAGGATATTTTCCTGAATAATTCCTGCAATGATGCTCTGGGGCTGGGATGTTTGGCCCCCAACAACCACAATCCTCTTCCTTTTGATTGCAAGTACACCACAGCCTGTACCAAGAAGTTTAAAGGGGGAGGGGGGGGTGGGGGGGGCTGTCTTCGCCTCATTGTAACTGATTATACAATACCGATGTGCCACATCCGGACTAATCCACAATCCCTCCATGGCCTCGCCCCTCCCTACCTCTGTAACCTCCTCTAGACTTACAACCCTTCGAGATCTCTGCGATCCTCCAATTCTGGCTTCTTGCATATCCTTGATTTTAATCGCTCCACCATTGGTGGCCATGCCTTCAGCTACCTAGGCCCTAACTTCTCTTCTTAGGCAGTCCCTCGGGAACCGAGGATGACTTGCTTCCACATTAAAAATGAGTTCTCAGGTGACTGATGAGTCCAATGTGGGACCTACAGTCTCTGTCACAGGTGGGGCAGACGGTGGTTGAAGGGGCGGGCGGGTGGGTGGGGTGCTTGGGTTGACATGCGCTCCTTCTGCTGTTTGCGCTTGGCTTCCGCTTGCTCCCGGCGAAGAGACTCGAGGTGTTCGGCGCCTTCCCGAATGCTTCTCCTCCACTTTGTACGGTCTTGGGCCAGGGATTCCCAGGTATCGGTGGGGGTGTTACACTTTTTCAAGGAGGCTTTGAGAGTGTCCTTGAAGCGTTTCCTCTGCCCACCTGGGGCTCTCTTGCCGTGCCAGAGCTCCGAGTAGAGCGCTTGTTTTGGGAGTCTAATATCGGGCATGCGGACGATGTGACCCGTCCATCGGAGCTGATTGAGCGTGGTCAGAGCTTCGATGCTGGGGATGTTGGCCTGAGCAAGAACACTGACGTTGGTGCGCCTATCCTGCCAACGGATTTGCAGGATCTTGCGGAGGCAGCGTTGGTGGTACCTCTCCAGTGCTTTGAGGTGCCTGCTGTACATGGTCCATGTCTCTGAGGCATACAGCAGGGCGGGTATCACTGCTGCCCTGTAGACCATGAGCGTAGTGCTGGGTTTGAGGTCCTGGTCTTCAAACACTCTCTTCCTCAGGTGACCGAAGGCTGCACTGGCACACTGAAGGCGGTGTTGGACTTCGTCGTCGACGTCTGCCCTTGTTGACAGTAGGCTCCAGAGGCCCTAAACTCTGGAATTCACTCCCTAAATCTCTCTACCTCTCCTCCTTTAAGATGCTCCTTAAAACGTACCTCTTTGGCCAAGCTTTTTGGTCACCTGTAATGTCTCCTTATGTGGCTTGGGTCAAATTTTGTTTAACACTCCTGTGAAGTGAACTTGGGACATTTTACTACATTAAAGGCGCTATATAAATGCAAATTGTTGTGACATATGACTAACCTCTGGAAGGTTTTCCTTTTGAATCCACAGTTCTTGTTTTACTAGGACTCCTTGGTGCCATACTTGGTTGAACGCTGTCTTAATATTGAGGGCAGCTACTCTTAGTAACACTCAAAGCAACAGACACTTTCAAAAAAATTCTGAATGATGTGAAGCCCTATATATTGCTATAAGAGGGAGAGAACAATCTATAATGACTTGGGTAACTTGTGCTCAAGGCTAACCAAATGAATAGTCTTTCTGGCACTAAAATAATGGTATGAAAAACAATTAGTGTTAATAAAAATATTAGGCAAGCCAAAATGAATTGAGAGGGGATAGTTGAAAACAGACAAAATAATGAAAAAAGCTCTTGTTTTTGTTTATGGCAGGAGTCAGTCAGTTAGAGAACAAATAGGACCTTGCAGGGTGACTCAGGCAGAATTAGAGAGGACAACAAAGGAACGGCAGGAAACTTGAAGAGATTCTTTTTAAGTGCTTTTACCTGCCCCTTGTACAGCAGGCAAAAATAAAGCTCAAATGGGTTGGTTGCACATGAAAATAGTGCAGGCGAAGTTAAAGGGGCTCAAGGTGGGAGAAGCACCAGGTTTAATTTATCCTAGGTACTGAAGGAAATGGCTGAAGTTGTTGCTGATGCCCTTGTAAATATTTTCAATAGTTCACCGAGAACCGGGGATATGCCAAATGACTGGATAAAGATGCCCGTCATACCCTTAATTTAAAAAAATATCACAACCTGGGTAACAATAGAACTGGGCGTTTAACCATCAAATGCCTCAATAAAACTTTATCAAGGCATTCAATAAAGTCCTTCATAAGAGACAGACTGTTAGCTAAAGTTGAAGCTCATGGAATTGAAGGCAAATTATTGATCTGGTTAAAAAATTAGCTGAGCGACAAGAGACAGAGAGCAGGGATAATGGGCAGGTACTTGAATTGGCAGGATGTGACTAGCAACTGGAGCCTCAACTATTCACCAAAATTATTAACGATGTAGATGGCGGGATAGAGAGCCACATATCCAAGTTTGCCGATGACACAAAGATAGGCAGCATTGTAAACAGTGTAGATGGAAGCATAAAATTACAAAGATATTATTAGATTAAGCGAATGGATTTCAATATAGGGAAGTGTGAGGTCATCCACTTTGGACTTCAAAAGGATAGATCAGATGACTTTCTAAATGGTTAAAAGCTAGAAGCACTGGAGGTCCGAAGAGACTTAGGGGTCCATGTACAGAGATCATTATAATGTCATGGACAGGTTCAAAAAGGCTAATGGAGTGCTGGCCTTTATATCTAGAGGATGAGAATACAAGGGGTTAGAAGTCATGCTGCAGCCATACAAAGCCATGGTTAGACCACACCCGGAGTACGATATTCAATTCTGGGCACCACACCTTAGGAAGGATATATTAGCTTTGGAGGGAGTGCAGCGTAGATTTACTAGAATTATACCTGGACTCCAAGGGTTAATTTACGAGGAGCGTAAACTAGGGTTGTATTCCCTGGAATTTAGAAAATTAGGGGTGATTTGATCAAAGTTTCAAGATATTAGGGGAAACTGATAGGGTAGATAGAAAAATTATTTCCACCGGTTGGGGAATTTAGGATAAGGGGACATAGCCTAAAAATTAGAGCCAGGCCTTTCAGGAGTGAAGTTAGGAAACACTTTGACACGCAAAGGGTAGGAGGAGTTTGGAACTCTCCTCCGCAAAGAGCAGCTGATGCTGGGTCAATTGCTCATTTTAAATCTGAGATTGATAGATTTCTGCTAACAAAATGTATTAAGGGATAAGGGGCAAAGGCAGGTATATGGAGTTAAGGTCACAGATCAGTCATGATCTCATTGAATGGTGGAACAGGCTCGAGGGGCTAAATGGCTTACTCCTGTTCCTTTGTTCCTATAAAAGGATCAGTAGGGATGCTATTAATGATCACTTAAAAATTATTACCTAAAGTACTTGGGCTTGATGGATGATACTTAGCATAGCTTCAGAAAGCAAAGGTCATGCTTGGCAAACCTGATCCAATTTTTTGAACAAATCACTGAAATGGTAGATCAGGGAGATCCGGTAGATGTTGTCTACTTGGATTTCCAAAAAGCTTTTGATAAAGTGCCACAAAAGGGACTTTGCTAAAATTAACTCCCTTTGGGTCAAGTAAGATATTATGAGATGGAGCACAAATTGGCGAAAGGACCACAAATTGGCGAAAGGACCATTGGCAACGAGTGGTTTTAAATGGGGCTGCTTCCCATGAGGTCTGGTCACTAGTTGGTACCCCAGGAGGACCCATGGGGTCCAGTCACTAGTTGATACCCCAGGGTTCTATACTGCCTTCTCTCCTGTTTAATGATCTAGAACAGGGCATAGTGTAGTTATTAAATTCACAGGAGATACTAAATTGCACAATAGTCAGGACCTTGGAAGGAGGATACAGATTACAACAGGATTTGGATAAACGGACAAATGTCATTCCACATAGATAAATGTGCAGTTATAGGTATGCAGAATTCAAGTATAAAGAATAGCATCGCTGGGTATAGGTTAAATGTGACAGGAAGGCAGAAAGACTTGGTCATTGATCACTTCCTAAAGATTGAAGCATTGTGTCAGGTGAATAGGGTCCTGGGCTGTATTGCCTGGAATGTTCAGTATTAAATTAGGGCCTTGATAACAAGGTTATATAATGCTTTGGGGAGACCTCATTTGGAGTATGATGTACCTTTTTGGTCTTCCTATCTCAAGGAGGTCAATTTGGCACTAATGAAGAATGTGAGGATGATATCTGGCCAAAGTGCACTGAGCTATGAAGATAGATTGTGTGTCTTCAGTTTGGATCTGTTGAGGAAGTGTAGGCTACAGTTGGCCTTTGCTGATCTAGGTTGGAGGAGCAAATCAGCTAGGGTTCCCACTCCTGATTGCTGTCCAGGTAGCCCCTGCTATAAAGTACATATTTGTGGATATCAGATCAGGATCGGATTTTGTTGTGAATCACCCAGAAACTGCACTTTTAAACACCCTACTGCCTAGCCTTTGGCCCTTCATTCACCAAGATATTGCTGCAGCTGTCAATATGCATAACCACACCCTCACCTCGGATACGTTTGTCCCCAGCAAAACCGTTATTCTTCCCCCATCCCGGCCGTTCCCTTAGTATAGCCCCATCTTCGCTCCCTCACGTCCAAAGGGTACAGCCTAGAGTGTACCTGGTGCACAACTGGTTTAGACATTCATCACATCAAGTGTTATAGAGCTTCACTCTCCTCTGCCAAAACGGTCCCCTATTCCAGGATCATCCTGGAGAGCAAAGATAATCGCAGCTTCTTTTCTCAATTACAATCTCCTTAAATCCCTCTCCACCACCCCTTCCACCCTCACCTCCAACAAGTGCAAGGAGCTCTTGAACATCTTTGTCACTAAGATTGAGACCATCCATTCATCTGCCTCTGCCACATCTCTCCTTTCCCCACCAAGCCAAACCTCCCGTCAGCTCCCTCTGCCTCAGCCCTGAACCTGCATCTTTCTCTAGTTTCTCTTCCATGTTCCGTCATGCCCGCTGAGCTCACCTTATTCACAAGACCCACCTCCTGATACCTTGACCCCATTCCCACTAAACTGCTTACCACCCAACTTCCCTTCCTGGACCCTATGCTAACTCGCATTGTAAATGATTCCTTTTCTTCAGGTACTGTCCCTCCTCCTTTCAAAACTGCCATCATCACCCCCTTCAAAAAACCCACCTTCAACCCCTCTGTCTTTGCAAACTATCCCCCTTCTCTAACCTCCCTTTCCTCTCCAAAGTCCTTGAATGTGTTTTCTTCCTCCAAACCCGTGCCAGTCTTTCCCATGCTCCATGTATGAATCTCTCAAATCAAGTTTCCTTACTGCCATTGCACCAAAACAGCCCTAACCACTCACAAATAACATCCTTCACTGTGACAATGGTGCAATCTCACAGCACTATTCCTCCTCATCTTACTCGACCTCTCTGCAACCTCTGGCATGGTCAACCACACCATCCCCCTCCAATGCCTTGCTCTGTTCTCCAGCTCAGTAGGACTACCCTTGCTTGGTTTCACTCTTACCTATTCAGTCATAGCCAGAACAGCTCCAGAAATAGCTTCTCTTGCAGCCCCCAAGGATATATCCTTGGCTTTCTCCTATTCCTCATCTACATGCTGCCCCTTGGCAACTTGGGGTCAACCTCCACATGTACGTTGACAATACTCAGCTCTAACTAGTCACGACCTCTTTTGACCCTTCCACTGCCTCGGTGTTGTCTGACACTCAGTCTTGGGTGAGTTTGAGTTGCTATTTCCTTTAGCTAAACACTGCAATGATGGAAGCCATCTTATAATAATCAAGACCACTCAATAATAGTCACTGACTTTTCTCCCCAAATCATTGGTAAAAGAATATATGGTATTAAAGATGTAATTTCACTGATGACCAACTTTCTGACTTCACACTGCTGGAGGGAAGCTTCACCTGTTGGGAGCCCATATGGGAAATTTTGGGCACATATTTCGCACAAGTCTTTGACACATTAATTGAACTTTATGCCATTAGCATAAAATCAGTAAAGCACCCTTATTCAATTAATTGTAAATCAGTCGATCTGATAATACATTGTGCATCTCATAATGCAAGATCCCTGTTATAAAAGAGCATTTCCCTCAAGCCACTGTAAGCAACAGGGAAGATGTACCAGTAGTAGTTACATGACTTGTCTGTATGCACTTCCTGTCGGTCACACTCAGGTGTTACTCTGTGGCGCCACAATTTCTTGCTGCCAATTGGGTTAAATTTCATATTCATAAAAGAGTGACAAATCAGATCTCTGTCATAATGAGCAAGGGGAAAAATCTAAGAATAAACTAAACCAATCTTACTAGTCAAAAGAAAGTTTTCAGAATCCTTTGTGGCTGCAACAAGTCAGAACTCTTACCTCTGCAGTGAGGAAAATCTGTCAGATTAAAAAAAAGAAACTGAACCAATCAGATTACTCTGAAAATTTTCTGTTTGAGTTGCCAACTTGAATTTTTCCACCTAGCTAGAAATTCACAAATAAAACACAAGAACCCATAAAATATTTATAATTCATAATAAAATGCTTAGTATTACTCTTACAGTTGCCTAAAAAAAAATTCTCAAGAATCCTACTCCTGGGTCCGGAGCCCAAGATGCCTACCCCCTGGTTCTGAAGGCTGAGTCAATTTGTGCTTGGCTGGATTCCGCCGATTCTGTACATCCCTTGCTTCTTCTTGGTGGGCTGATGTGTATGTCAATCACGGCAAGATCCTTCCTGCTTCACTTTGGCTGAAAATACATGCAAGATCCTTCTCTTATGTCACGTCGACTTTCCAGAGTATGCCTGTTATCTGTAAACCCCAGGCCTTTGCAGTGCAGTGGAAAAGCCCAGAAGCGTGTGAGGGAACTGAATTTTTTGACATAAAAACCTGAAAACAGCGTAAACCTTAAGCTCTCAAACTTTTGTCAAAGATAAACAATATTTAAAGGAAAATTCAGGAAACTTCAATGATTGATAGCAAGACTGGCCTTTCAAACCAAATTAGATTTTGCTGTTTGTAAGCTTTGCACCTCACCTTCCTCTCCCAGCCCCTACACCTCACCTTCCTCTCCCAGCCCCTACACCTCACCTTCCTCTCCCAGCCCCTACACCTCACCTTCCTCTCCCAGCCCCTACACCTCACCTTCCTCTCCCAGCCCCTACACCTCACCTTCCTCTCCCAGCCCCTACACCTCACCTTCCTCTCCCAGCCCCTACACCTCACCTTCCTCTCCCAGCCCCTACACCTCACCTTCCTCTCCCAGCCCCTACACCTCACCTTCCTCTCCCAGCCCCTACACCTATGTATCCAGGTGATGAAAATTGCTTACAGAACAAGACAGGAAACTATTTTGGGGGCTTAAAGGTAAAAATAAGTTCCTTTTTGTACCAAAACATGGAAATAGCACATGATGAACTTTTGTGCATTTTATGAGGCATTTTTAAAGTTTAAGCTATTTATTTTAATTAATGCAGCCATGTGTTTATTTTCTTTCCAGAAAGCAAAAAACAGATTTTTAGGGAGAGACAGAGCAAGGCATTTGGACAGAAAAAAACCAGAGAGAGTAGAATCTTGAAATTTTATAATCTATATTTTGGAAACAATGAATGAGCTGTGGTATTTGTAGCTTTGTATTTATCTACCTACAATAAGTAACAATAACAGTAACTGATTTAATTTTCCAATCAAAATAAACATCACTGTTCTGGCAAGATTTCTTACCAATCGATTTCTAAATTCTCTCCTCCTGGGTGCAGATTGCCTCGTTGTGAACCAAAGCAAACATACGACCTCCCAATTCTGTCAAATTCCAGGTTGCCCATTTTCAGAGCCATCGCCCCAGGGCCCCCTCCCCAGTGAAACACCAGACCCCACCCTATGTTACATAGAAACATAGAAACTAGGAGCAGGAGTAGGCCATTCGGCCCTTCGAGCCTGCTCCGCCATTCAACGAGATCATGGCTGATCATCCAAACCCTAGCACCCGGTCCCTACACCGACAGCCATCCCACCCAAGCCCTATCCCCGTAACCCCGCGTATTTAATTCCCCCCTAACACTAAGGGCCAATTTTTTTTTTTTTTATCATGGCCAATCAACCTAACCCGCACATCTTTGGACTGTGGGAGGAAACCGGAGCACCCGGAGGAAACCCACGCAAACACGGGGAGAATGTGCAAACTCCACACAGTCACCCGAGGCCGGATTTGAACCCGGGTCCCTGGCGCTGTGAGGCAACAGTGCTAACCACTATGCCACCGTTATTCTTCCAAAGCACTGTAAAACCCCAGAACCCTGACCTCAGTGCTGCTGAAGCACAGGACTAGCTCCTCAGTATTTCCAATGTTGGAAACTGCTAATTATGCATGATTTAAATATTGGTCATTAAAAACTGCTGATTATACAAGTTAAGAGTTATCATTAGGAACTGCTGATTAAAACTTGTACAATCAGTGGACTCTTGTCATGCGCTGCGCTGTCATATGATGGAATTAGAACAGACTTGGTGGCAGCATTACACTCACAAGATGCTATAGACAACCGATAGAATACAACATTTAAAGGTATAAAGAGTTCTTCTACTTTGTGATCGATGCCGGAATTGTGAAAACACAAAACCAGACAGATGGAATGAAACAGCCATGAATAGAGGAAAACCACAGATGAAAACAACTATCATAAAAGAAAAAGCACTGCTCCCCAGCCGACAGAAGGGGAAGAAACATGAGTGAAAGCTGACAACCGACCTGCTTTTTGTAATGAGAAGTTGAGAATAAACTTTGTAAGATGGATCAACATTGAGTGAAGTAGTCCAATCCGAAACTAGGGTCCTAAATCTAAACAAAGGAAACTATGAAGGTGAGGAGAGAGTTGGCCATGATAGATTGGGGAGCTTCATTAAAAGGCACGATGGTGGATAGGCAATGGCTAACATTTAAGGAACAAATGCATGAATTGCAACAGTTATGCATTCCTTTCTGGCGCAAAAACACAAAAGGAAAAGCGGCCCAACCATGGCTAACAAAATAAATTAAGGATAATATTAGATCCAAAGAGGAGTCATATAAAGTTGCCAGAAAAAGTAGCAAGCCTGAGGATTGGGAGCAGTTTACAGTTCAGCAAAAAAGGACCAAGAGATTGATTAAGAGGGGAAAAATAGAGTATGAGAGTAAACTTGCAAGGAACATAAAAGTGGACTGTAAAAGCTTCTACAAGTATGTAAAAAGAAAAAGATTAGTGAAGGCAAATGTAGGTCCCTTACAGTAAGAAATGGGAGAATTTATAATGGGGAACAAGGAAATGGCAGAGCAACTAAACAAATACTTTCGTTCTGTCTTCACGGAAGAGGACACAAATAACTTCCCAGAAATGCTAAGGAACTGAGGGTCTAGTAAGAAGGAGGAATTAAAGGAAATTAGTATTAGTAAAAATAGTGCTGGAGAAATTAATGGGACTGAAAGCCGATAAATCCCCAGGACTTGATAATCTGCATCCCAGAGTACTAAAAGAGGTAGCCATGGAAATAGTGGATGCATTGGTTGTTTTCTTCCAAAATTCTATAGATTATGAAACAGTTCCTGCAGATTGGAGGGTGGCAAATGTAACCCCACTATTTAAAAAAGGAGGGAGAGAAAACAGGGAACTACAGACTGGTTAGCCTAACCTCAGTAGTAGGGAAAATGCTAGAGTTAATTATAAAGGATGTGATAACAGGACACTTAGAAACTATCAACGGGATTAGACAAAGTTAACATGGATTTATGAAAGGGAAATCGTGTTTGACAAACCTACTGGAGTTTTTTGAGGATGTAACTGATAGAATAGATAAGGAAGAACCAGTGGATGTGGTGTATTTGGATTTTCAGAAGGCCTTTGATAAAGTCCCACATAAGAGGTTAGTGTGCAAATTAAAGCACATAGGATTGGGGGTAATATACTGGCATGGATTGAAAATTGGTTAACAGACAGGAAACAGAGTAGGAATAAATGGGTCTTTTTCGGGGTGGCAGGCAGTGACTAGTGGGGTACCGCAGGGATCAGTGCTTGGGCCCCAACTATTCACAATATATATCAATGATTTGGATGAGGGAACCAAATGTAATATTTCCAAGTTTGCAGATGACATGAAACTAGGTGGGATTGTGAGTTGTGAGGAGGATGCAGAGGCTTCAAGGCGATTTAGACAAGTTGAATGAGTGGGCAAATACATGGCAGATGCAGTATAACATGGATAAATATGAAGTTATCCACTTCAGTATGAAAAACAGAAAGGCAGAGTATTATTTAACTGGTGATAGATTGGGAAATGTTGATGTACAGTACAAAGGGACCTGGGTTGTCTTTGTACACCAGATACTGAAAGCAAACATGCAGGTGCAGCAAGCAGTTAGAAAGGCAAATGGTATGTTGGCCTTCATTGCAAGAGGATTTGAGTACAGGAGCAAGGATGTCTTACTACAGTTGTACAGGGCCTTGGTGAGACCACACCTGGAGTACTGTGTGCAGTTTTGGTCTCCTTACCTAAGAAAGGATATACTTGCCATAGAGGGAGTGCAGCGAAGGTTCACCAGACTGATTCCTGGGATGGCAGGACTGTCGTATGAGGAGAGATTGGGTCGACTAGGCCTGTGTTCACTAGAGTTTAGTAGAATGAGAGGGGATCTCATTGAAACGTATAAAATTCTGACAGGGCTAGACAGACTGGATGCAGGGAGGATGTTTCCCCTGGCTGGGGCCTCTGGAACAAGGGGTCACAGTCTCAGGATACAGGGTAGGACATTTAGGACTGAGATGAGGAGAAATTTCTTCACTCAGAGGGTGGTGAACCTGTGGAATTCTCTACCACAGAAGGCTGTGCAGGCCAAGTCACTGAATATATTTAAGAAGGAGTTAGATAGATTTCTAGACACAAAAGGCGTCACAGGGGTATGGGCAGAGAGCAGGAATATGGTATTGAGGTAGAGGATCAGCCATGATCATATTGAATGGCAGAGCAGGCTCGAAGGGCCGAATGGCCTACTCCTGGTTCTAAGTTTCAATGTTCTAAGTTTCATGTTTCTATGATCTATGATCTATCTTTTGCAAATATAGTTAATACGAAGAATGACTATGTTTCTATTTCTTCTATTCTGGGGATCCTCAGCTTTAACAGGTCTACCCCTGGGCTAATTAACAGGTTTTTATAACACCAAACTCCTGGATCTCTCCACACGCTGTTGCAAAACCCTCACTGTAGTGCTACCAAACTCGAGGACCCCGCCCCAGTTTTATCAAATCTCAATACCGTCTCCCAGTGCTACTAAAGTCCAGAACCACCCCTCCCTGGTGCTGCTAAATGTCAGGCACCTAGCTCAAACCAGACACATCTTGATGTGTATCCTGGGCATGAGAAAGGCCAGCGGTAAAATGTGAGCATACAGGTAATGGAACATTCAATAAGAATTAAGGCCACTGATGTACAGTTTTCACAGAAAAAAATGGAAAGAAATATGAAATTTATATCCCCAAAGCACTGGTAAAAATCTTGTGGTGTATGTGCCTTTAAGAGCCCCTGTGTACTGTAATGCCGGTAGTGGCCACTCGGGCTATATAAGCCTGTATAGTGTCTTGTATCTTTTAGTTCACCTCCAGACTTTGTCCAGTAAACACCTGTTAAACCAACTCCTGCATTCCGTGTCTCCATTAACACACGGATACAACAGTGGCGACAAATTGGAAACAGACTTACCTGCAATTCGGCAGCACCTCAAGGAGATCGATTCCTCATACGAAGGTCGAAGAAAAGAAAAAAAAAGAAAAAACTGTGGTTTCACCAGCTAGCCGGGCTGGTGGCAGGTACTGCAATAATCCTTCCTGGGCGGCGGGCTGGGGCTCGATCGGCTGGCTCTGCAGCGGGGCCGAGCAGCGAAGGCGGAGGCAAACAGAGACGAAGGGTGGAGCACTCGGGAAACGGCCAGCTCTGCAAAGCAGGTCGGCGTTCAGACCAAACAGAGGGAGGGAAAGGTCCCAGAGAGTCCGGCGTGAACGAGTCTCCGACTATTAAAAATATCTGTATAAATAAAAACTGCAGAGAACAGCGTTGTCAGCAGCGACAGCGGCGGGAAAGCGCGGGAGGCGCCATTTTTTCTCAGCAGGGAAGGAAGGGAAGCGCGGGAGGCGCCATTTTTTTTTCAGGATGCCTAAGACTGGCAATATTACTGCTTTCGATAGTGATGTAGAGGATTGGACCACATATGTGGAAAGAGTGGAGGTATATTGCACAGCGAATGAAATAGATGATAAAAAGGCATCGGTACTTCTAAATCTAATGGGCGCAAGGACATACAGGCTGTTACGAAACTTAATCACTCCAGCCAAACCGATGGACAAGAATTTTAAGGAGATTGTTGATACCCTACAGGAGCACTTAAACCCAACACCGCTGCTGATAGCGGAACGATTCAAATTCTTCAGGAGGAATCAGCACAAGAATGAAAGTAACGCTGATTACCTCACCGAATTAAGGAAGCTGTCAAAGCACTGCCTAAGTGAAGGAACACAGAAAAGGCTACTTTCTGAGAAAGATTTAACACTGGACAAGGCTTTCAGTATGGCTGTATCATACGAAGCAGCAGCAAAAGGAGCTGCAGAGATACAGCAAAAGCCACAGGACTTCGGCACCCATGAAATGACACAGGGTTTCGAGAGATGTTATCGCTGCGGCAGGTCCACCCATGACCAGAGAGACTGCTGGTTCAAGGACAAAGCATGCAGGCAATGCGGAAAGATGGGACACATTGCATGTGTATGCCGATCTGGAAACAAAAAATCCACTGACAGAAAAAAAATCAATAAGGAAAAGTACAGAAAGGTACAAATGATGACAGACAGTAGCTCCAAAGACCAGAAGAGCGATAGCGACTCCGGAAACAAGAGACTAAGCTCTCTCAAATTACATAATGTAATTGCCAAAGAAGATTACCAGACCATTTGGGTTACCCTCACGATAGCGGGGTCCCCAGTTAAAATGGAGCTCGATACAGGATCAGCTCTGACCGTCATAAGTCGACGGGATTACGAGCGGCTATTTCCGCATATACCTTTGAAAGACACATCCATTATCTTGAAGACATATACGGGGCAGAAAGTATACCCCAGAGGGAAAATAAGGGTGCCTGTTGTATACAACGGCAAGGAAATACAGAAGTTGTATTTATACGTTCTGCAAGATGGTGGTCCACCGCTGTTGGGACGTGAATGGATCAGGAAGATACGTTTAGACTGGCACTCCATTCAGGCACTGACGGTGACCAGTAAGAAAAAAAATGATGACGACGTCATACCTGAACGATTAAAAGACATCTTGGCCGACGCCAAAGAAGTGTTTCAACAGGAACTAGGAACCTTGAAAGGCATCACAGCCTCAATAAAAGTGGAAGATGCGGCAATTCCCAAGTTTTTTCAAGGCCGGTGCCATACGCAATTCGTCCAGCAGTCAAGGCAGAGCTGGAGAATTTGGAAAAGGCGGGCGTGTTATCCAAGATAGATTGGAGTGAGTGGGCAACACCCATCGTCCCGGTCATGAAGAAAGCATTGAATAATGATAAATCTGAAGAAGAGAAAAATTCGCATCTGTGGGGACTTCAAGGTGACTGTAAACCCGGTCCTTCACACGGTACAGTATCTTCTTCCGAGGATAGAAGATATTTTCGCCTCACTATCCGGAGGGAAACGTTTCACCAAAATTGACTTGGCACAGGCATATCTACAGATGGAGGTTGAGGAGGCCTCTTAAAAAGTATCTCACGATAAACACACACACAAAGGCCTGTACCAGTACAATCGACTGGTTTTCGGAGTAGCATCAGCTCCAGCTATCTGGCAAAGAGCTATGGAGCAAGTCCTGCAAGGGATTCCGGGGACACAATGCTACCTAGACGACATCCTTGTAACAGGAGAAAACGACAACGAGCACCTTGCCAATTTGGAGCAGGTGCTCACTAGGCTGAGAGAACGGGGCCTACGAGCAAATCGCCCCAAGTGCGAATTTTTCCAGAAACAAATATCATATTGCGGCCACATAATTAATAAGGAAGGGTTGCATAAGTCACCTGAAAAAATTGAAGCGGTCATAAAAGCCCCAGCACCTGAAAATGTCTCACAATTAAGGTCGTTTCGGGGATTGATAAATTACTATCATAAATGTTTACCGAACTTGTCAACTGTTCTGCACCCTCTTAACGAACTGCTACAAACGGGAGTAATTTGGAAATGGAGCGAAGACTGTAAACGTGCCTTCCATAAATGTAAAGGCTTGATCACGTCCAAGGAAGTTTTGGCTCATTACAACCCATCACTGCCAATCAGACTGGCGTGCGATGCATCCCCTTACGGCATAGGAGCGGTATTATCGCATAGATTCCCTGATGGCTCGGAGCGGCCGATAGCTTTTGCGTCACGCTCATTGAACTCAGCTGAGCGTAACTATGCCCAGATCGACAGGGAAGCACTCAGCCTGGTATGGGGAGTGAAGAAATTCAACCATTACCTACACGGACAAACATTTACCTTGTTGACTGACCATCAACCCCTCGTCTCCATATTCAACCCTAAAAAGGGCGTTCCCATTATGACAGCGCAAAGGCTACAGAGGTGGTCCCTTTTCCTAGGGGCACACCAATATGACATAGAATACAAAGGATCAAAACAGCATGGAAATGCTGACGGTTTATCGCGTCTACCGTTGCCAACGGTAGAAGAGGCACCTACAGTGGACCCAGTGAAAATGTTCCACTCAACCATAGTGGAATGTCTACCAGTAACAAATTCTGCCATTGAAAAGGAAACGAGAAATGACCCGACTCTCTCACGAGTCTACGATTTAACGGTGAAGGGATGGCCAGCACATGGCGAACCACTGTTGCCAGCATTCTCGCAAAGAGAACAGCTGTCAGTATGCCGAGGAACCTTGATGTGTGGATCCAGAGTGGTGATTCCACCCAAACTCCAGGATAAAGTGCTAAAGGAGCTTCACGAGGGGCATCTGGGTGGAGTGAAAATGAAGAACCGAGCCAGAGCGTTTGTATGGTGGCCAGGTATCGATGGAGACATCGAAGAAATGACCAAGGGCTGTCTAGGATGCCAGAAGGTCCAAAACGCCCCACCACAAGCCCCTCTACATCCATGGGAGTGGCCCTCATCTCCATGGCAAAGGGTACACATCGACTTTGCTGGTCCATTTATGGACTCAATGTTCTTAATCGCGGTTGATGCACACTCCAAGTGGCCGGAGGTAATAAAGATGTCCTCCACCACCACGGAAAAAACCATCACAGTATTAAGGACCATATTTGCCAGGAATGGGCTGCCTGAACAGATCTGTTCTGATAATGGACCACAATTTGTGTCCAAAGAATTCAGGAAGTTCTTAAAAATCAATGGGGTTAAGCACTACACGTCCGCCCCATACCATCCTGCCACCAATGGATTGGCTGAAAGGTTTGTCCAGACCTTCAAGAAGGCCATAAAGGCTGTGGGTAATGAAGACATTAATCTACAGCATAAGGTAGATAACTTCTTGTTTGCATACAGGAATGCAACACATGTGGTTACAAACCAAACTCCCGCCATGATGTTTTTCAATAGAAGACTAAGATGCCGGCTGGATTTGATCAAGCCAAACATCAGAAGGGACGTAGAGAACCGGCAATTTCAAGGCATGAATGAAAGGCCAACTAGAACCTTCCAGATAGGTCAACAAGTTTTGGCCCGGGACTACCGTACCGAGAAATGGCAGCCTGGAACTATTTGCACACGAATAGGACCGCTGATGTATACCGTGGACATTGGAGAAAGCATAATAAGGCACCATGCTGACCAGATCATAGAGTCATCCGAAAAGGGATAACCTACACCACCACTCTATACGCCTAATGATGAAGCAGAGATACCCATAGTATCTACCTCCGATCCGGTGATACTGGAACCAGATGAACCCGACACCGGCATTCAAGCCGAATCGACCTTGCCAAAAGAACCTACTACACCACCGAAAACTACCACACCACCGAGGCGTTATCCGGACCGAGTCAGGAAGCCTCCAGAAAGACTGACTTATAATTGATTAACTGCAGCAAATGTGTAGATTATTGTTCTTGTACACATGTTAATAACAATTACTTAAAATGTTATGTACTGGTTGTCTAAAAGGGGAGGAATTGTGGTGTATGTGCCTTTAAGAGCCCCTGTGTAATGTAATGCCGGTAGTGGCCACTCGGGCTATATAGTGTCTTGTATCTTTTAGTTCACCTCCAGACTTTGTCCAGTAAACACCTGTTAAACCAACTCCTGCATTCCGTGTCTCCATTAACACACGGATACAACAAATCTCAGCATATTGTGTAATAAAAATGCAATTGAAACTTATTCAGTCACCATAAATCAGTGGCCCTGATATAGATTACATGACATAGCACCATTGCTGTACGAGTATCTTCCAATTTGATATGAGCAACATCATAGCAGTTCCACCATAATAATTTCTATAGGAATATATATTGTAGTAATAATTCAATAACACCACTACTATTTTTTGTGGCTTAATACTTACTGTAAGAGGTGGGTTCAAGTAGTACTGGTATCTTAAAATGGGTTCACAGTAATGCCATAGCATTGTCCATCTTGGGAAACTATCATCTCACATTTGTTGATATCTGTATGTGATTTTCTTTTCTGTACTGTTGCACTTGGGAGTTTATTACATTTTTGAATCTTTTTATCTTTTCACATTAGGACATTTACCTCTTTAAAAATCATCTGCAGCAAGAATTGAAGAGCTTTGCTTTTGCTCACAGTCCCTTCCCAATCATACAGCTTGTTCAACTTCTTTTTGCTCCTGATCAGAAAACATCTGAAACCTTTTCTGTGAAAAGTGATATGAAAGATGTGTTTAACAAATACAGTAAGAAATAAAAAAAGCAGAAAACTGCAAATTCTGGAAATCTGAAACAAAAACAAAAAATGCTGGAAATACACAGATCAGTCCGCATCTATGAAAAGAAAAGACAGGTTAATGTGATAGTGCCACAATATGTTCCTAACTTAGAAGCTGCTGATTAAGCGTTATTGAGAATAGTTTGATGAAATGGTGAAATCATTTAATTTACAGTAAACAGTGAAGTAAATTTGAAATCAATACAAACATTAACTTCTGATTCAAAGAATCAGCTACGTTCTCTGCACGTTCAGGTTACGAATTGGACCTGAAACTACAGAAATGACAATAGTATTATGACGAAGACATCCATACAGAACAGACATAATTGGGCTGATTTTCCTGGTCCTCCTGTGCCCCATGTGCAGGCTTATTGGCCCTCATGTACAGCAAGCAATTGGGAAGGCAATTGGTATGTTCGCCTTTATTGCACGGGGGTTGGAGTAAAAGAGTAAGGAAGTCTTGCTGCAATTATGTATGGCTTTGGGGAGACCGCACCTGAAGTACTGTGTACAGTTCTGGTCTCCTTACCCCTCGTGCCTTAGAGGGGGTACAACAAATGTTCACTAGATTGATTCCTGGGATGAGAGGGTTGTCCTATGACCAATGATTGAGTAGACTAGGCCTATATTCTCTGTAATTTAGAAGAATGAGAGGTGATCTCATGGAAACGTATAAAATTCTTAGAGGGCTTGACAGGATAGATTGCTGAGAGGCTGTTTCCCCTGGCTGGGGAGTCTGGAACTAGGAGTCAGTCTCAGGATAAGGGGTTTGCCATTTAGGACTGAGGTGAGGATCTCAGGCACAAGGCCACCCCTTGGTAGGGCTTGAACTAAGAAACTGAGGCAGGAGAAAGAAACAGGCCTGTTCCGCTGGTCTTTGGGCCTTCTAGCTGCGGTAGGAGAACAGG
The DNA here is from genome assembly GCF_052327205.1 of Somniosus microcephalus. NCBI lineage: Eukaryota > Metazoa > Chordata > Chondrichthyes > Squaliformes > Somniosidae > Somniosus > Somniosus microcephalus. Next base: position 192,171,427 of record NC_140999.1, read on the forward strand.
AGCCAAGAGACACCTGGTGGAGAATCACCCTCTAATGAAAAGAAAAAATGATCACTGACCTTCAGGTCTGTCTTCGGCTTTCTGCTGAGACCCCAGGAATTCCACTGTGGCCTCCGCACGGATGTTGCAGCAGCAAATAGAAACAGGAGGCCAGGAACGCCCAACTTCCTCCTCATTTACGAGAGGTTCCTAAACATTTTACAAATCAGAGGTTCCGTTTTCCATTTATCTATATTGCACCTTTTGTGTATTATTCTGATTTTTAATTTATAATATGGGAGCAATTTCCCATCGATTCATTGCATATTTCTTGCTATTAACTACATTTATTTTGCTATGTTCACGACTATCTAGTTCCCTCTCAAAATGTACCACCTGTGCTGTAGTTGATGGTTCTTCCTCCCATTAACTCAGGGGTTCTCCAGAGCTCTTTTCTCTCTCCGACTCTATTCCTTCTTTGTGTTAATGACCCCCTTGATTCAACATCCCGCCCTAATTTTTCTTTTCATTATGATTCCACATTCATCATTCTTTTGTCAGATTGCACATCCTCAGTGCACACAACCTCAATTCCCCTCTCAGTTCAATGGCTAAAGCTTTACATCTGGGTCTCTTCTATAACCATTGATGGGGTAATGGGTTTACACTTCCACTAAAGCAGCAGAGAATTTCAGACAAATGTATAAAGCATATTCATACACTTGTATCACATAAGCACTAACTTCTTCACATTTCTCGCCAATCTAAACATCTTTACTGACTTCACCCTCATTAATTCTTGAACACACTATCTACTCTGATCGCAAATAGAAGTCCCATGTCCTCTTTTATTTCAAACACATTTCCTTCTCAACAACTCTCAAACCTGTAAAAGTAGGTCCAATCAAGACTGTTGGCCCCAGATAGCCTGCAGCTGATAACAGAATCCCTAGACTTGGCAGGGGAAAATCAGCCCAGGTTCCTGTTCTTGATCAACATCCAGTGAACCTTTCTTGAAAGTACGTGGCTGTGGTTATGCCAAAACTCTGCTGCAAAGCCCAACTCTGGTGGACACTCACTACCAACACTCAAATATGAAGAAAACCCTCGAGTGAGATACCAGAAGATTAATGGTGGTATCTGCAACTAGAATCTTTTGCAGGAGTGACTAGTCACAACTAGTGGTAGTGGTTAGAATTATATCGAAGGGTTAGTGTCAGCCTATGCGTTGTCAATAGAAAGACTTGCATTTATATAGCACCTTTCACAACCACCAGACGTCCCAGAGCCCTTTACACCCAATGAAGTACTTTTGAAGCGTAGTCACTGTTGTAATGTAGGAGACGCAGCAGCCAATTTGCGCACAGCAAGCTCCCACAAACGACAGTGTGATAGTGTCCAGATAATCTGTTTTAGTGACGCTGATTGAGGGATAAATATTGACCCCAGGACACCGAGGAGAACTCCCTTGCTCTTCTTTAAAATAGAGCCATGGGATCTTTTACGTCCACCCGAGGGCAGACAAGGCATCGGTTTAACGTCTCATCTGAAAGACGGCACCTCCGACAGTGCAGCACTCCCTCAGTACTGCCCCTCCGACAGTGCGGCGCTCCCTCAGTACTGCCCCTCCGACAGTGCGGCGCTCCCTCAGTACTGCCCCGACAGTGCGGCGCTCCCTCAGTACTGCCCCGACAGTGCGGCGCTCCCTCAGTACTGCCCCTCCGACAGTGCGGCGCTCCCTCAGTACTGCCCCTCCGACAGTGCGGCGCTCCCTCAGTACTGCCCCTCCGACAGTGCGGCGCTCCCTCAGTACTGCCCCTCCGACAGTGCGGCGCTCCCTCAGTACTGCCCCTCCGACAGTGCGGCGCTCCCTCAGTGCTGCCCCTCCGACAGTGCGGCGCTCCCTCAGTGCTGCCCCTCCGACAGTGCGGCGCTCCCTCAGTGCTGCCCCTCCGACAGTGCGGCGCTCCCTCAGTGCTGCCCCTCCGACAGTGCGGCGCTCCCTCAGTACTGCCCCTCCGACAGTGCGGCGCTCCCTCAGTGCTGCCCCTCCGACAGTGCGGCGCTCCCTCAGTACTGCCCCTCCGACAGTGCGGCGCTCCCTCAGTACTGCCCCTCAGACAGTGCGGCGCTCCCTCAGTACTGCCCCTCAGACAGTGCGGCGCTCCCTCAGTACTGGCACTATGAGTGTCAGCCTGGATGTTTGTGCTCCAGTCTCTGGACTGTGAACCCACCACCTCCTGACCCAGAGGCGAGAGTGAGACCCACTGAGCCCCGGCACGGACCGCCCTTGTCGCCAGTCGCGCCCACATTATACCTCCAACATATCTACACACACTCGACTGGAGTTCCTCAGCCACACCAGGGTCGCCCCCTGGGCCTTGCCCCACACACCGGAGCGGGGCGGAGGGACGGGTTTGAGCTGCGGCGGTTCGCGCCTGCAGACAGCGGTTTCTCAACCGAGCGGCCGAGAGTCCGCCGACAACAATAACACGGGAGGGAGGCCAGTTTGACACAACGCTTCCATTTTTTTTTGTGTCCTTACCCGATGTACGAATAATTTTACCTCATAAATATCTGTGGTTATTTCACCTGGTCGGTTTAACTTTGGAGCGCGCCAACCCGTCACAAACCGCCTCCCGGTGAACAACACCGCGCTCGAGCGCCAGGCGGCGAGGCGCATGCGTGAGGCTGAGGGGCGGGGCCAGGGGTGAAGGGGCGGAGCCAGGCGCTGGGAGACAACAATATGACCAAAGCTCTAGTACGATAGCAAAATACTGCAGATGTTGGAAATCCGAAATAACAACAGAAAATGCTGGAAAAACTCAGCAAGTCAGGCAACATCCGTGGAGAGAAATTTGAGTTGACGTTTCGGGTTTGACCCTTCTTCAAAACTGGAAAGGAAATGAAATAGGTCAAAAGGCCAGGTTGCTAGAGAACAAAAGAAGTGAAGAGACATTAAGAGGTATTCAAAACGAGACGAGATAGTGATAGGACGATAGCAAAATACTGCAGATGTTGGAAATCCGAAATAACAACAGAAAATGCTGGAAAAACTCAGCAGGTCAGGCAACATCCGTGGAGAAATTTGAGTTGAGTGGAGACAAAAGACGGCTCTAGATTAGGTGTGAAGTGTTCTGGCAGAATGAGAGACAGCTGCCATGTGGGAGAGAAAAAAGAAAAAGGGGGGGGAAGGGCCAAAACAAAGATGTGGATAAAATATAAGCAAAAATGTAATGGGGGCCGAGGTTATGATCTGAAATTGTTGAACTCGATGTTGAGTCCGGAAGGCTGTAAAGTGCCTCATCGGAAGATGAGGTGCTGTTCCTCGCGTTTACATTGAGCTTCAGTGGAATAATGCAAGAGCCCGAGTACAGTGAGGTCTGAGTGGGAATGGGGCGGTGAATTAAAGTGACAGGCGACCAGAAGCTCGGGGTCCCCCTTACGGACTGAACGGAGGTGTTCCGCAAAGCGGTCACATGCATGCACGCAGATAGAAATGGCACACATGCACGCAGTCATGCACAATGGAACTTATGCTTGAGCGAACGAACGGACGAATGGAGGAATGAATGACTGAATGATTAAACGATGCCAGTTGGACTGGCATGTACGGATTCTTGGTTTATTAAATAGTTGCAGTTTGTACTGTAAACATTATTGATTTACCTGTAAAATTTATTGTTGTATTTATATTGTTCACCATAATTGGTCAATGAATGTAATGGATTTACTATGTAACTGACGAGTTGTATAAGTACTGTTGTACTTGAATGTTAATTTTTTTTTTAAAAGGACAACAGGTTATACCAAGCAAAAATGAAGAGTTACTAGATTGCCAATTGGACTGGTGTGGAATTGTTTTTCACTATGGGTACCTGTATTGTTAATATTGTTGATTTGACTGTAAAATGTATTACTGCATTTGTACTGTTAATCCTAAAGCTGTTTTTAAGGCTTTGTCTTATTGTGGTTAATGAACACAATGGATTTATCATGTAATTAATGAGTTGTAACAAGTACTACCGGATTTAAATAAAAGAGAAAAAAAAAATAACCAAAACTCAATATCGAGTTCAACAATTTCAGATCATAACCTCGGCCCCTATTATATTTTTATATATTTTTTATCCACACTTTTGGTTTGTGCCTTTTCCTTTTCTCTCTCCCACACGGCAGCTGTCTCTCACTCTGCCAGCGCATTTCACACTTCATCTAGAGCCATTGTCTGTTTCTTTACCTGTCCTATTACCATCTCGTCTCGCCTTGAATATCTCTTAATGTCTCTTCTTTCATCCCCTCCCCCATCTCCCAGCCCCCAAACTGCCTTTTAATCTGATAGCAAAATACTGCGGATGCTGGAAATCTGAAATAACAACAGAAAATGCTGGAAATACTCAGCAGGCCAGGCAGCATCCGTGGAGAGAGAAACAGGGTTAACGTTTCAGGTCTGGGACCCTTCGTCAGAACTGGAAAAAGCTGGAGGTGTAACAGATATTAAGCAGGTGCAGAGACGGAGGGGGGGGTGGTGTTAGGAGGGGAGGAAGGAATTGAAAGAACATGCTGTGAAAATGTTGCAAATGGGAATGGCAAAATCATACTGCATGAAAAATGGGGGCAGGGATTATTATCTGAAATTGTTGAAATCCATGTTGAGTCCGGCAGCCTGTAAAGTGCCCAATCGAAAGATGGGGTGCTGTTCCTCGAGCTTGCGTTGAGCTTCATTAGAACAATGTAATATAGGCCGAGGACAGAGAGATCAGAGTGGGAGTGAAGTGGAGAATTAAAGTGACAGGCGACCGGAAGCTCAGGGTCACCCTTACGGACTGAACGGAGGTGTTCTGCAAAGCGGTCGCCCAATCTGCGTTTGGTCTCCCCAATGTAGTGGAGACCGCATCGTGAGCAGCGAATACAGTATATTAAATTGCAAGAAGTACAAGTAAATCACTGTTTCACCTGGAAGGGGTGTTTGGGGCCCCGGACAGTGGAAAGGGAGGAGGTAAAAGGGCATGTGTTGCATCTCTTGCGCTTGCATGGGAAGGTGCCAGGTGAAGAAGAAGGGCTGTTGGGGGTGATTGAGGAGTGGACCAGGGTGTCGCGGAGGGAGCGGTCCCTTCGGAATGCTGAAAGGGGAGGTGAGGGGAAGATGTGTTTGGTGGTGGGATCACGTTGGAGGTGGCGGAAATGGCGGAGGATGATCCGTTGAATGTGGAGGCTAGTGAGGTGAAAGGTGAGGACAAGGGGAACCCTATCGTGGTTCTGGGAGGGAGGGGAAGGGGTGAAGGCAGAAGTGTGGGAAATGGAACGGACACGGTCAAGGGCCATGTCAACCACAGTAGAGGGGAATCCTCGGTTGAGGAAAAAGGAAGACATGTTGGAAGCACTGGTATGGAAGGTGGCATCGTCAGAACAGATGCGGCGGAGACGGAGAAACCGGGAGAATGGAATAGAGTCCTTACAGGAAGCGGGGTGGGAGGAAGTGTAGTCTAGGTAGCTGTGGGAGTTGGTGGGCTTGTAGTGGATGTTAGTCGAAAGCCGATCGCCAGAAATGGAGACGGAGAAGTCAAGGAAGGGAAGGGAAGAGTCGGAGATCGACTATGTGAAGGTGAGGGAAGGGTGGAAATTGGAAGTAAAGTGAATGAACTTATCTAGTTCAGGGCGAGAGCAAGAAACGGCACCAATACAGTCATCGATGTACCGGAAAAAGAGGTGAGGGAGGGGACCTGAGTAGGACTGGAACAAAGAATGTTCCACATATCCCATGAACAGGCAGGCATAGCTAGGGCCCGTGCGGGTTCCCATAGCAACACCTTTAATTTGGAGGAAGTGAGTGGAGTCAAAGGAGAAGTTGTTCAATGTGAGAACAAGTTCAGCCAGGCGGAGGAGCGTGGTGGTGGATGGGGACTGGTTGGGCCTCTGTTCAAGGAAGAAACGGAGTGCCCGAAGGCCGTCCTGCTGGGGGATGGAGGTGTGGAGGGATTGTATGTCCATAGTGAAAAGGAGATGGTTGGGGCCAGGAAACTGGAAACTGTTAAAGTGACAGAGGGCGTCGGAAGAGTCACGAATGTAAGTGGGAAGAGACTGGACAAGGGGAGAAAAAATAGAGTCGAGATAGGAAGAGATAAGTTCCGTGGGGCAAGAACAGGCTGAAACGATGGGTCTACCAGGGCAGTCCTGTTTGTGGATCTTGGGAAGGAGATAGAAGAGGGCTGTGCGGGGTTGGGGGACTATGAGGTTGGCGGCCATGGAGGGAAGATCTCCAGAGGAGATGAGGTCAGTGACACACTTGGAAACAATGGCTTGATGTTTGCTAGTGGGGTCATGGTCCAGGCGGAGGTAGGAGGATGTGTCGGAGAGTTGGCGTTCAGCTTCCGCACGGTAGAGGTCGGTTCGCCAAACAACAACAGCACCACCCTTATCAGCAGGTTTAATGATAATGTTAGGGTTGGATCGGAGAGAACGGAGTGCTGCAAGTTCAGAGGGAGTTAGGTTGGAGTGAGAGGGGAGCAGAGAAATGGAGACGGCCGATGTCACGTCGGCAGTTAACAATGAAAAGATCTGGAGAGGGTAAGAGGCCAGAGGGAGGGGTCCAAGTAGAATGAGAATTTAGAAAGTGGGAGAAAGGATCAGCAGTGCAGGGGGAGGACTCCTGGCCAGAGAAGTAGGCATGGAGACGAAGACGACGGAAGAAGAGCTCAGCATCGTGCCGAGCTCGAAATTCATTCAGATGGGGGTGTAGGGATGAAGCTCAGGCCTTTGCTGAGGACTGATCGTTTGGGGTCAGAGAGGGGAAGGTCAAAGGGGATAGTGAAAACACGGCAGGGGGTGAGATTGGAAGAAGGGATGGGATCAGTGGAAAGTAACGGGGAAGGAGGTTGGTAGAGGACCTTTGCCTTTTAATCTGTTTCATTTCCTGCCTTTTTTTCTCAGTTCTGTAGAAGGGTTTTGACCCGAAACGTTGACCCTGTTTCTCGCTCCACGGATATTGCCTGGCCTGCTGAGTTTTTCCAGCATTTTCTGTTGTTAACCAAAACCAGACTGGGAGCATCGACCCTCACTTGTGTGACTTCCTGGAGACCCACTGTTTGGATGAGCGAGTGGGGATGGTCGAGGAGGCTTGGAGGTCGCAGTGCCGACTTGGAGAGACTGGGAGCCCCCTGGGAATGGCATGGGAGTGTACCAGTTTGACAAACTCACTCTGGGAGAGCGCGATTAAAGTGACTACTGGGATCAAGCTTATTGTGGTTCAAGCTTCTCGATCTTCCTTGATACAATGCTCCATCTCACCCTCAGTAAGCTCCCCACTGGAGTGGAGCTAATTTACAGAACAAATGGGAAACTGTTCAACCTCCGTCGCCTCCAGTCCAGATCCAAGGTCGCCCCATCCTCTGTCGTCGAATTACAGTATGCAGACGACGCTTGCGTCTGCACTCACTTGGAGGTCGAACTCCAAACCATCGTCAACACCTTCACCGAAGCGTACGAGAGCATGGGCCTTACACTAAACATCCGTAAGACAAAGGTCCTCTACCAACCTGCCCCCGCCAGACAGTACTGCCCCCTGATTATCAAAATCCACGACAAGGCCTTGGACAACGAGGACCACTTTCCATACCTCGGGAGCCTACTGTCAACAAGGGCAGACATCGGCGACAAAGTCCAACACTGCCTTCAGGGTGCCAGTGCAGCCTTCAGTCGCCTGAGGGTGTTTGAAGACCAGGACCTCAAACCCAGCACTAAGCTCATGGTCTACAGAGCAGCAGTGATACCCGCCAAGCGCCGGCAGCGCAAGGAGCGCACGTCAACCTACCCACTCCACCCACTCGCCCCTTCAACCACCGTCTGCCCCACCTGTGACAGAGACTGTAGGTCCCTCATTGGACTCATCAGTCACCTGCAAACTCATTTTTAATGTGGAAGCAAGCCATCCTTGGTTTCGAGGGACTGCTTAAGAAGAAGGTTAGTACTCGTGTTTATATAATTGTGTGTGAGACCCCTGCCTTGTAGGGAATGATGGCTTGTGACTTTGTACACAGAGCTGAGACCTGGGTTCTGTAATGTCATTAACTGTAAATAAATTGTTCAATTTTAAATTTAAAAAAAACAAAACCAGAACAGCAATCAGTTGAAGATTACACCAGAAAAATGCATTCTTGACTGTTGATTCTTTTCCATTATCAAAGATCGACCCTTTCTCCCTCACTGTTTCCTGGTGCCTGACGGAGGGGGCGGGGGCGGGGCCAGGCGGTGACGGATGGGGGACGGGGGCGGGGCCAGGCGGTGACGGTGGGGGGCGGGGCCAGGCGCTGACGGAACGGGGGCGGGGTCAGGCGGTGACGGATGGGGGACGGGGGCGGGGCCAGGCGGTGACGGTGGGGGACGGGGCCAGGGCCAGGCGGTGAAGGACGGGGCGGGGGCGTGGCCAGGCGGTGACTGACGGATGGGGCAGGGGCGGGGCCAGGCGCTGATTAAATGGGGGCGGGGCCAGGCGCTGACAGATGGAGCGGGGCCGACGCTGACGGATGGGGCAGGGGCGGGGCCAGACGCTGACGGACGAGGGCGGGGCCAGACGCTGATGGATGGGCCGGGGGCGGGGCCAGGCGCTGATGGATGGGCGGGGGCGGGGCCAAGCGCTGATGGATGGGCGGGGCGGGGCCAGGCGCTGATGGATGGGCGGGGGCGGGGCCAGACGCTGACAGACGGGGGCGGGGCCAGGCGCTGACGGACGGGGGGCGGGACCGGCGCGTGCACCGTGGCTGGCGGTTGCTCGGGCGCCTTTTCAAACGGGGCGGGGCGGAGCGGCGGATCGGGAGCTCGCGACTTTCCGGGGGGAGGAGGCGGCTTTGGGCGCGTGGAAAAAGCTGGGGGGTGGGGTCAAAAAAAACTGTGTTAAAACAAAAAACCCTCCTGTCCTCCCCTTTCAGTAGTGCTTTGTTGCTTGTGTGTGTGCGCGCCCCTCCCTCCCCCCCTCTGATGAGCCTGTGAATGTTGTCTTCATGTAGAGGCGGGCGAGGGTCTGCATTGTGCGATGGGTCGGGCGCTTCTCCCGGCCTGAGGGCTGTGAATTATTCTTATCCGCCTGGTATTCTTCACTCCCCTTCCTTCTCCCTCTCTCTGAAGGAATTGTGTATTTTTTCCCCCAATTAATAAGTCGAGATTGAGATCTCAGTTGGTGTTGCACTCGACGCTTGTGTGTGTGTGTGTGAGTGTGAAATCACCATAGATAGTCTTTGAAGCAGTGACCCCTACCCTAGGATTGTGTTTTTTTTTTCAAGGTTGTGTTTCAGAACACAAGTTTAAAACATCAAGGAAGGTGGCTAGCATATGAATTTTTAAAGGCCCCCCCCCTCAGTGCCTTGTTTTTAATTGTGAAAATATCTCTTGTTGGCTTAGGTGGGGACAGGTAGTATTATTGTCAAAGTGTAGTGCATCTTTTTTTTGCCACCCTATGTTATTGTAGACGTGAGGAGATTATTTTTTAAATCTTCTAACTGGATGATGCTTTCTTCTGAGGCCACACCAGAGCCACCCCATTCTCCATCTCCTGATCCCAGGCCCACGGAGCCAACCCCAACCACTTGTCCTTCCGAGTGCCCTTTTACAGAGCCAGGACTGAACTTCACCAACACTGATCTTAGCCTCGTGGACATGAGTGAGGTCGAATACACCCAACTGCAGCACATCCTTTACTCGCACATGGAGTCCCAGCCAGGGGAAGCTGAACTGGAGACGCGTCTGAATCCTACTTTGTACCAGTCTACCAATTCTACTAGACAGGCTCCATTTCCGACAGCCAGCTCGGTTAACCAGGTGCCTTACTCAACCGCTAACTCTGCCAACCAGAACCTGTACCCAGTCACAAGCACTACGAACCCAACCTCCGATTCTCACTACGTGGCTAACAGTCAATGTTTAGGACAGATTGATTTCCAAGAGTTAAAAATGATGCTTTTGAATGACCCTCCATTACCGGTTAACAGCAGTAATAATTTGCAAAATATGGAGAAATTCTCACATAATTCTTCTGCAGAAACCACCCGACCTAATGGACTAACACTGAAAAATAGGGACCCAGCGCGTAATTCAGACAAGGAGAAGAATTCAGGGGATAACTCAATGACAGGACAAGAATCCAGATGTAAAACTGGACCCAGAGTTCGCCTTGAAGACAGATTTAATGCAGTCCCAAATGAAAACCAGGAGCTGCAGGATTCTGGAGTTACGTTTAACAAGTGTGTTTCTCAACTAGTCGACATTGTCTACATGGAATTCAGAGAATAGTTAAGAATTATATACGGTGAAACCTGTCCATAACAAACACCCTTTGATTCGGTGGTCTCTTAATACAGATTTAAGTCTGATAAATTCGAATTAATATTGACTTCTTATTGCAAACAGGTAGCCTGTGTAAAATTGGTTTCAACTATATAGCTCTCTGACTGGTATGGGACCACTTCAAGCAGGGGCACAATAAATTTTAACCTGCCGTAACAATAAACCTCTTCACTATGCTATTGGGTATTTTTCTGCATTTGCAGAAGCCCATACCCTTACTAAACATTTACAAACAAAACTACTAGGTAATGGAAGTGCTTACATTTTTCAACACGTTCATTGAATAAGTCATGCACAGACCAGCGTGTAATAACACATTTGTACAATTTGTGGACTTATGGATCCACTCAAATAAATGCATCACCAATGTGATATCCTCATCTATAAAATGTACCTAGTTCTAGAAGAACCCAATGTATTATTTTCCTTTTGGAATTTGATAAAATCTAAACCGCTCATTCAATATACATTTAACTACCCACGTACCCAATGCATATCTTTTTTTAATTTTTTTTATTCATTGATGGGATGTGGGCGTCGCTGGTTAGGCTACCACCTAAAGCAAGGGTTTGTTTTTAAGAGAACAGTTGGAGATAATTTTTTCAGTTTTATTTGTACATTAAGTTTATACTCATAACCAACAACTGCAGAGCATCTTAATTTAGTTCAATAATTAAGTCTTTGTTGCTTACATATTATTTGCAAAATAACAGAGATAGTATAAATTACCAAAATAACAACAGTAAATGCTGGAAAAACTCAGCAGGCCAGGTAACATCCATGGAAAGGTTCCCCTTGTCCTCACCTTTCACCCCACCAGCCTCCACATTCAACGGATCATCCTCCGCCATTTCCGCCACCTCCAAAGTGATCCCACCACCAAATGCATCTTCCCCTCCCCTCCCAGCATTCCGTAGGGACCGCTCCCTCCGAGACACCCTAGTCCACTCCTCTATCACCCCCAACAGCCCTTCCCCTTCGCCTGGCACCTTCCTGTGCAAGCGCAGGAGATGTAACACCTGCCCCTATACCCCCCCTTCCCACTGTCCAGGGCCCCAAACACCCCTTCCAGGTGAAACAGCGATTTACTTGTACTTCTTGCAATCTAGTATACTGTATTCGCTGCTCACGATGCGGTCTCCTCTACATTGGGGAGATCAAACGCAGATTGGGTGACCGCTTTGCGGAACACCTCCGTTCAGTCCGTAAGGGGGACCCCGAGCTTCCGGTCGCCTGTCATTTTAATTCACCGCTCCATTCCCACTCGGACCTCACCGTCCTCGGCCTCTTGCATTGTTCCACGGAAGCTCAACGTAAACTCGAGGAACAGCACCTCATCTTCCGATTAGGCACTTTGCAGCCTTCCGGACTCAATATCGAGTTCAACAATTTCAGATCATAACCTCGGCCCCTATTACATTTTTACTTATATTTTTTTCCACCCCTTTGTTTTGGGTCTTCCCTTCCCCACCCCCCCCCCTTTCCTTTTTTTTCTCTCTCCCACACGGCAGCTGTCTCCCATCCTGCCAGTACACTTCACACCTAATCTGAGCCGCCTTTTGTCTCCACTGTCCTATCACCATCTCGTCTGGTTTTGAATACCTCTTAATGTCTCTTTATTTCTTTTGTTCTATCGCAGCCCTGCCTTCGATCTATTTCATTTCCTTTCCAGTTTTGAAAAAGGGTTTCGACCCGAAACATCAACTCTAATTTCTCTCCACGGATGTTGCCTGGCCTGCTGAGTTTTTCCAGCATTTTCTGTTGTTATTTCGGATTTCCAGCATCTGCAGTATTTTGCTATCGTACTAGTATAAATTACCCTTTGTGTAAGAATTCTGCCCTTAGCCTAGCTTTCCTATGTGTAGGATCTTGTTTTAAGAAAAATACTTTGAATCGTAGGTACAGAATCAAGAACTGTTCCAAGACTGCTGGATAATATTTGTACACTATTTTCATCTGTAGTTTTAATCAAGTTGATGGAATGCTACATTTGTAGTCTTACTTTTACTTGTCACAAACATTATGACACTAATAAACACACATCTAATGAATATTTTTTCATATCAGAGTTTTAGCAGCACAGAAGGAGGCCATTCGGCCCATCGAGCCCGTGCCGGCTCTCTGTCGAGCAATCCAGTCAGTCCCATTCCCCCTCTCTATCCCCGTAGCCCAGCAAGTTTACGCTTCCACCACTTCCATCAGCAGTGAGTTCCAGGTCCTCGTCACTCACTGCGTAAAAAAGTTTTTCCTCACGTCCCCCCTGTATCTCTTGCCCAAAACCTTAAATGTGTGTCCCCTAGTCCTTGTACCATCAACTAGTGGGAACAGCCTTTCCCCGTCTAGCCTATCCAAACCCGTCATAATCTTGTACACCTCTATCAAATCACCCCTCAACCTTCTTTGCTCTAATGAAAACAAATCCAGCTTCTCCAACCTGTCCTTGTAGCTAAGATCCCCCATCCCCGGAACCATTCTGGTAAATCTTCTCTGCACCCTCTCAAGTGCCTTCACATCCTTCCTAAAGTGTGGTGACCAGAACTGGACGCAATACTCCAGTTGTGGCCGAACCAGCGCTTTATAAAGGTTCAGCATAACTTCTCTACTTTTGTACTCAATACCTCTATTATGAAGCCCAAGATCCCATATGCTTTGCTAACCACACTCTCAATATGTCCCGCCACCTTCAGGGACCTATGCACATTAACTCCCAGGTCCCTCTGTCCTTTAAAACTGCCATTAAATGTATGTTGCCTCTCCCCTTCTGCCAAAATGCATCACATCACACTTCTCTGTATTAAATTCCATCTGCCACTTGTCTGCCCATTCTGCTAGCCTTTCTAAGTCATGTTGCAGTCGATTGGTATCATCCTCACTGGTTGCCATACCCCCAAGTTTGATGTCATCGGCAAATTTAGAAATTCTACTCTGTATTCCAATATCCAGGTCATTTATATATATATATCAAAAAAAGCAGTGTCCCCAGCACTGACCCTTGGGGAACACCACTGTCTACCATCCTCCAGTCTGAAAAACAGCCATTTACCACAGCTCGCTGTTTTCTGTCCTTAAACCAATTCCTTATCCAAGATGCCACTGACCCACCTATTCCATGAGCCTCAATTTTGTTAACCAGCCTTCTATGTGGTACTTTGCCAAACGCCTTCTGAAAATCCATGTAGACAACATCCATTGCATTCCCTTCATCAATCCTCCCTGTTACTTAATCAAAAAATTTAATTAGATTAGTCAAACATGATCTGCCTTTTACAAATCCGTGTTGGCTCTCCTTAATTAGCTTAAACCTCTACAAGTGCCCATTAATTTTTTCCTTGATTATTGTTTCTAAAACTTTACCCACCACTGATGTTAAACTGCCGGCCTGTAGTTACTTGGATTGTCCTTGCACCCTTTCTTGAACAATGGTATTACATTTGCCACTTTCCAATCCTTAGGCACCTCCCCCGCATCTAGGGAAGATTGGAAAATTATGGCAAGCCCTTCCGCTATCTCCTTCCCCAATTCCCTTAGCAACCTGGGATGCAAGCCATCTGGATCAGGCGACTTATCCACTCTAAGCATACCCAGCCTTTCCAGTACATCTGTCTATCAATGTTCACCCTTTCCATTGCTTCTACCTTTTCCACTTCTACCGATGTTTTGTCAGCATCCACCTCCTTAGTAAACACCGATTAAAAAGTACTCATTGAGTATTCTAGCCTTGCCCTGCGCCTCTAAGCATATATCACCTTCTTTGTCCCTAATAGGCCCCATCCCGTCTCTTACTACCCGCTTATTGTTTACATGCCTGTAGAAGATTTTTGGGTTTCCTTTTATGTTAACCGCCATTCTACTCTCAGATTCTCTCTTTGCCAATCTTATTTTCATCTTCACTTCCCCTCTCAACTTACTGTATTTGGTCTGGTTCTCCCTTGAAGAATTCACCTGACATGCATCATACACCCTATTTTTTGTTTCATCATCTTCTCTATCTCCCTCGTCATCCAAGGAGCCCTTGCTTTGGTTCCCTTACCCTTCCCTCTTGTTGAAATGTACCTAGCCTGTACTTGGAACATCTCGTCCTTAAAGATCACCCATTGTTCCGTTACAGTTTTTCCTGTCGGTCTTTGGTTCCATTTTATTCTGGCTAAATCGTTTTGCATTCCATTGAAGTTAGCCCTATTCCAGTTTAGAAGTTCCACTCTAGATTGTTCCTTGCTCCTCTGCATTGTTAATCTAAATCTTATGATACGATGATCACTCGTACCCAAGTGCTCTCCCACAGACACTTGGTCAACCCAGCACCAGATCCAGCAATGCCTCCTTCCTAATTAGGCCAAGAACATATTGGTCAAGGAAATTCTCTTGAACACATTCAGAAATTCCTCCCCCTCCTTTCCCTTTACCCTAGCATTATCCCAATCGATATTTGGGTAATTAAAGTCCCCCAATATCACCACTCTATAGCTCTTGCATACCTCCCACTCACTATTTGGAGGCCTGTAGAATACCCCCAATAGCGTGATCATGCCCTTTTTGCTCCTCAACTCTAACCAAATGGATTCTGTCCTTGTCCCCTCAAGAACATCCTCCCTTTCCAACACTACAATGTCTTCCTTAATCAGCACTGCCACCCCACCTCCCTTTTTTCCTTCCCTATCTTTTCTGAACACCTTGTACCCTTGAATATTAAGTGCCCAGTCCTAACCGTTTTTAAGCAACCTTTCCGTTATTGCCACAACATCATATTGCCACACAGCTAATTGTGCTTGTAGCTCACCAACCTTATTCACCACACTTTGTGCATTTATGTACATGCATTCTAAACCCATTTTTGAATTTTTCGTAGTCTTTCTTAGACTGCTCCTATCTAATGTGGTACTACTTCCTCCTCTAGTACTACTTTCTTCTCTCGTACTATCCAACACACACTCTTTTTTATGCACCTTATTCCTCTTTTCTACTCCTATATGCTGGTGCCCACCCCCCTGCCAAGCTAGTTTAAACCCTGCCCAACAGCACTAGCAAACCTCCCTGCAAGAATATTGGCATGTTTCAGATTGTTCTGTTGAAGACAGCATCCTTCTGGTTTGTTAATACAGTTTAAATTGTTTACCTTTAGGGGTTTAAAATTGTGAGAAAGCTTGGGCAAAGATTTTGTTATAATCTTTTGAACCGTAGGCATAAGAAAACTTGTATTTGTGCTTACAGAGGAAATGCATATGCTATAAAAATCTGCAGATGTATGTATGATCTGTTTTTCCTTCATTGTGCTGTAGTTTGGTCGCTTTGATCCGGCATCCTTCAGAGCTGATGGGGATACCTCTCCATCCACAGCAAAGCAAATGTACAACTTTAGTCAAGAGCAAGACTGGGCCTCCTCCTGCTCTGCAGTTTGCACACCCTTTGTACACACCGAATACATGTACGCCAACTGGCAGTACTAGCTCCAGTCAAACTCAGGTAAGAAAGTTGCCTAATTGTATGGGTAAGATCAAATTCTCCACCTCATTTCTGCTGTTCAACGTAAATCATTAAATATAGTATTCCCCATTGAAATACTGCTTTTGGAGCATCATTATTATTTTTATGGGTTCTCCTTGAGTGGGTAGTACAAAGCATTTTATAGCAAACTGGTATTTCTTATATATACACACACACGAGGTAACATTTGTTCTATGCAAATATTCAGCAGAAATTTGGGCCAAAAAAACACACAGGTTGGTTCAGAATGGTCTCTAATGAATCTGTAAACATGAATCTCTTTGCTGTGCAGCAGATGCCTCAGAAGGGGCTTTACCTGTCGGATATCAGACCATTTTGCCTGCCCCACATACTGTTTCCTTAATGGATGTTTACAGGGCTCCATGGCTGACCCCATTAAGTGATGGTGTGGAGATGCCAGAGTTGGACTGGGGTGAAGGTAATTTAGCCATTAAGTGAAGGTAATTTAACCATTTTTTTAAATCAAAGGCCAAGGGGGAACTGTAATGGGAAATAATACTTCCATATAGAGTTACCTTTCCTTTTAATACATCCGTATATAATATATTAAAATTCTTACATAGGTTGCACACTCCATTGAAAACTGCAGTGTAAACATTTCCTATGGAGATCCCCATATTATTATGTCCATATTTACCTGTCCTGCATCCCTGTGATTTCAGTAAGAGGTGCTGTAATATGAGTTTCAATCTTCAATTTTATTACGAACCCATCATGGTTCCCTGTCACACCACCACGTGGTGCTGTATAACTTTTTCCTTACACGTCAATCAAAATGCTTTCTAGAAAACATTTAGAGCACCGTTTTATTTCTCAGTAACAAACTTCTAATGTATAAAGTAAGGTTTAAAACAAAATTTAAAATGACATATTTCACAATATCACAAGTAAATGTAACTATTGCATTGTGTCTTTTAATGCCTTGATTAAAGTTTTTACCTGAAGACTTCAGCTTTTTCCAAAAGCCTGTGCTTGGTCTTGATATTTTTGCCCAGAGCTGTGACTCTGTAGGCTGAATACAGATTGTGCAGTCCGCCCAGCTTCCCAAGGTGCAGCAGTATCTTTAATAAGCCAAACTACTGGAATAGTTTTCTTAAGCTTCTAGGAATTCCTGCTCAGTTTTTCTAAATTATTTTAAGAAATGCTCCAGGACAAATTTGAAAAGCGATATTCAGGTAGCATTTATATTGATTTTTTTTAAACAAGAGATAAATGACAGACTGCTGATTATGCAACTGTTGTAGCTTTTGTTTTGTGTTCTATAAACTTCAGAGAGCAGATTAAGATGAAAGGGAGAGAGATGGAGTGCCTTGCCTCAGCTTCATTTGAATTAATTAAAACAATATTTAGAAATTTGAAACGAACAGAAATCCTGTAATTATCGACTTTTGTGCTTTAATAGTTAAAAATATAAATATTATAACTGTTGACACTATAAGATAGAGAGAGGCAGGCAAAGTTTCTTTCCTTATCCTAAGAGTTCTTTAAAAACACAATAAAGTAAAATGTTGAAAGCAAACATTGGGTAGGAGGGAAGAGTAGGAAGGGTATGGAGGAGTGAAGGGGACTTCTGGTCTTTTGCCATTTGCTCTTGAGCAAATGGGAGTGGATAAAGAGTTGAGTGAGATGGGTGGCAGCAGAGCGATTGGGGGGGGAAGGATACACTAGTTGAGTGAGTATTTCAAAGGGGAAGGTAGGGGTAGCAAGGGAAGTAAGTAGCAGTAGCCATAGAAGTGAGGGGGTAGGAGGAAAATTGGGGGTAGGAGGAAGGCAAAGGGATAAGACATCATGCAAATGGGGTGGGGGACACATTGCGTGATGAGATGAAGTGATGGGAAGGGACCTGTTGGGGGGTTGCCAGCCACATTTTCCCCATCGCCTTCAGTGGCTCCTTTCCCCTCCACACAATTCACCACTGAAAGGAAACAAGAGGAAGACAGAAAGAGAATCAGAAGAGAAGAGAGAGAAGCATTAAAGAGAGAGAAGCTGAAAGAAGATAGAGGGAGACAAGCAGAAGAAGAGAGAACAAAACAGCAACATAAAGACATAGAGGCAGGTAAGAAAGAGACCATATTCAGCAACATAGCACGTGCACTACCATAGGAGACCCGATAGTGATAAATGAACAATCATGTTTTATGTGTATGTCAGGTGCAGAAGGTCATACATATACACAGGAGCCCAGAAATTGGGCAGGGGTTCTCCTGGTCCCCTGCCTTAACTGTGGCAGAACTCCCAGAGAAACAGCGGAGACCTGGAATAACCCTGAGGGTTCCCCCAGGGTTTCTGCAGGAGGAACTCGGCAGAACTTCAGGATCCAACAATCTACTGATAATTCAATGTCAATTTTTGGCCTAAAAAAAATTGAACTATCCAATAATTTGAAGTAAGTAATGTAAATAACACAGCAAAAAGTGAATTTGTAGTACTAAAAAATTGAGTTAATTAAACTATTTTGAATTCAGAGGAGTAGATAGCATAGCATGAAAAGTCACCGCACTTTCCTGATTGGCTTAAATAACCACTGGGTGTAGTTAGCTGTACCGATCTCTTCCAATATCTAACCAATAGGAATGTCTACCATTATCAATCATGAATCAACAACCTACATACACCTAACTAATCAAATGGCTCAAATTTTAGTTTAGAGCTATAGATTATGAAGTGCCAACAGCTGCAAATTATGAAAGCATTTTTTTGAAACTGCTTTAGGCTGCCATTTTGCTTTCTTGCTCAGATTAGCTAAAAATAATATTTAAACATACTAAACACATTAACAATTACATAGTTCTGAAAAATATTCGTAAACATATTGTTACAAGTTTAGGGTCCTGCATTAGATATATTCTTGGGTACAGTGGTGCTGGTCAGGCCGGTAAGCCACACCACAGCCCATTTGTCGGCAAAACCCTCGTCCATGCCTTCGTCACCCATCTGCTGCAAATTTCAGCTCATCCAAAACTCTGCTTCCCATATCCCACACCAAGTCCCGCTCACCCATCACCCCTTTCTTTGCTCACCTACATTGGCTCTGGACACTTCAAATTGTAAATATGTCATCGGCATTTTAAATTCCTTCATGGCCTTGCCCCTGCCTATCTCTGTAAGCTTTCCAGCCCAAACAGCAACCCCCACCCCCCTGAACTCTCCATTCCTCTGACTGGCCTATGTCCCCCCCCCTCTTCTCCTCCTTGTCAACCATTGGTTGCTTTAGCCACCTAGGCCCCACAATCTGAAATTCTCTCTCTAAATCCCTGCCTCTCTCTACCCTCTCTTCTGCTTTAAAACCCACTACTTTGACTAAGTTTTTGATCACCCCGCCTAGTATCTCCTTCCTTTGGGATGGTGTCCTTTTTTTTGGAGTTTCACTCCATAAGCAGACCTCTCATCCTGTACGATCTGGAGTAATCTTTTACTACTCAATATCGAATTGATAATAGCAAGACCTGGGGCCATAACAGCAAGACTCCTTATTGTGTGTACTGTGATCTTGTGTGTATCTTTTGGAACGGGGACTGAAAAGCACTTTAGTGAGACAAGGCCAATCGTGAACCAGTGAATTGCTTTCTGCATGTGAATCTTCAGAATACAGTTTTCAGTGAAATTCAGTCAATTTCTTACTGTTCCTCATAACATGAGAAATCAGTTATACAAACATTGCCCTAACTCATTTTACAAGTCAGAAATCTTGGAACTGACTGGCACTATCCTTAGAAAACAAGAGCTCCATGTATCACTGATTGTTTAAGAATCGAACATTCTCTAGACTGCCTTTTTCCTCATAGAGCGAAGAAGACAAAAGCTTTAGCCTCTTATTCTCCCTCAACTCTCTGTTGGTAATTGATTGAGCTGTCAATCAAAGCTACTGCCTTGAATCCGAATCCTCCCCGGGTGTATGAGCTATAGCAACTGCTTCATTGTCTGTTTAGTGAAGACCCCTGCTAGCACCTCTGAATGGAAACCAATCCAAAATTACAGGTGCAAACCTTTCTGGAATGTACTAATAACTGTCTCAAACTGATCTGTTATTCAAAAACGACACAATTCTGATAGTTATTTCATCTGGTACTCTAGTTAAAGGTTCTAATCAAATCCTAAAATCCCTTCCAGGTCAAATAGGTAAAAATCTTGAAACATGACTCTTCTGTACACAAATGTTATTTGACTTGCATAGGAAGCAAAACAACTCAAAGGGAGAGAGAATGATAAAAACAGAAAAAATGAACACAAAAGCCACTGACAAAACATCGGCTAGATGTAATCAGATCCAAACATTGACCCCCCACATTGCATTCATCAATTGGATTTAATCCAAAATAACACAGATAATATGATTATTAAGCCATTGTATTTATTTTTCGTATAAATGATGTATGGCTCTTTGTCATGTGATCATATAATAACCTTGCACCAGAATAGTGATCAGCAATAGGTTGAAAAGTATAAATCACGACAATGAACTATCCTGATGGAGAGTTTCACCTGAAATATATTCGCCTGTCTTTCTCTTTCAGGTGCTGTTGGATCAGATTTCCACAAGTCTTACTTGATATTGGTTATGCTTTTGTGCCAACATTTACTATTGTAAATAGCTATGTCAACATTTCCCTTTCAATTTGATCATGTTAACTATCACCATGCCACTAGGTGACTGTGCAGCATGTATCTGAATTCTCCCAACTCGATCACCATTTTGTTTAAAAAAAAACGATATCCACCAATTGACCATGGGCAATGTCACAGATAATTTACCAATATATTATAAAGCAGTTGCTATCTATGTTTATTTTGTAATGTTATATACAATCTTAAAATTCAGATATCTAAAAATTGAAAGGGGCTTATAAGCACTATTTGAACACCAAGATAGTGCTATATTCTTCGGACACACTCTAACCATGTGTTATGATGCACAATGAGCTCTCGTAGTGCTCAAGCACTGTAATAGTTGGTAATGCATTACTGGCTATTGGTTTAATGTGGAGGCACTTAACTGGTTCCTTTAATTGGCTTTAATAGGGCACAGGAAACCAGGTACATGTGCTCGAGTCTGCCAGCCCTCAGGAGCTTGCCCTGCCAAGAGCATTCTCTTTATGTTTCCAGCAGGAACTCCAATCAGCCAGACAGGCACTGAGTAACTGCAACAGAAACAAACCTTTACCTGAGCAAGTCTGGATTAAAGTAGAAGGTAAAGATACTATTTTACTGACATTTAGCAGATATAGATATAATTAAATTGAGATCTCCAGAATAACCTTCCAGGTGGCAGGCGTGAGTGGTATCCATGAGAATGTTCCTAATTTGGCTGGCAACATTCTCATTTTATTGGTGGTAAATGTTAAGGAAAAAACACTGTTTTTCTGCAAAGTTCCCTGATGGCTCAACTGGTAATTGTACTGCTCTGTGAAGCTGAGTCATACGGAAGAAGAAGCTTCCAGGCTTAGTCCCCACTCTACTGAGTTAGCTCATCTCAGCTGGAGCTAAACTACATTGGGCTCTAGGGCTAGAGCGAGGAAGAATCGGATTCCTGTTGCTGGAAGGTATGCCTCTCTTGGCATTGGATGACGATATGGTCTGCTTTGGCTGATATCCCCCCAAAATTGAATGATCTGATGACTTGTCAAGTTGTAGGCCACATCTGACCATTGCTGTCACTGGATGTGCCAGCCCAGTGCTGCATGGTAGCTGAAAGTGTCCTTGTAGCAGATGGGAGAACTCAAAATCCAGATCTCTGATGACCCGAATCCTGTGAAGGCAAGTAGGTGTGCTGAGACCTGCAGATATGAATGGTGGTAACTTGATGGATGAAGCCAGTCCGGATACACTGGGTGTTTATCATCATGCCATGCTTCATCTCATTGGTGCCAGTAATGATGCTGCTCACAATTTTTGATTTAGAATAATTGCACAAGGGTATAGTTAATGAATGGCTAAAGTACAATTATACTGTATAATATATTACTGTGCCCATTCCATGACCACCTATTGTACTTAACCCTAGTACCATCTCCAGGAAGTTGTGGAATCCCATCCACTTTTCCAACCAGAATTACGCGATTTGCACTGACAAAGCAGGCAATCCTGCTCGGAAAATCTAGGCTAAAAAATGTATTTGTATGTGAGGACATTGTTTTCACCAAAAATGAACAAGTGGTGGTCATGCAGTCAGTGTTCGCTTTTTAATTTGGGTCACACTATAAACTGAGAATAATGGGGAAACCCGACAACTTTTTCTCCCTGGGCAGTATATTTGTTTAGGAACACCGCAGTTTTACTTTAATTTTGATTAAACATCAGAAAAGTGTAATTTCCATTATATTTTAAATCCTTGCCAGTTTACTACTGATTAGTATTTGAAGAGAACAGTACTAATGAAAGAAAGAAAATGTTTCATAATTTGTTTTTTCTGCACAGATGAAACTCTAGGCAAGCAGGTAGCAAACAAACGCTGTCGCAGTCGTTCACGGCAAGCTAACGTAGAAATCGAACACAAAGTTCTTAGTGACCTCACTAACATGACAGAGAATCAAAATGTTGCCCAAGGTGGACTGTGGCAACCAACACATCCAACTGCCCCTGGCCCGACACATGGGAACCAACAGGAACTGAACTGCCAGCGAAGAGAGAGACACAACCGAATGGAGAGAGACCGCAGGTGAGCCCTGAATGGGATAGGAAGGAGAGCAGTTTTGGTAAATGTCTCATTTAAAATTCAGCCTAAATGTTATTGAGCAAATGTTGATCAAATAGCGTTTGCATTTCACCTTTGCTTCGTGTCTCACAGTCTCCAAATAAGTAATGAAAAACTTAGGGGGAGAAAAGAAAAAGGGATTCAAATCAGCCTGTGTTACACCAGCTTCAAACTGCTTTTAAGCTGTCCTGAGGATATGGGTGCTTTTACTTCACACTGCTGTTAGAAATCTAAATTCTATCAGTGAGGACTGTCCAGTGCATTATAAAGTCTCAGTATAACCTCAATGTACTTGTAATTCCAAACGTATCTTAGCATCCATTAGCTTTTTAATTGCTTTGCCACATTCTGTGAACTTTGAAAGTCATGTGTCTGCATTACTTCCATGTCTCTTTCTAAGTTTTCCTGTGCTAATTCAGTTCCATTCCCGATACTTATGATCCACATTTCTTCAAGAAGTACTTTACATTTCTCAGTACTGAAATTCATTTGCAAATTGTCTGCCCAGTTGCCTAATCAGTCTAAACCCTACACATCTTTAGCTGCATCCTCTGTCTATTGCTCTCCATATTTAGTTCGATTGGAAAATTTGACGAGCTTAAGAAAGAAAGAACTTACAGTTGGGTTCACGCCATTTACTGTTAGACATAACATGGTCCAAGCAGTGGGCCCTCTGGATGCCACACACTTAAATTAATTGTAACTAAGTTCAACTTTGAAATTCAATACCAAAATTTACAACTGTTGTTTAAGCTAGGCTAAGGAGGCTTATTGATGGAAAAACTGAAATGAACTGGAAAGTTAGGCGTAGAAATTGGATTTGGCAGTGTCCCATTTTCTGGCATAAAGTGGGTGTTGAAGGGTCCAACATGGCGTGCAGTGTGCGTGTGCTCAGTCTGCAACAGTAGAGCGCCTCATACTAAATTGATTAGGGTGTCTTGGAGTCATCCAGGGTGCCTGCTTGAAACTACCACTCGGCCCATTACCTATGCAAATAGGGGGCCAAATGCCTGTTTGAGACCCCTTTAGAAAATTGGATTGCAACTGACCGCAGAATTCACCGTGCATGCTGCGGCCAGTTTTCAGTATTAAACCAGCCAAACCAGTGCACTGGAGGCTACCACAAAAACGGCAAGTAAACCTGAATGTGGAGCCCTGGAGGAGCAGGAGTGCTTCTCCCGGCTCCACTTTGAAACTGTGGCCCGCTGCTGACCACCGCTCGCCAACGTTCCCTCTAAATTTTCTTTTGGGCCGCATGACCCCTTTAAGGGGCTGCGCGGCCCATTTTAAAAACCTGCGCAAGCGCGGTTTCTGCATTTAAAAGCTGATGAGCCAGCTGCGCGGGAGCTCCAAACAGCTGCGCAGCCGTGCAGCTTAAAGGTAACATTGCCCCCTCCTCCCGTTCCAGGCTTGCCGTAGGCCCAGTGCCAGTGCCTCCGCCAACCAATTCTCCTCCTTTTTGCGACTGGCGTATTACCTCTTGGGGCGCATGTAGCGCTCCCAGCAAGCTGGTGATGTTCAGATGACCAGTTTTGCGTGGTTCTCTTGCGCATCAGTTTCGATGTGGCGATGGCTGCAAATTCGGATGCAAACCAATTTCATGGGGGAAAAATTTAGTTGTTTTGCACCTCCCATTAGCACCCTAAGAGCAACTAGCGCCTGGGCGTCGCCAACGCCTCCCGTGAAATTCAGCAGGAGGTTAGCGGCGGCACTAACCATTAGCGTGGCGCTGCGCCGCCGGCGATGACTTCATTGCCGTGCGCAGCGCCCCGCTCCCGCCCCGGCCGCGATCTTCGGTATCGCCCCCTGACTTACCGCAGGACGCTATCTCCGATGGGGTCAGGGGGGCCTACCTGCGGCCATTGCTGCGCTATTTAAAGGCGAGGTGCCGGGCGGCCATTTTTGTTGCTGGCCACCTGCCAGCACCTGCCTCCGCTGTCGTCCCCAGCCTCTTGACCCGGTGCCGGCTGCGCTCCATGAGCCCAGCACTTCTCTTTTGCCGGCACTCCGATCCCCGGTGGCCCAGTTGGGCCCTGGGTCGCACTGTGCAAGGCCCCTCTACTTTAAGAAGGGGAGGAAGGCCTGCAGTACTGTGGCACGACGAGCCGCGATATTCCCTCGCAGCGCCCCAAGAGGGAGGCGGGGTGCTTCCAGTAATGCCCCGCTTCCCTCTTGGGGCGCTACCATTCAATTTCAGCCGCGGGGGCGCTAATTTTTCCGGGGCGCTAAAAGTAGCACCCTGGCGAAGTTAGTGCCCCAAAGGGGGTGCGACTCAATTTTTCCCCCCTAGAGTTTACTGCCTTAATTCAGGCTGAATATATTAAATTTGTTGGGGCAGGTTGAAAAATGGGCATGACTTCAGTCTGAGCTTCCAGTGCAGCACCCAGACGTTGGGTGGCTTCTGCTTGTGCTGTAATGGAAGCTGAGACATCAGTCATCAGACGCAGCATCATGGTTGGGTCCACAAGTGCGCCAATGGAGTTGACCATCACTTCCATGCTGGAAAGGATGGGCTCCAAGCTCTGTGCAAAGCCCTGTGCAAGGTTGATGCCAGACTCCTCCATGCTCCTTGACATTGCACTCAGGCTTTCTGGCAGGTCTGCCAATGCACCAAGCATTTCATTGTGCATACCCATCAGCCTTCTTCTGTAGGCCGCCCCATCGAAGTCCTCATCCAATCTTGTGCAGCAGAACACGTGTACAACCTCGCCCTCTGGGGAGCTGGCACCCGCGCAACCCCTTCCTCATGCCTTGGCTGCAATCAACGGTCTAAATCAAACATGGCCACAGTAAATAATAATTCTAATAGGTCTAAGAGCGTTAAAAAAAACAAGCCTGAAGGCTTTGTGTCTTAATGCGAGGAGCATTCGTAAAAAGCTGGATGAATTAGCTGCGCAAATAGAGGTAAATGAATATGATTTGATTGGGATTACGGAAACATGGCTCCAAGGTGGCGAAGGCTGGGAACTCAACATCCAGGGGTATTTAATATTCAGGAAAGATAGGCAAAAAGGAAAGGGAGGTGGGGTAGCATTGCTGGTTAAAGAAGGGATTAACACAATTGTAAGCAAGGATATTAGCTCTGATGATGTGGAATCTGTATGGGTAGAATTGAGAAATACCAAGGGGCAGAAAACGTTAGTGGGAGTGGTATATAGACCTCCAAACAGTAATGCGGAGGTTGGGGATGGCATTAAAAGGGAAATTAGAGAAGCGTGCAAAAAGGGCACAGCAGTCATCATGGGTGACTTTAATCTACATATGGATTTGGCTAACCAAATTAGTAACAATACTATGGAGGAGGAATTCCTGGAGTGTTTATGGGATGGTTTCCTGGACCAATATGTCGAGGAACCAACCAGAGATCAGGCCATCTTAGACTGGGTATTATGTAATGAGAGAGGATTAATTAGCAATCTTGTTGTACGAGGCCCCTTGGGTCACAGCGATCATAATATGATCGAATTCTTCATTTAAGATGGAGAATGAAGTAGTTGACTCGGAGACTAGGGTGCTGAATTTAAATAAAGGAAACTACGATGGTCTGAGGCGCGAATTGGGTAGGATTGATTGGGGAATGTCACTCAAAGGGTTAACGGTGGATAGGCAATGGCAAACATTCAAAGACCGCATGGATGAACTACAGAATTTGTTCATCCCAGTTTGGCATAAAAATAAAACAAAAAAGGTGACTTGACCATGGCTAACAAGGGAAATTAGGGATAGCATAAGATCCAAGGAGAGGACATATAAATTGGCCAAAAAAAGCAGTAATCCAGAGGATTGGGAGCAGTTTAGGATTCAACAAAGGAGGACAAAGGGATTAATTAAGAAAGGGAAAATAGAATATGAGCGTAAGCTTGCAGGGAACATAAAAACTGACTGTAAAAGCTTTTCTAAATATGTGAAGAGAAAAAGATTGGTGAAGTCAAGCGTAGGTCCCTTGCAGTCAGAATCAGGGGAATTTATAATGGGGAACAAAGAAATGGCAGACCAATTAAATACATATTTTGGTTCTGTCTTCACAAAGGAGGACACAAATAACCTCCCGGAAATGTCGGGGAACATAGGGTCTGATGAAAGGGAGGAACTGAAAGAAATCAGTATTTGTAGGGAAATGGTGTTAGGGAAATTGATGGGATTGAAGGCCGATAAATCCCCAGGGCCTGATAATCTACATCCTAGGGTACTTAAGGAAGTGGCCCTAGAAATAGTAGATGCATTGCTGATCATCTTCCAACATTCAATGGAATCTGGAACAGTACCCATGGATTGGAGGGTAGCTAATGTTACCCCACTATTCAAAAAAGGTGGTAGAGAGAAAACGGGGAATTACAGACCGGTAAGCCTGACATCGGTAGTGGGGAAAATGCTAGAGTCCATTATAAAAGATGTAATAGCAGAGCACTTGGAAAACTGACAGGATCGGACAAAGTCAACATGGATTTACAAAAGATAAATCGTGCTTGACTAATCTACTGGAATTTTTTGAGGATGTAACCAGTAAAATAGATAAGGGAGAACCAGTGGATGTGGTGTATTTGGACTTTCAGAAGGCTTTCGATAAGGTCCCACATAAGAGATTAGCGTGTAAAGTTAAGGCACATGGGATTGGGGGCAAGGTCTTGACTTGGATAGAGAACTGGTTGGCAGATAGAAAGCAATAAACGGGTCTTTTTCCGAGTGGCAGGCAGTGACTAGTGGGGTACCGCAGGGATCGGTCCTTGGACCCCAGCTATTCACAATATATATTAATGATCTAGACAAGGGAACTAGATGTAATATCTCCAAATTTGCAGACGACACAAAGCTGGGTGGGCGTGTGTGCTGTGAGGAGGATGCTGAGAAACTACAGGATGATTTGGACAGGTTGGGTGATTGGGCAAAAGCATGGCAGATGCAATATAACGTGGATACCCACTTTGAGGTTATCCACTTTGGTGTCAAAAACAGGAAGGCAGATTATTATCTGAATGGCAATAGATTGGGAGATGGGGAAGCGCAACGAGACCTGGGTGTCCTTGTGCACCAGTCACTGAAGGTAAGCATGCAGGTGCAGCAGGCGGTTAAGAAGGCAAATGGTATGTTGGCCTTCGTAGCGAGAGGGTTTGAGTACAAGAACAAGGATGTCTTGCTGCAGTTGTGCAGGGCCTTGGTGAGACCACACCTTGAGTATTGTGTGCAGTTTTGGTCGCCTTATCTGAGGAAGGATATTCTTGCCATGGAAGGAGTTCAGCGAAGATTCACCAGACTGATACCTGGGATGGCAGGAATGACGTATGAAGAGAGATTGGGTCGATTGGGCTTGTACTCGCTGGAGTTTAGAAGAATGAGAGGGGATCTCATTGAAACTTATAAAATTCTGGCAGGACTGGACAGACTAGATGCAGGGAGGATGTTCCCGATGGTCGGGGAATCCAGAACCAGGGGTCACAGTCTAAGGATAAGGTGTAGGCCTTTTAGGACAGAAATGAGGAGGAATTTCTTCACCCAGAGAGTGGTGAACCTGTGGAATTCTCTACCACAGAAGGCAGTTGAGGCCAATTCATTAAATATATTCAAGAAGGAGTTGGATATATTTCTTAAGGCTAAAGGGATCAAGGGATATGGGGAGAAAGCAGGGACCGGGTACTGAACTTGGATGATCAGCCATGATCGCATTGAATGGCGGAGCAGGTTTGAAGGGCCGAATGGCCTACTCCTGCTCCTATCTTCTATGTTTCACTCGTGCCTGGTGTCTCACCACGTGCAGCTCCCGCATCTAACCTATCTTCTAAAGTATGCGGAGTGTCAGTATCTAAGCTGGTGACTGCGAATGTGAAATCGAGTGACTGTGCATCTTCAGCATCACTTCCTTCTTCCTCTTGCACTTCCTGCTCCTCCTCCACTGTCTGGCCAGGTTGCAGTTCTTGGCTATCTGAAAAGAGAAAGGCACAAGGGTAGGGTTGTGGTGAGGGGGAAAGCAAGAGGTGCATGCTTACACCATCTGCAGCTTGTAAATCAGAAGAGATTGTGGGATGTGGGGGAGGTGGGATGTGAGAAGGAGGATTAGGTATGAGGATACCGTCATCTTGGATTGTTTAAGCCCTGCCGCTGGCCACGGGCTCATGATGGCCACTCTAATTATCTCCAACACCGTCTCCTCCATGGGGGTCAGGTCATACAGGCATGCCTGTCTCCCTGTGGGTCCCCTCCTGCCTCTGGTTATAAGCCACCTTGTCCTGCAAGAGAGAGGGAAGCGGGTCAGTGAGTGTGGTGCCATGTGTTTGGGTGATGTGCCTGTCATGGTTGAATAGCTGGCAGTGTGTGCAAACTGAGATGTGGGTGTGAGGCTTGCAGCAGTGCTAAATGTGAGGGTGAGGTGAAGCTGTGAATGTTAGGTATGAGTCGTGCTTGATAGAGATTGTGGGAAGGGGAGGGCGGAGGGTGGTGAATTGAGCAGTGTCTGAGCCTAGTGGTACAGTTGTAAGGATATGGCATTTGAGGATGAATTCACTGACCTTGACCACTCGTGTGAGGTCTTTAACCTTCTTGCGGCACTGCGTCCAGGTCCTCAGGGCTACACGGCTGGCATTGGTTAATGGTTATCTGCTCCCATTGCCTTCTCAGAGTTTGACTGGAGGGACCCCCTGTGGATACAGGACCTCTCTCCTCCTGTCCACCTCCTGCACCAAGGCCTCCAGTGCTCCATCCAAGAATCTTGGAGCCCGCTCTCTGCCCTGTTGCACCATGACCCTGTGTTGATCCTGCTCAGACTCTGTTCCCCAGCCAGTTGAATCACCTGCTGCAGCCAGAATGCACCTCCCCTTTAAGAGGTGACGTTTAGCTGAGGCATGCATCCACTCGGCAACGTGCTCAGCCGCCGGGCTGAACGCCACTATCATTATAATTAGCAGGCAGCACAAAGAGACGGGTTGATTGTGCATCGCGATCCCCGTGCCCGTTTTTGGGAGCAATCGAATTTTTAGACCACTGTCTTCCAGCAGGGGTCATTGGATAGTGGTCAGGTGAGAAAATTTGCTATGTGCACTGTTAAGAAAATTGTACACCTAATTTTTATAAATAGCAATTGGCGGCCATGCCTAGGCCCTAAGCCCTGGAATTCCCTCCCTAAACCTCTCCTCCTCCTTTAAGACGCTCCTTAAAACCTACCTCTTTGACCAAGCTTTTGGTCACCTGTCTTATGTGGCTCGGTGTCAAATTTTGTTCATTCTCTGCAAACTCCAGTGTATTCACAACTCCGCCACATGCATCCTATCCTGTTCTAAGTCCCACTTACCCATTGACCTCGACTGGCTCCTCATCCCTTAGTGTGTTGATTTTAAAAATCGTTATTTAATTTTCAATCCCTCTAAAGCCTTGTGCCATCCTACCTCTGCAATCTCCTTAAGTCCTGCCTTGCATCCTGTGTATTTCCAGTTTGGGCCTGCTGTACATTCCGCTGTAGATGACATCATGTTCCTGCACTCTTCCCAATTCCCTTCCCAAAACCATCCACCTGTTCTATCTCTCCACACTTTGAAAAGCCTCCTCAATGCCTAACTTATCAACCACACCTTTAGTCACTTTCGTTACTCTTCCTTCATTTCCTGCTCGTCTATATTAAGAGCTATGTAACTGCAAGTTGTTGTTTGTTAATACATTACTTAACATTATCAATCCAGAGTCTTTGTTATTCCATTCACTTCTGAAAGAAATCTGTATAATAATTGATCACTCATGAGAAAACCTTTATCATTTAACAGTTACTGCCTTAGTTAAGTTAGTCCACAGGGATCCTTGTATATACGTCCTCTATTTTTAGTGAAATTGAGAAAACAATTATGTGGGATATGCTTGCCATCAATCCCCAGCAGAATTTGAATTTGTAATCATTAGCATAGCAAGTTTACAATGTTTATTTTCTCCCACCTGGTTATTGACACTACAGGGTGTGGCTATTTTCTTGGTTTTGTTCTGAAATGTGATTAATATTATCACTGCAGTAAAGTTTCTTTGACACAACATATGGGCTGTACTGTAAATAAAATGTCTCTGCCATGACAAAAGTGAATTGACTTATTCTTCCCCTCCTTGAGGAGCTTTACGAAAAAAGAATTGTGCCAGAATTCCACCCATTGATTATCAGTGGCCAAAAATCTAGTTCTTGATCCAGTGACATTGTGTGCAGGCTGCAATTGGAAAAGAAAAGCTATTTGTACTCCATGCTGGTTGTATCATACGACAGTAGTATTAATAAATCATTGAAAATAATTGATCCCATTGACAAAGTGAGCAGGTTTTGATGAATTTTCAACTTTGCATTCCTAAAGTATTAATCAATTGAAATGCTCCAGTATTTTAATCAACATCTGATACCTTATTCCATAATATTATGATTACCATAGTAAATAATCAGCTGTCACAAAAAACAGTATATTTGATGGATTAAGATAGAGGAGAGATGAGGTATTCTGTTAATGTGCATCAAACAACGCCTGATACTTGGATTTAAAAAAAGTTATTGTTGGGATTCACTGAAACTTGCATATATTTTGCAGGCGCAGAATCCGTATTTGCTGTGATGAGCTGAATTATCTTGTTCCATTCTGCAATTCTGAGACTGATAAAGCTACAACTCTACAGTGGACCACTGCCTTTCTCAAGTATATTCAGGAAAAACACTGTGATACAATAAAAAGGGTAGGTTGCATTTTTTTCAAGTATTCTTCCCTCCTCTACTGAAGACAGTGACTCACGAGGATATAGCTCCATGGGCACTGGCAGAAGTACAGTACCTGACCACGTGGGCACTGTTCATATTTGAGCCTTGGCAGCGAGTGTCAGCATCACAGGCGAGTCTGCTCCTGTCCTCACCCAGTGCATCATGTGTTCAATTTCAGCTCCGAGCACGGATCCATTCTCTGATTCCCTGGTCACTATGGCTCAGTACCACACCACAGGGTAAGTTTATACTGAGCCACCAAGGGGGTTGAGCTGGCTGTGTTTAATTACAAAAAAAAAAATTCTAGAAGCCAGATACAGTATTTAGAATCAAAGCAGGAAATGCTGGAAAAACTCAGCAGGTCAGGCAGCATCTGTGGAGAGAGAAACAGAGTTAACGTTTCAGGTCGATGACCTTTCGTCAGAACTGAACAGTATTAGAATATTGGATTCCTATTAAACCTTATGAGTTAAAATCCACTAAGATGCAATCTCAGGCTTTTCTCCAAAGGAGAAGTCAGTCATATCTTCTTTGCAAGGAAAAATTGGACATGTGCTGTACTAAGTTTACTCCACACATTGGAAAGTCTTTTTGCTAAC
Organism: Somniosus microcephalus; assembly: GCF_052327205.1. Classification (NCBI taxonomy): domain Eukaryota; kingdom Metazoa; phylum Chordata; class Chondrichthyes; order Squaliformes; family Somniosidae; genus Somniosus; species Somniosus microcephalus. The sequence continues at coordinate 192,203,237 of NC_140999.1, forward strand.
TTGTCTGTTGAAGAGGATACACAAAGTAAGCTGCTATGATCTGTCATAGAGAATGCAGCAGTGAGATATTAAGATTATCTTAAATTTTAAACGGCCATTAATGGAGCTATATTTAATCAACATTTTTTAAAAAGCTACCAATTCTTGGAATTATTTTATAGTGACTTGTTTTGCAAAGATTACTTACAAGACTGTTCAACTAATGATTTCAGTAGTCAAATATTCCTATGGATCTGTATCATCAAAAGTCTTGCATTTAGTGCGTCACACATTAAATATGCAGGCGATGCATAAAATTTGTCCTTGGCAGAATAAATTAAATGTCACTTTCTACTCGTTGACTCAAATAAGCAACTGAACTATACCAATTTATTGAAATATAGATATAGATCAACAAAGATCCCACAGAAAAGAAACCACTTAAAAGGCTGCAGTTTCACAGTCATATTGTCATATGTAGTTAATTAAAAACATTTATTAGATAATAAACCCATTAAAATATTATGATTCTCCCTAAAAAATATTAAGATTACCCAATGGGTTTTCCCCATTCTTGACTGCCGTTTGTTTTCAGAAGTTTGGGGCTTGAGTTCAGCTTCAGTTTGAGTTGAAAATGTTACCTGGGCCTTGGGTGCTAGAGATTTCTAGGCACTGTGAATAGAGAGAGCAGGTGTGTGTGTATCTATAATATATATATATATATTTATATATTGGGTGTTGGTCTTGCCTTGCTCTTGTAGAACGATAATACCCAGAGCACACCATGACGATCCATGGGCAGGGGAGTATTAAAAAAATGGTGTGTATGAAAGAGATGCTTCATGGGAGTTGTAGTTTACACTTTCCACCTGTGGAACCAAAATACTCTCAGAGCACTACAACATGCCACATGGTAACTAGGCAGTAAATGCACAATAAACAATGATAAGAGTGGTCTGCACAGAGTGTCTTAAATGGAGTGCACTTAAACAGAGTGTTGAACTTGGGAATTCGGAGCAGAGGGGGAATTCGGAGCAGGGGGGGAATTCGGAGCAGGGGGGGAATTCGGAGCAGAGGGGGAATTCGGAGCAGAGGGGGAATTCGGAGCAGAGGGGGAATTCGGAGCAGGGGGGGAATTCGGAGCAGGGGGGAATTCGGAGCAGAGGGGGAATTCGGAGCAGGGGGGGAATTCGGAGCAGAGGGGGAATTCGGAGCAGGGGGGGAATTCGGAGCAGAGGGGGAATTCGGAGCAGAGGGGGAATTCGGAGCAGGGGGGGAATTCGGAGCAGAGGGGGAATTCGGAGCAGAGGGGGAATTCGGAGCGGGGGGGAATTCGGAGCAGGGGGGGAATTCGGAGCAGGGGGGGAATTCGGAGCAGAGGGGGAATTCGGAGCAGGGGGGGAATTCGGAGCAGGGGGGGAATTCGGAGCAGGGGGGGAATTCGGAGCAGAGGGGGAATTCGGAGCAGGGGGGGAATTCGGAGCAGGGGGGGAGGAGATGCTGCTTTTTGCCTCCAATACTTGAAGTGCATTGTGTTGCAGGTAAATATTAAATTTCATCAGCCTAGAACTTAAACTAGATCGAGTAATTAGTTTAAGAACTAAACAGTAAGCTAAGTTAATTAAATACATAAACTTTAATTAACTAAATAATTAAAACAAGGTTATAAAGGGATGGCAGTGCAGGTGGTGTGCTGCAAATGAAGCATGTGGGAGTTTGTGGAGAGCATTGCGATCCCGGACGACCACGTCTGCAGTAAATGTGCAACTCGAGGAACTTCAGCTCAGAGTTGTTGAGCTGGAGTCCGAGATGCAGACATTGCAGGGCATCAGGGAGGAGGAGAGTTATCTGGACACTTTGATCCAGGAGGCAGTCACACCCCTTAGGTTAGGTAGTAGTGCGCTAAAGAATCCACGCACGCTGTGGTTGTTGGCTAGCTGCTGGATCTCCTGCGCTTTCTCCACCCACCACCTGTTCTTTAGGTCACGAGTTTTTTGTTGGACCTCGGCCTTCAGGCATCTGTAGAGCTGCTTTCTTGCTCTCGAGTTGTGTTGCTGTTTCCAGATCAGAAATGCTTTGCGCTTGCGGCTTATTAGCTCCTGGATCTCCTGGTCATTCTCGTCGAACCAGTCTTGGTGTTTCTTGGTCGAGTGACTGAACGTCTCTTCACAGGTGCTGATTATGGAGGCCTTGAGTGCAGACCAGGCGCTGTGGACACTCTGGGCTTAATTTTAACTCTGCCGTCAGGCGGGCTTTGAGGTGTGTGGGGGGTTAAAATCGCAAAACCTGGGGGTCGGGAACCCCCCCCCCCCCCCGCCTGGTTCCCGACACCTAGCCATTTTAACCCAGGTGTGTCTGATGGTCCCGAATCAGTCCCGCCTGCAACAGGCAGGACTGGTCTTTACGGCCCTTAAACAGCACTCATTGGCCTTTATAATCCCATTTTAACAGGCCCTTGCCTGTTTAACCCTTTTCCCACATAAAACACGCCTGGTGGGGACCACGCCTGTGAAACCTGGCGTGAACACTATTGGCTTGCTGACTATCAGCTGCAGGTCAACCATTAAAGAGGAGATTTGATCAGTCATCATTTGCAGGTGGCAGGACTTTGTTGTCTCAGGCCTGGGGCAACTTTTACCAGGCTTAACCACACCTGTGGAAGGTTGGAGCCTCACACACTTCTCCAGTGTGACCTCCTGCGAAACCCCTCTTGCCACCTTCACTCAGCGCTGCCTCAACTGAGGCATCTACCAGAAGCATGAGAGGTCTTTTTTTCCTTCCCTTCTTGGCATTAGAGGACCTCCAGCCCCATTTGCGAAATGACACACGCCACAACTGCAGAAGTTGCCATCAGAATTTTTATGCAAAACAAACAACTGATGGCATTTTTACAAAATACACAACATTTCACCCAAGTGACTACCCTTGTGACTACTTGTGCTTTATTTTCCTCTTGCGCGTGCTCCTACGTAGTGGTTCCCCTGTGGCTTCAGCAGATGTGGAGGCCCCTTGCTCACTTTCCTGCTGCTCCTGTCTCGACACCTTTGGCGGGCGTCCTCTGGGGTGGCGAGCCTGTGAGGGCTCATCAGCAGTCTGCTGCTCCTGCGGCTGTGCAGGAGTTGAGACGTCTATCTCAGTTGGGTGTGGACTCCGGCGGGACTCTGACCGAGGGCTCTGCAGTGGCATGGAAGTGTGAGCACTTGGAGAGGAGCCCCCACTTCCTTGAGGTCTGCCACCAACCTCCCTCTCATGGGTCAGGTCCCCCTCAGTGCCTGCAAGTGGCTTGAGAGCACCTTGCTGCACATCAGGGGGGCCATGGGGACCCGTATCTGCAATGGCAGTCCTACTCAGAAGAACTTCCATGAAGGTCTGGTTTCTCTGTTCAATAGATGCCCATCGCTCCTCAAGAGATGTCATTCTATTCTGAACACTCACCATGTTTTCCATACCCTGGCGACTAACCTCCTCCATGGCCATAGCCCTCCTCTCCTCTACCGTAGCCATCCTCTCCTCTCTGGTAGCCAGCCTTACCATGGAGGCAGCAATCATTTCCACGTAGGTAGTCATCCTTTCTGTGTTGATGTGTTCATGCGTCACTGACTCCACAAAGGCTCTGCTCATGTTCGCTATGGACTCCTCCATTCGCTCCACACTCGTAGCGACCCTGGAGACAAAACCTGCTAGAGACTCCTGCATCTGTGCATGGAGTTCCATCACCTCTGATCTTACGGATGGACCCAGAGGCAGAGGGTCGACATGCAGCTGAGCCGAGCTGGCAGAGTCCTGCGCCCTCCGACGAGGACTCCACTGCTGTCCCTGTCTCCACAATCTGCTGATGCTCACTTGTGAGCTGTGATACACCAGGTGACAACTCTATTCTATGTCCCGAAGGTCCCACTGAGGTGTGAGTGTCTGCGCTGGTGCTGGGTGCGCTTATTTCTGCTGACGCTGCGCCCTCAGAGGTTGCAGATTCCTCTGAGGAGTCTGGCATCTCAGGCTCTTCCTCCTGCACACTGGGGACGGGGGCTCTCGATGGTCCTGTGGGGGAGTCAAGGGAAAAAGTTAGAGATGTGATGCCAAGGTTACATGCACATTGCATTTTGCAGATGATCATAAGTCCATATGATGTAGCTTCAGAATCATTATCAGCAACTCATGCAATGCCAATGAGAGAGATGGAAAACTATTCTGTCACCAGCTTGCGGGGATGCACCGGTCTGTCCTTCCCCAACTTCCGCATCTCTGTCAGCCCCGACAATCTCCAGGACGCCTTCCTCCCAGGGGGTGAGCTGGGCTAATGAGGGCGGCCCTCCTCCTGTCCTGGCTCGCGCTCTCCTGTTGTGAGCTCTCTTTTCCTGCAATGAGGGAGACAAGTGGAGGTTGAGTGAGAATTAAGGAGATTGCATAGCATAGGTACTTAGAAGGAGACAAAGATGGAATGAGGTTGCAAGACCAAGGGCCCTCCCTGTGTGTTGTCAGTTGTGTTCAAAGCATCAGAGTGAGAGGGAATGTGAGGGCTGCATGGTGGAATAGTTATGTGAATGAGCATAGAGAGAGAGGGAATGGGTAAGGGTGCATAGATGTGAGTGGGATGTGGAGGAAGAGATTGCTAAAGCTGAGTGCTGGTGAGGAAAGGCAATGGGAATCAGATTGAGGGTGATGGAAACTTCATACAGTACTTACTCTTCCAGTGCGATGAAGGTCATGGAATCTTTTTCTGCACTGCATCCAGGTGCGCCGTGTGAGCCCCAAGGAGTTGACTTCCCCAGCCACCTGTAGCCACACAGCCTTGGCCTGACTGGGAGGCCTCTTCCTCCCTGAAGAAGGGAACAGGACCTCCCTGTGGGCCCTAGCACCATCCAGTAATGCCTGGAGTGAAGCCTCATCAAATTTGGGGGCAGCTCTTGCTCCTGCAGGCTCCTGTGCCATCCCAATGGTGAAGTTTGGAAGCCTGCAGAAGAAGCAAGGCTTGCTGTGGGCCCTAAAAGCAGCAGCAATGATGACGTCATATTCTGCGACTTTCTGACTGGAAATACTCAATTGCCAAGGCTTCCCACACGTTGGAAATCAATTGGCCAATTGAGTTAAAATTGCATCAATCTCACAGACCCATTTAGATTCGTGTGGGAAACACTAAATTCGGGGAACCCGCCAATTCCCCGCACCTGAGTTAAAATCGACCCCATTGTGTCTCTGCATCACTGGGAGTCGTCAGGTTGTTTGAGGCGCAGGCTGAATAGGGCTTTCTTAGCGGGGTCTTTGAGTGCTCCAGCATTGATTTTCCTGCAGCATTGTTTCTGTTGCTGCCGCTGTTTTGGGGCTACATTGATGGAGATGACAGAGCGGATTAGGTGGTGGTCTGTCCAGCAGTCATCAGCTCCTGTCATGGCGCGGATGATGCCATGAAGCCTTGTACTTGTCTCTCTGCCGGAACAAGGTGTTGGTTATGACAAGGCCATGTTCTAAGCATTTCGTCAGGAGGAGTTGATTTTCCCTACCCACTCTCTGCCGATCACACCTCCCCAGAGGTCTGTGTCCTTTCCAACTCTGGCGTTAAAGTCGCCAAGGAGGATCAGCTTGTCGCCCGTTGGGAATCGGGACAGCGATTGTTCGAGGCTGGAGTAGGATTCCTCTTTGGTCTCGTCTGTGGCTTCCAGTGTTGGGGCGTACGCACTGATGACCGTAGCGCACTGATGACCGTAGCACACTGGTTCCGGTCTAGGGTGAGCCGTAGAGTCATGAGGCGCTTGTTTATACCGCTAGGGGAGTCTCTGAGACGCCCAACTAGTTTATTTTTTATGGCGAAACCTACCCCATGGAAGCGGCTTTCTTCTTCAGGTTTGCCTTTCCAGAAGAAGGTGTAGCCACTGCCTTGCTCCTTGAGCTGGCCTTCCCCTGCCCGCCGGGTCTCGCTTAGGGCGGCGATGTCAATGTCGAAATGTCTGAGCTCCCGGGCAACGATAGCAGTACAGCGTTCCGGTCTGTCACTGTTTGGGTTGTCCATGAGGGTCCTGATGTTCCAGGTCCCGAACTTCATTTTAAAGGGTGGAAGATGCCTGTGCGTGAATTCTTTTAACGTGGGGTGGCCGTTGCACACCAGCTACCACACGGGCTTGACAGAACAAGGTCTTGGTCCAATGGCAAGGCGATCCAAGACGATTGGAGACCCGGCTCTTTAGCACAGTCAAGACCGCCTACGGCCCAAGCACCCAAGGCCCTACCCCACTGCGGGCCAAGAACGGAGAGGTACTCATCAAGGACAGGGAGGCAGTCAGTACCCGCTGGAAGGAGCACGTCAAAGATCTCCTTAACCGAGGCTCTGTCTTCGACGCAAGTGTCCTCAACTCCATCCCGCAGCATGCTACCCGCCACCATCTCAGCACAACCCCAGCCCGGCATGAGGTTGAAAAGGCCATCCAACAACTGAAGAACAAGGTCTCAGGAGCAGATGGAATCCCTGCCGAGGCGCTAAAGCATGGCGGAGAAGCACTACTGGCGCGAATTCATGAACTCATTTCTCTTATCTGGAAGGAGGAGAGCATGCCAGGGGATCTCAGAGACGCCGTAATTGTGACCATCTTCAAGAAAGGTGACAAGTCCGATTGCGGTAATTACGAAGAGTTTCCCTGCTATCTGCCACAGGGAAAGTCATCGCAAGAATCCTCCTCTATCGCCTTTTCCCAGTAGCTGAAGAACTCCTCCTAGAGTCGCAATGCGGATTCCGCCCACTAATGGGCACAATGGACATGATCTTCACCGCGCGCCAATTACAAGAAACATAGAAACATAGAAGATAGGAGCAGGAGTAGGCCCTTCGAGCCTGCTCCGCCATTCAACGAGATCATGGCTGATCATCCAAACCCTCGCACCCGGTCCCTACACCGACAGCCATCCCACCCAAGCCCTATCCCCGTAACCCCACGTATTTAATCCCCCCTAACACTAAGGGTCAATTTTTATCATGGTCAATCAACCTAACCCGCACATTTTTGACCTCACAAAGGCCTTTGATACTATCAACCGTGAAGGATTATGGAGTGTCCTCAAAAATTTGTCACCATCCTCCGCCTGCTTCACGCCGACATGCAAGCCGTGATCCTGACCAACGGTTCCACCACAGACCCAATTCATGTATGGACCGGGGTCAAGCAAGGCTGTGTCATCGCACCAACGCTCTTCTCGATCTTCCTTGCGGCAATGCTCCATCTCGCCCTCAGTAAGCTCCCCGCTGGAGTGGAGCCAATTTACAGAAACGGGAAACTGTTCAACCTCCGTCGCCTCCAGTGCAGATCCAAGGTCGTCCCTCCCTCTGTCGTCGAATTACAGTATGCAGACGACGCTTGCGTCTGCGCACACTCATGTTGAACTCCAAACCATCGTTAACACCTTCACCGAAGCGTACGAGAGTATGGGCCTTAAACTAAACATCCGTAAGACAAAGGTCCTCTGCCAACCTGCCCCCGCAGACAGTACTGCCCCCCGATTTTCAAAATCCATGACAAGGCCTTGGACAACGTGGACCACTTTCCATACCTCGGGAGCCTACTGTCAACAAGGGCAGACGTCGATGACGAAGTCCAACACCACCTTCAGTGTGCCAGTGCAGCCTTCGGTCGCCTGAGGAAGAGAGCGTTTGAAGACCAGGACCTCAAACCCGGCACTAAGCTCATGGTCTACAGAGCAGTAGTAATACCCGCCCTCCTGTATGCCTCAGAGATATGGACGATGTACAGCAGGCACCTCAAAGCACTGGAGAGGTACCACCAACGCTGCCTCCGCAAAATCCTGCAAATCCATTGGCAGGATAGGTGCACCAACGTCAGTGTTCTCGCTCAGGCCAACATCCCCAGCATCGAAGCTCTGACCACGCTCAATCAGCTCCGATGGACGGGTCACATTGTCCGCATGCCCGATACGAGACTCCCAAAACAAGCGCTCTACGCGGAGTTCCGACACAGCAAGAGAGCCCCAGGTGGGCAGAGGAAACGCTTCAAGGACACCCTCAAAGCCTCCTTGAAAAAGTGCAACATCCCCACCGACACCTGGGAATCCCTGGCCCAAGACCGTACAAAGTGGAGGAGAAGCATCCGGGAAGGCGCCGAATACCTCGAACCTCTTCACCGGGAGCAAGCGGAAGCCAAGCGCAAACAGCGGAAGGAGCGCTCGTCAACCCAAGCACCCCACCCACCCACCCCTTCAACCACCGTCTGTGATAGAGACTGTAGGTCCCGCATTGGACTCATCAGTCACCTGAGAACTCATTTTTAATGTGGAAGCAAGTCATCTTCGGTTCTGAGGGACTGCCTAAGAAGAAGAGGTAGTAGTACAGATCTGGTTAGTGATCAGGGACGGGAGGGTGTGACTGCAACTCAGGTTGGTAAGGGGACCCCAGGTGCTGTGCTGGAGGAGCCTCGGCCTTTTCCCTTATCCAACACGTATGAGGTTCTTGCTGCCTGTGAGGATGAGGGCAAAGTCTGCAGGGTGGATGAGCAAACTGACCACGGCGCCATGGTATAGGAGGCCATTCAAGTGGGGGTAGTGAAAAGGAATATTGTAATGGTAGGGGACAGTATAGTTAGGGGGATAGATACTGTTCTCTGCAGCTGCGATCGGGAGTTCTGAAGGCTGTGTTGTCTCACGGCTGGAGAAGGATTTTGGAGTGGGAGGGGGAGGATCCAGTTGTCGTTGTCTATGTAGGAACCAATAACATAGGTATAACTAGGAGTGAGGTTCTGCTGAGAGTTTGAGGAGCTAGTGTCCAAATTAAAACGCAGAACCTCAAAGATAATAATCTCTGGATTGTTACCTGAGCCATGCGCAAATTGGCATAGGTACAAGCAGATCAGAGTGTTAAATGCATGGCTCAAAGAATGGTGTGGGAGGAAGGGGTTTCAATTCATGGGGCACTGGCACTAGTACTGGAGAAAGAGAGAGCTGTTCCATTGGGACAGCCTCCACTTAAACCGGGCTGGGACCAGTGTCTCAGCAAATTGAAAACTAGGGCTGTAGATGGAGCTAAAAAGGGAGGGGGAAGAGGGAGAAGGGTCAGGTGAGGAGAAATTTAGAAATCAAAAGAGAAAAGTCAAGGCAATGGAGCAGTGTAGCGATTTGGGTTAAAGATAAGCAGTGTGTGACAGGAAGGGACAGAGAGTTTAAAGGTAATCATGTATCAGCGAATAAGATGAAAGCAGGGAATAATGGTAAAAGGTTAAAACTAAAAGCTCTTTACCTGAATGCATGAAGCATTCGTAACAAGATAGACAAATTAGTGGCACAAATAGTGATAAATGGGTATGATCTAATAGCCGTTACAGAGACATGGTTGCAAAGTGACCAGGGTTGGGAACTAAATATTCCAGGGTACTTGACGTATCAAAGACAGGCAGACTGGAACAGGAGGGGGGTGGGGGGAGGGTAGCCCTGATATTTAAGGATGACATAAGTGAGAAAGGATCTTGGCTCAGAAGATAAGGAAGTAGAATCAGTATGGGTGGAGATAAGAATTAACAAGGGGCAGAAAACAGTGGTGGGGGTAGTTTATTGGCCCCCAAATAGTAGTAGAGTATTAATCAAGAAATAATAAGAGCTTGTAACAATGGTAATACAATAATCGTGGGGGACTTTAATCTGAATATAGATTGGGCAAATCTTGGGCAAATCAAATTGGCATGGGTAGTCTGGAGGACGAGTTCATGGAATGTATTTGAGACAGTTTCCTAGAACAATACATCATGGGCCAACCAGGGAACAGGCTATTTTAGATCTTGTTTTGTGTAATGAGACCGGGTTAATTAGTAATCTTATAATAAAGGATCCTCTAGGGAATAGTGACCATAATATGATAGAATTTCACATTGCGTTTGAAAGTGACATTCTTAAGTCTGACACTAGAGTCTTAACAAAGCCAATTACGTAGGTATGAGGGGCGAGTTGGCTAAGGTAGATTGGAAAATTAGATTAAAAGGTATGACCGTAGATAAGCAGTGGCAAGCATTTAAAGAAATATTTCAAAATTCTCAACGAATATACATTCCATTGAGAAATAAAAACTCCACAGGATAAGTGATCCATCTGTGGCTAACTAAAGAAGTTAAGGATAGTATTAGATTAAAAGAAGAGGCTTATGATGTTGCAAAGAATTGAGGATTTGGAGAGCTTTAGAAACCAGCAAAGGATGACCAAAAATTGGGAGAAAATAGAATATGAGAGTAAATTAGCAAGAAATATAAAAGCAGATTGTAAGAGCTTCTACAAGTATGCAAAATGGAAGAGAGTAGCAAAAGTAAGTGGGGGTCCCTTAGAGGCTGAGACAGGAGAAATTATATTGGGGAACAAGGAAATGGCTGAGACTTTAAACAAATATTTTGTATCTGTCTTCACAGTAGAAGACACACAAAGTATACCAAAAATAATGGGGACCCAAGGGGCTAATGAGAGCGAGGAACTTAAAGTAATTAATATCAGTAGAGAAAAACTACTTGAGAAACCAATGGGACTAAAAGCCGACAAATCCCCTGGACCCGATGGCCTACATCCTAGGGTTCTAAAAGAGGTGGCTGCAGAGACACTGAATACATTGGTTGTGATCTTCCAAAATTCCCTAGTTTCAGGAACGGTCCCAGCGGATTGGAAGGTCGCAAATGTAACCTCACTATTCAAGAAAGGAGGGAGAGAAAAAACTGGGAACTACAGGTCAGTTAGCCTGACATCAGTCGTCAGGAAAATGCTGGAATCCATTATGAAGGAATTGGTAACAGGATACTTAGAAAATCAGAACATGATTAGGCTGAGTCATCATGGTTTTATGAAAGGGAAATTGTGTTTGACAAATTTATTAGAGTTTTTTGAGGATGTAACTAGCGGGGTAGATAAAGGGGAACCAGTGAAGGCAGTGTATTTGGATTTCCAAAAGGCATTTGGTAAAGTGCCACATAAACGGTTGTTAAGCAAGATAAGGGCACATGGGGTTGGGGGTAATGTATTAGCATGGATAAAGGATAGGTTAACAGGCAGAAAACAGAGAATAGGGATATACGGGTCATTTTCAGATTGGCAGGCTGTAACTAGTGGGGTGCCGCAAGGATCAGTGCTTGGGCCTCAGCTATTTGCAATCTATATTAATGACTTTGATGAAGGGACCGAGTGCAATGTATCCAAGTTTGCTGATGATACAAAGCTAGATGGAAAAGTAAGATGTGAGGAGTACACAAAGAACCTGCAAAGGGATTTAGACAGGTTAAGTGAGTGGGCAATAAGGTTGCAGATGGAGTATAATGTGGGGAAATGTAAGGTTATTCACTTTGGTAGGAAGAATAGAAAAACTGAATATTTTTTAAATGATAAACTATTAAATGTTGTACTAGTACAAGAGACACAGAGTTAGCATGCAGGTACAGCAAGCAATTAGGAAGCCAAATGGCATGTTGGCCTTTATTGCTAGAGGGTTGGAGTATAAGAGTGAGGAAGTCTTGCTACAGTTGTACAGGACTTTGGTGGGACCACACCTGGAGTACTGTACAGAGTTATGGTTTCCTTATTTAAGGAAGGATATACTTGCCTTAGAGGCGGTGCAACGAAGGTCCACTAGATTGATTCCTGGGATGAGAGGGTTGTCCAATGAGGAGAGATTGTGTAGAATGGGCCGATACTCTCTGGAGTTTAGAAGAATGAGAGTCAATCTCATTGAAACATACAAGATTCTGAGGGGGATTGGCAGGATAAATGCTGGGAGGTTGTTTCCCCCTGGCTGGAGAGTTTAGAACTAGGGGGGGGGCACAGTCTCAGGATAAGGGGCCAGCCTTTTAAGACTGAGATGAGGAGGAATTTCTTCACTCAGAGGGTTGTGAATCTTTGGAATTCTCTGCCCCAAAGTGCTGCGGATGCTCAGTGATTGAGTATATTCAAGGCTGAGATAAATAGATTTTTGGACTCCAGAGGAATCAAAGGATATGGGGATCGGGCAGGAAAGTGAAGTTGAGGCCGAACGTCAGCCATGATCTTATTGAATGGTGGAGCAGGCTCGAGAGGCCGAATGGCCGACTCCTGCTCCTAATTCTATTCTTATGTGAGATGGCGGGGAGATTTCTTTTCAGTTTATACAGTGTAAACTGTTAAACAAAAATCTAATCCACAGATGTTGCTTAGCATGATGTTTTTTGTTGTGTAAAAGATGGGGATTGACATTTGCACTAGACCAGAAAGAAACATTTGAGGTGCTCAGCTCAGACATTGTCACTGAGACAGTCGGGCAAGCCCAGGTCATACAAACAACCACCTGATCAAGGTCCCAGTCATTGGAGACTTAACTGGGGAGAAACCTCCCTGGTGCAGTGCTACACCATTGACCGCCTCAACAAGAACTACAAATTCACCATGGAAGTTAGGGGGAGAAAAATGATCTTTCTGAATCATCATGTAAATAACTGAGAAAAATATTTTCAAGCAGAGGAAAAATACAAATAAATAAAAGTACTTGTATCTGAGGCACATCCAATGTGAGCGGAAGGGCAAATAATCAATCTGATGTAAGTAACTGATGGAAAAGGCTTTGGGGAGGGAAGAACAAATCTACTTGCATCTTAAGCAAGTTAATGTTAGATAAATATTGAGGGAAACTTTCTGCTGCTGGCTGGCAGTTTCTTGCCTGAAAAATTATCTGGCAGGCCTTCAAATGGGCGCCCAGAAGAGGTAGTACGCTGTTTCGTTGTGTAAATTGAGCTCCTACGCCTGTTGTCGGACCCCTGATTGCAACTTTCAAAGAGAAATGGGCCGAGAATGCCAATCCCATTTCTCCAGGCATTGAGAGGCCTAACCAGCGACCCTTAAAGGGACCACTGGAGACCTCTCCAAAGGTAAGTTTTCTTGAAAAGAAAGAAGATTTTTGTGGGCCCAGGAGGAGCAGTACTGCTCCTGCAGGCCCCACAACATCTTCCGTGGCCCATTCTCGTTCACCTTCCTTGTTTGGCACCCTCAGCTAATCAACAAAACTTTAATCAGGTTTAAACCTCACACAATGAGGAATAACAGAGCCTTAGTTCCTAGCTTTCCTGCTGACCTTGTTTGGCTCACTTTTCTCTTCCAACTTTTATCCTGATGATCTTGGCCAATAACCTTCTTGCATTGTTCCATTCTGTTTTACCACAATGCCAAGTTTTATCCCCATTATATTTGTTGGTTCCTCTGTTCTTTAGACTCCAATATGAATAGTAGTTCTGATGGTAACTCTCCTGTCGTGTACATCTGATTTTTATCATGTCCTATGCTGCATCTTCCAGTTCCGTTACTCCTTTTTTCCTTCTTGGAAATTTGTTTGTATTCATTCTATCCCCAAGAAAGGAGATCTCTATTACCCTTCCAACTACCCTTCTATTGCACTTCCATCTATATTTTCTAAAGTTATGGAAGTTCCTGTTGGCATGCAAACTACCATCCAGAATTATCATATGATGGCAAACTATAGTTATGAGTGGATTTGAGATACAGGGACTATCTCCACTGGAACAGAGCAGGCTAAGAGGAGATTTATTCTAGGTTTTCAAAATTATGGGGTATGGATAGGATGAATAAGGAAAGATTATTTCCTCTAGTTAGGGAATCAGTGGTGTGGGGTCATCAATTTAAAATTGCTATTAAGAAAGTAAGGAGGTTCAGAGAAATTTCGTTACACAGGGGTTGTTAGAACATGGAATGCTTTGCCACAGGAAGTATTTGAGGAAAAAACTATTCAAGAGAAGAGTAGATAAACATTTGAAGCAGAGGAAGATATAGGGTTATGCAGAGAGAGCTGGGCAATGGGATTAGTATGGGATTGCTCTAGCAAAGAGCTAGCATAGACATGATGAATTGAATGTCCTCCTGTTGTACCTGATCCATGCTTACCAGTATTGTTTTCAGCATAGGCTTCCACAGATGATCTTACCTATGTTCTTCTCTAGAACTCTTCTTTTGGACACCCGATGAGGCTGTTCTCTCTCTCGCTATGTTCCCTTTCACATAACCACGATCTCCTCTAGTCATTGTCCAACCATATCCACTCATTTACTTATAATTCCATTCTGTATTCATCAAATTTCTTCATATTGCCCACCCTTAGCACACAATCTTATTTTACTTTCAGTGTTCGGATCCCGGGTTTGGGCGGTGTTTGTATGGGGTGGGCTGATGGTGGGTGAGCTTGGGGGGGCTGGGATGAAGCACCCATGCTCCTCCCCTTTGTCTTTCTAACCTGCGTTCAGTGATTCACTAAGTGCTACCACTAAGTCAAAAGCTGCAGAAAGGACAAGGAACGTTAATGCACCTTTGTCACAGTCACAGAGGGTATCATTTATGACTTTTATTAGGGCTGTTTCAGTGCTGTGGCAGGGGCGGAAACCTGATTGGAGAGATTCAAACATGGAGTTGTGGGAAAGACCGGCATTGATTTGGGAGATGACAACACGTTCAAGGACTTTGGAGAAAAAGGAAGGTTGGATTTGGGACAGTAGTTTGTAAGGATAGAGGGTTCAAGGGTGGGTTTTTTTTGAGGAGGGGGTGATGATACCATTTCTAAAAGGGAGGGGGACAGTACTTGAGAGGGAACCGTTTACAATGTCTGCGAGCATGGGGCCAGGAAAGGAAGTTGGGTGGTCAGCAGTTTAGTGGGAATGGGGTCTCGGGAGCAGGAGGTGGGTTTCATGGACAAGATGATCTCAGAGTGGACGTGTTATGTGATATTCGAGAAACTAGAGAAAGAGTTGGGATCAGGGCTAGGAAAGAGGGATGCCTAGTGAGGTAGGTTTGGTTTGGTAGGGAAGATGAGAGGGAAGCATCAGAGGAAGCTGAACAAATGATCTCAATCTTCTTGTAGATGGAGGGGTCAGGGAGACTGGTTTAACAAGATGGCTGGTAGTGGAGAAAAGAAGCCAGGGATTATCTTCACTCTCCAGTTTGATCTAGTCGTGGGTGGTTTTGACAGAGGAGAGTGAGGCCTGATGGTGCTTGATGTGTCCCAGCCAGATCTGGTGATGGATGGCTAAACCAGTTGTGCTTTAGGTACACTCATCTGTAACCCTTGGATTGAGGGAGCGAAGATAGATAGGGGCCAGATTAGCAAGAATAGCATGTTTTCCTCCCTATTTAACAACCCACTATCAAAGTTGTAGGAACACATGGCTTTGAAATGTGATTTCTGAGGATGTACTTTTGTTAGGTTATTAACTCCGGTTGCTTCCATTTCAGCTTTCTGTACGCTAATCCAATATCCTCACATCTTTGCGGTCCAGTTCCCTCACAGCACTGTGTCAGTAATTACTAAGAGCCATTCCTTCTAGATTATGTAATGCTGTTATAATGAATTTAAAAATGTCGACAGAAATAATAGCTTATGGGATAGCTAGTTATTTCTAAATTATTTTTTATTGGTTAATTTTGAAAGGGTTTCTGATGGTGCGTCTCCCTCAACACTGTTCAAAGTTGAATCATCATAAGTATAAGGCAGCCTCTGAAAGCATGTAAAACTACCATAACATCTTCTGCTAATTGTTTAGTCTGTGTTATGCCCCCACATTCAGATATCTTTCCTTAAATAAAGTCTGTAGATATTTGAGGAGTTGGGGTAAGAGGAGAATAATGTTTCTACAATTCTCCAGTTATTCAGTAATGGTCTTGAGCTGTGGAAAAACATTTCTGTTAAGGCTCAAATATCAACAGGCTCTATAATTGCTATATAAAGTCCATTATTTTATTATCATTCTTTGTATGCCATTTTAGTAAAATACTTCACATACTGGCATGTGAATATCTGTAACAAATTCATTTTCATTAAGACCATACCTTTTATAAAAAATTAAAAAAAAAAGTTGCTTTCAATTCTTCATTTGGTTAAAGTCCACAAACCATAGAAAAGAGAAGATATGAATTAGGAAAAATAAAAATCACAAGGACACGTGTCCTTCTAAGAAAACTTTCATCCAAAACCAATGTGATAGCTTTTTTCTGGATCTATAACCCTACACGTTCATGTATCCATTTCAATTCACTTTCTTTTACAATCAGTGTCATGCATAATGCAAGCTGCTCAACCACGTTGCCTGTACCAGGCAAGTTCTTGTCTGAATCTCTAAGAAAGGGCATTGTAGGTACAATAGGAATACCAGTGTACACAATAGCCCGACCATGGGTCCAGACCCTCATTCTCAGCAAGGTTCAAGAGATCAACAATCCAGTCCTGGTCTCAGCACTCAACAACACAGAGAGGAACAGGTATAGGCTTGTTCACTTCACAATATGAGCCATCTAAAGAAGGAAAACTTTACGCCGAGGCTGTAGTGCCTCTTTGTGGAAGATTCACATCTGGTCAAGTCTTAGTGCTTCATAGTGACGGACTGCAGGGGCAGTGGTGGTAGTCTGGGATCGCAACAACTGAACTAGGTCAGCTAGGTGGATTAAACAAGGAAAAAACAATTACAGAAAATAAAGCTTACAGCAAGTTAAATATATACACAAGTACTGTTGGTGGAGTAAATGGTAAATAGTTGAATACTCTTTATCTTCAAGGAATTTGAGAGTGTTTTCTGTGGAAAAACTGGCAGGCGACTGAAACAACCAAGAGTAGAAGCACCAGTTGATCACTCAGTAACTACCAGTCTACACAATCATGGTGTGATGGAAGGTAAATGAACTCCAGTGCGAGTGAAGTTACAGCTCCCAAGAGAGGCACAAAGTTAGACGTATCTGCCCGATTCGCCATATCAAAACTCAGGGTCAGGAAATGGAAGTGTAGCCAAGCACAGAACGATAAACCTTTTGTCATCCCAGCATAGTGACTCGGTAGTATTATCTCTGGCAATGTTCAGAACTATAAACTTGCACTGTAAAATCAAAGATGGTGGCTAAAAAATTTGAGTCCACTATGATTTGTGCCATATAACTGTTTGTGCTTCCCCAATCCCCATATTTAGCTGTCTATAATCTTTTATTTGTACCTTACCTTTCCTCTCCTTCAATGTTTCTGTTGGAGGGAGGGAGCAGTTGAGCGCATGGACAACCAGGGTGATAACCTAAATGCTGCTCCTCGATCAGTCTGTCCAGATGTATGGTTCTGGTGGAAAGGGACCTCTCCCATGCTCCGATTTCCTGCTTTTCTGGTTGAGACTGAGGAAAACCTCCACTAAGGAAAACCCAAATGTGAATGTCAGTCATCAATGACATTTAAATTTGGCTCAGTTGAAGGTCCAACACCATTATCGTTGCTACCAGGCCACCCACATAAAACCTTTCAAAGTGTTTCAATATACATTATACATACTATAAATGTTTTAATATACAATATATAAAAATCACGGGAGACTCACATTTTCCCTACCTATCTTTGCCATTTGAATTGAATGCAGCTGCAGCAGTGGTGGTGGACAATCTCAGCAATGGTATGGTGTCTGAACATTGTGTAAACAGATTTTTGGTTTGTTAGCTGGAAACTGTTGACAATAGCAACTTCAACACACTGAACAACTCTACACCGAAACACTGCTAATAAAGCGAAAACACAGTTAAAGAGACAGTATCCATTTAACCATAAACAATCAAACATACAGAACTGCCATGTTACTTGGTGAAAGCTAGTAGGACTAATAGCAGGAGTGCAGAAATGTGCAGGTTTTACTGTACCGAAAGGTTTTGTATTGCAGTATGAAACTAAACAGTTTGGGGGAAAAAAAGGATCAGACACTTTTTCACAAGACTGAAGCACTTTAATAAAGCATGCTAAGAGGGTTGTTAAGTTTTATGTCATTCTGAGTGGCAAAAAAACAAAAAAGGATGCTGTCCCTTTAATGGAAACTGATAGTTAACTTCTATATAAGCTTTAACATTTATGCAATATATTTAAAGTACAAGATATTTATAATCTTTAACAGCAACACAAAATGATTCCTTACTCTACAGAGGTTTTATTCATTAAATGGAATCTGTTTGCAGTTTTATTTCAATGACCAGTTAATTGTTGAAGGTGCTATTGATCTGTAAAATAAAGGATGACCAAATACTTTAAAATAAACTTGTTTCACAAATTAATAAACCATACAATGTACACTGTACTATATCATTTAAGTATATTTAATATTTATTTAGGTTAAACTGCATAGCTTTTAGTTAATATGTTCAAAATAAATATAAACAGTAAGCCCTTGAAGGGTTTTCTGTCAACTTAAGTGTGTGTAAATAACAAAGCAAATGTATTAATGAGAGATGTTTCGCAGTATATTAAAAAATTCAGATATACAAAAGATCTATCATTTACATTAAGTTTTAAAACAAATTATTTGTATTTTATCTTTGAGCTAATAAAGGTATTCATCCAAAGTTCTTTTGTTATTTATTGAGCCTCTCTTTAAAATTGTAATATAGAGAAATGTAAAACAAGATTTTTAAGACTTCACACATTTATTGAGGGGATTTTACTGGTGTCAAAAAATAATTGTTCTGGTTCTTATTACATTATAAAATAGATTTATGACTCACTGTAATTATCAGATAAGTGTAACAATACCTATCATTTCTAGTTACAATCCTCATACCATGGGCATAACTTGGGGAAAAAGCTACAATAAATGTGTTATATTTACCTCCTCACTTAAAAGTGTATATTGGTACACCTTGGACTGATCTCATAACATCAGACTTCCTTCGTGCTGTAATTATGTAAAATAATGCTGTCCCACAGTCAGTTCTGTATGGTTGAGCCTTTAACTAGGGTATTTATGTAAAATGCAAAGAATTTTCTTTACACATCCCGTGCTGCCCATTATTCCTCAAATTTAACAAATAGTTTTGAGCCACTCACAGCAGACTGCAATTATCATCATTTAGCACCTTAATGAGCAGGAAGTGAGCCTCTTGATCCTTCTAAGAAACACATTTTCATAAATACAGATGTTTACTGGGTGGAAACTTTAGAACTGGTCCAGAAAAACGGACCAGAAAAATGTGTTTGATACACTTAGTGGTGAATTCGATGGTAGAAAAGGTACTGGACAAACGGCAGCCTCTGATAAACACCACTCAATCCAGACTGGTTGGTACCAATGTGTCCCACCCATAGATTGTGGCAGTAAGTTAGGAAGGAATTCTGTGACAGCAAAAAAAACAAACAAAATCCACATTTCAACCAAGAGACATGTAAAACATCAGATGGTGAGCCATAGGAGATTAAAGTGTAGACACTACCCAAATAAGCTACAGTAGAATTTTTGTCCTGGAAAGGCTGGAGAGTGACAGAAAAGTTAAGGAAAAAATAAATGCTGAGCCACAGGAGGAGATCAGCGGGCACAGGGGTGATGGGGGAGCGGGACCTCGTCTGGATAGGATACAGGCAGCAGAATTTTGGAGGAGCTGAAGTTTACGAAGGGCCTTGATCCATTTGGTGCTGTGGCAAGAGCGGAAAAATTATTGGAGAAACTCAAACGGAGTTGTGGAGAAAGTAGGGCACAGATTTGGGAGGTCACAGCACATCCATAATGTGCTGGACTAGTGGTTGGCTGAACTAGAAACATTGTTGAATCAGAACTTAGCAATATAGGGCATTGTCCACAATACCCTGATTGCTGCTCTAACACCGGCCCAGCTATCCATAAGGATATCCGTTTAGAGTTAGATGGTCTTGGAGGCCAAAAGCATCAACTATAAGGGAGTAACAACAGAAAATGCTGGAAAAACTCAGCAGGTCAGGCAACATCCGTGGAGAGAAATTTGAGTTGACGTTTCGGGTCGAACCCTTCTTCAAAACTGGAAAGAAAAGAAACTAGATCGAAGGCAGGGCTGCGATCGGACAAAAGAATAAAAGAAACAAAAGAAGTAAAAGAGTCTTTGGCTCATTGAATCAAAACTCTTAAGGCAGACTCGACAATGACCTGAGCCAGGGAGATCTACATTACTGCAAGGCACTATTGATGCCTGACCAGGCAGCCTGGCTCATTAATAGGACTGGGAGGGTTAGACTTGTCACCAGGGGCTGGGATTCTTCCCACTCGTCGCTAAAGAATCAGTGGGAAGCTTACCACCAATCTGTGCTGGCAAGATAAGTGGTTTTAACTGGTTAAATTCCAACAGCACCCCTACACATACCTGTGAATCCTAAGCCTTAGCACTTGACAACTGGTCCCTATACTCTCTATTTAAGTATGGTGCGTCCCTATGGGAAGAGAGCGTGCACTCCACATCACACAAACAAAACTCGACCTGCATTGACTGTTTCGTACCTTGGCATGGACACTTGAGCATAGTGATTGGTCTCCACGCATATCCGACAACTAGCTGATAAAAAACAATTCTAGAGTGAAAAGGAGAAAATTGCAATTGTAACTTTCAAAAAGGAGTTGGATAAATAATTGAAGATGGCAAAATTGCAGGGCTATGGGCGAAGAGCAGGTTGGCCCTTTCAACGAGCCAGCACAGGCACGATGGGCCGAATGGCCTCCTCCTGTGCTCTATGATTCTATGGTAATTCTGCAAAATCTTGCCTGCCTTAATTAGCCAGCAAATACTTATGCAGATTGTTCCTGTGTCCTCGTTCTCCAACAACTAAAGGCAGTTCGTTAATTCTCAGCCAGCCATCGGGTGTAGTGATGGACAGAGGTGAGGCATTCCAACTTGGAGAAAAAAAACTCATTGACCCCCCACAGTTGACCATTCCCGAGCCCTGACCGCCATGGTCGGTTACCGAGACGACACTGACTGTGGTTGTGGAGATTTTCAGCACCAAGACCGTTCTGCTCACCTGGAAAGGGATCGCGCCATGGCAAGTGACTCAATTAGACAGTAAATCAATGTGAGGGAGGAAAACAAAAGGTACCCGGTCAGTCTGCCCAGTTTCCCATGGGCATAAAGTGATGGCAACAAATGTTGTGCCCAATATTCAACTCCGCTGCAGCACGAAGCAGAACTGCTTTAATCTTGTAATTATGTGTACATGGAACTTGACTGTTAGAAAAATAAAATACTGGGGAGTTTGTACTCTGGAATTATCTCTTAATTTTGTAGACTGCTGCAGTTATAGCTTGGTCAGTATAGTCTGCTCCTAATTCAAAGGCACGTCATTCAATTATCGGATAATTTTTTTAAAGAAAAGCACAATTCTTATTTTCCTACATTATTTTTATCATTTAATCAAATTATTGGATAATTTGTATTTTTTTTTAGTAGTTAAAACAACTTTGAAATATGAGTAGACTGTATTTCTATGGGTGCCACATCAGTCTCCAACGTGCTTCACTGCAGCATATGCAGCATTATCCGTATTCTAATCTGGTTTATATCTACGATACTACATAATCTGATTTGTACGCATTGCCTTTTAAAAAATTCATTCTCAGGATGTGAGCATTGCTGACTAGGCAGGCATTTATTGCCCATCCCGAGTTGTCCGGAGCAGGTGCTGATACAATTGAGTGGCTTGCTGGGCCAGTTCAAAGGGTAGTTAAAAGTCACCCATGTTGGTGTGGGATTGGAGTCACATACATAGGTCCAGACCGGGTAAGGATGGCAGGTTTCCTCCCTAAAGAAGATCAGTGAACCAGTTGGGTTTTTATGACAATCCGACAGCCTTCATGGTCACTTTTACTATTACCAGCTTTAAAAAAAAAATTAAATTAAAATAACCATAGTGGGATTTGAATTGACCTTCTCTGAATTACTAGTCCAGTAACATAACCACTACACTACCATATACATTGCAATCCGATTTATCTCCATTGCCATTACTGCCTCAGCTGTCTTAACTCGTGCCACACTGGCATTGAAGTCTTTTGGGGGCGAATTTAACCCTACCCGCCTGACGTAAACTCGGCGGGTGGGCAGTTAAAATCGCCCAGGTTATTTACCCGCCCTAGAGCTGCTTGGATCTCACCGACCCACTTCTCCTGGTCCCACAAAGAAGGTTTAGGCCTCCCCTGCCCCAGACTTCTCCCCCATTCTAGGCAGGAAGTGGACCACGTTAGTGAGGCCCGGGAGTTAAAATAGCCCAGGCTTGATTTCTGTAGCAGCGGGTTAGTTTCCAACTTGCCTCGCCACGCAACCGCCCAGAGTTAAAATTGGGACCTTAGAATGAGGCTTGAACCTATAACCCTCTCAAGCCAAGTCAAGTAATCTGGTTGGTGGCACACTCGGAGTGCATTGAAAACTTAATTCAGATTTACACCTCACATGGGGCAGTGCCATTTTTTCAGCAGTTTCCATTTAAATGTCGGTTGTACCCCAATATAAGATGACAGAAATCTGTCCTCCATCACATGCCACACCTTGCTCTCAAAGATCAGACCCATTGATGCATATGCAACATACCCATCGTCCTGAACATGTGTGCAGGAGCTGACAATAAGACATACACTAGCTGTACAAAATAATACTGAAAGTCAGTGATCAGCTACCTTTTTAGCCAGCACACAGTATCAGTGTATCTCATGAACTGTGTGTTGTGCTGGTATTCCTTCAATAATTCACAGAAGTGAGAAATATATATCTGGCTTTTTCCAGTTCTTGAATCATACAGCACAGAAGGAGGCCATTCAGCCCATCTTACCTGTGCCGGCTCTTTGAAAAAGCTAGCCAATTAATCCCACTCCCTTGTCCTTTCCATTCAAATATATATATATCCTATTTCCTTTTAAAAGTTACTATTGAATCTGCTTCCACTGCCCTTTCAGGCAGCGTGTTCCAGGTCACAACTCGCTGAGCTTTAAAAAAAATTCTCCTTATCTCGCCCCTATACATAATACACAAGCTGATGTTCTTGTTTATGTAGCACTGCCTTCTTGTCTGAGCTGGAACTTAACTCAGTCCCAGCAACTGCCAATCTGAACTAAGTGTTTTTTTTCTGAAAAGTGGCTTTATTCATTATCTTACAACAGTTGGTGGCAACAGCTTTATTTTACAGACAACAGGCACCCACAAATAATAAATACTATTTTAAGTCAAGGACACCGACTGGTTCCAGCACCGTACATAGTGGATGCAGGAGTTTTTGACAGGGATTTATTAATTTATGGAAAACGTTACAAAATGGGATGGAATATAGTAACAACAAGCCATAGATTGTTACCTAGAATTCACAAAAACTATTGCAGTTTCCACACAAAACGTGTTAAACTAGGATAAGCGCACATTCAGGGGAAGGGTAGGGTCAACCATACTTTTGTTCCAAAATAAAACAGACGAACACAAATAGTATAAATCTCCTTTGCCCATAACTATTTAGTTACATAAAAAGGTCTGAAATTGGGAGCGGTTATTGGTTGTGAATTTAGGGTACTATACAAAACATTATGACCGTTAAATTTATATCATATGTACAGTGTAGCCCCTCACAGTTTAGATACTGTAACATCAATAATTACTATAGGGTGCTTCGTATTGAGGTAAGCATTTATAATTGATAGTATTGTTTAACAGACAATGACAAGAAATGGAGTAGCCAAACTAAGGAAAGTGTTTAAAAGTGGAACATTCTAACCAGACAAGACTAACTGCAGATAAATCTTTACAGATCTCAAACAGAATTGAAAAATGATGTAGAAACACATGATTAAAAGCAAAGTGCCTGTTTTTAGCACCTTCTCATGTACAATATTTATAAAACACTTTGGTAGCAGGAGCCGAAACGTTGATCAATTGTCTTTTTTTTGTTTGTTGTCTCTTTCTATTCACTCAATCTTGGGAGGAACTGGGCTGTACTTCAAGTTATCTTCTTATTTGCTTCTGTGATCATGCCCTTCACGATTTTTTGGATGATGATTTTACTGCTGCAATTGATCCCTGGCAAGCAGAGGTGTCGCAGATTCCTGGGGTTCCCATAGCACCATTTCTTCCGTGTTGTCCGAGCTCTCCTGGATGGCCTGGGTCTCCCACTGCTCCGTCTCGCCCATTCTTACTAATTCCCATAGCTCCTGGGGGACCTACAGACAGGAAAGAGACAGAAAGTGACAGAGAAAGGGACTGCAGCAATTAAAACCATAGGATAGGTAATCGAGTAGCATGGCCTTGGAGTTCAGATTAACAAGTCATTAAAGAGGTGGCAACACAAATAGGTAATAACAACATACAGCACCTTTCAAATAGAAAAATTCCCAAGGCGCGTCACAGAGACGTAAATCAACCAAAAATGGACACCCGAGACAAAGAAGGAGATTTTAGGAGGGGTGACCGAAGGCTTGGTGGAAGAGATGGGTTTCAAGGACAATTTTAAAAGGAGGTAGGAGGATTTGTGGAGGAAATTCCAGAGTGAGGGGCCTAGGTAGCTCAAGGCAGGGTCACCATTGATGAGGGGATGCACAAGAGTTAAAGGAACGAAGAGTTCTGGTGGGGCAGGGGGGTGTTATAAGGCTGGAGAAGATTAAAGTGATAGGGATGGGCGGCGCCATGAAGGGACTTAAACACAAGGATGAGAATTTTAACTTTGAGGTGTTGGGGGACTGGGAGCCAATGTAAGTCTGAGGATGGGGGAAATAGGTGAGCAGGACTTTGTGTGGGATAGGATTTGGTCAGCAGAGCTTACACTGAAGTTTACGGAGGGATGAAGACTGGATGTCGGCGGGTTGAGGAAGCTAGCCAGGAGAGCGTTGGAAGAGTCAAGTCTGGAGGTGACAAAGACACGATTGAGAGTTTGAGCAGCAGATGGACTGAGGTAGGTGATGCGAGAGGTGAAAACGAACAGGATTCAGGGGTCGGAAACTCAGTCTGGTTCACCCCGTGACAGTGGCCAGGGAGGGGAATGGAATCGGTGATAAGGAAAGAGAGTTTGTGGCGGGGGCCAAAGACAATGACTTCAGTCTTGCCATTATTTAGCTGGAGGAAATTGTGGCTTATTCAAGACGGGATGTCGGATAAATAGTCTGACAATACATTGTAAGACCACAAAAAAGGCAAACGGAGTTCTTGGTTTTGTATGTAGGCTGTAGAATATAAAAGCAAGGAGATGATGTTCAATTTGTACCTTAGTTAGGCTGGAGCTGGAGTAGTTTTACATACCACATTATAGGAAATATATAAAACGTAATAGTTAAAAATTGCAGCATAGATTTACGAGGATGTCACCAGGGATAATGCGGGATAGTCGCCTCCCAATTCTTCACTCAGAGGGTTGTGCATCTTTGGAATTCTCTGCCCAGAGGGCTGTGGATGCTCAGTCGTTGAGTATATTCAAGAATAAGATCGATAGATTTTTGGGCACTAAGGGAATCAAGGGATATATAGAAACATAGAAGATAGGAGCAGGAGTAGGCCATTCGGCCCCTCGAGCCTGCTCTGCCATTCAATGAGATCATGGCTGATCATCCAAATTCAGTACCCTGTCCCTGCTTTCTCCCCATATCCCTTGATCCCTTTAGCCTTAAGAAATATATCTAACTCCTTCTTGAATATATTTAATGAATTGGCCTCCACTGCCTTCTGTGGTAGAGAATTCCACAGGTTCACCACTCTCTGGGGATGGGGGTATGGGGATAGCGTGGGAAAGTGGAGTTGAGGTCGAAGATCAGCCGTGATCTTATTGAATGGCGGAGCAGGCTCGCCTACTTCCTATTTTCTTAGGTTCATATGAGGGGTTGAGAAGCTGGAGCTTTAACTAGAGCTGGAGCTTATAGAGTACCTTAATTTCACAAAGGGCTATGACCAGGTAACTAGTGATAGTTTGCACTGACGGTAATGAGAAGGCACATATTTCAGAAAAGGAGTTAATGGGGAGGTTAGAAAAACAATACATAGAGGGTGGTTAGAATCTGGAATTATCTGTCGCAAAACCATTGCTGAAGCAGAGTCCGTAAATTCCTCTCCAAGGGAATACAGGAGTTGCTTGATGAGGAGGAATATTAAAACATGGGAAGCGAGCTAGAGTCTGGGAATGCACCAGGTGGGTCTCCGAGAAAAGCACTGGCACAGATTTAATACGTCAAATGGCCAGTTTCTGTGCTCCAATATTCTAGGAAAAGAAAATCACTATTCCCCCTTTTAAAATATATTTTCATGACTCCTGCCCTCCCTCCCTCCCCCATGGATCTGTGGGTAGCTGTAGTGAGTGGCATGGTTCTGAGTCACACAGAAAAAATTGCATTTTTATAGCGCCTTTCATGGCTTCAGGACATCCCAAAGCGCTTTACAGCCAACGAAGTACTTTTTGAAGTGTGGTCACTGTTGTAATGTAGGAAACACAGCAGCCAACTTGCACACAGCAAGCTCCCACACACAGCAATGTGATAGTGGCCAGGTAATCTGTTTTTTTTAGTGATGTTGATTGAGGGATAAATATTGGCCAGGGCACCAGGGATAACTCCCCTGCTCTTCTTCGATATAGTATCATGGGATCTTTTACGCTCAAACCGAGGCCCTTTCTGCCCTCTCAGGTGGACATCTCATCCAAAGGACGCCACCTCCGACAGTGCGGCGCTCCCTCAGTACTGCATTGGAGTGCCAGCCTGGATTTTGTGCTCAGGTCTCTGGAGTGGGACTATGAACCCACAACCTTCTGACTCGGGAGACGAGAGTGCTGCCTACTGAGCCACGGCCGACACTAATACATACAGTCCATCAAGGTCTCAGGTTCAATCCCCGATCAGTGCTGAGTTATGTTACAGATGTAGGGGAATAATTTGGTATCGCCCCATTTGGGGCGCCATTATTGGCCGTGCGCAAAGTTTAGCGCCTGGCGCTAATTATCGCCTCCGACAGCAAACTTGGCTTTTATCGCCCCTGGAGGTGATTGGAGCGCTAAATCAGGTGCTTCACACCTGTCTTAAGGCGCAAACGCCGAGGAGCGAGGCGCTACCTCACAGCGCTGGCGAAGCAAGGAAGGGCAAATCAAAATAAACTTCAAAGTGCTGCTCAGTACTCAAAACTCCTTCACACAGCGTTGAATCTCTCCAGAAGTCTCTCTCTCTCTCTCTCAGAATGCGTGGTGCAAAAATGTCACCGACAAAAAAAGGCAGGAAGCGGTTGCCTTTAAATAGCGCTCCCCCAGTCCCTTTCTGACAGCATAACGATCCCCTCAACCTGTCGTTGCTAGCGGCAGCCGGTAAGGGAGGGGGCGCCACTCAATATCCGGTCCGGGGCGCTACGCACTCGACTGACGTCACAATCTGCCGGCGCAGGAGATCATGGCGGTAGTGTTTAGCACCGCCGCAAAATCTCTAGTTAATTTTGCGAGCGGCACAAACATCGCCGCGCCCGGGCGCTAGTTGCTTTGCGCCCCATTAGCGCCCTCTTAAGGCGCTAACGGGAGGCGCAAACAACTGAATTTTTCCCCCGTAATTTTTAGACACATAAAGCACATATGAAGATGAGTAGCTGAGGAAAAATAAATTGAAGACGTTCAATGGTTCAGTTGGTTGCCTTTGGTCGTGGTTGATGTGTTTTAGTGAAAGGGAAAAGTAGAGACAGTGAGAATTTATTTTTTCCTTTTTTAAGGAGTAAGAGATTTGAACCAACTTGTGCCCAATGGATACATAAAAAGTTTCCCCACACCCTGCATGTGCACCAGACACAAGAGTCGGAAGGTAATATAGACAGGCCATATCAGTCATGGGATTGAGCCCTCAGCCTCAACATGATCGATGGGAAAATATTTCAGACTTGACAACTTGTTGCTGATCTGAGAAATTTGCTATCGTTTTTATTTTGGTGCAAAAATGACACTACAGCAACCAAAGAGTTAATATTTTAAAGGTAGGTGTTAAAGATTGGCAAAGATTATTGTATGAACTTTTCTTACTGATTCTTTAACTTGGTTGTAACCCCATTGTTAATCTTAGTGGGAATTTAACTCTACCCTGGGAATCAAATTTAAAATTCGGTTCAGGTCATTGTTACATAAATCTGCTCCAAGTAACTGAAGCTCTGGGCTTACGAATATAGGAACAGGAGGTGGGCACTCAGCCCCTCGAGCCAGTTCTGCCCTTCAATTTGATCATGGCTGATCTGTATCTTAACTCCATTTCCCACCTTGGTTCCGTAACCCTTAATACCCTTGCCTAACAAAAATCTATCAATCTCAAGTTTGAAATTTTCAATTGACCCCCAACCTCAACAGCTTTTTGGGGGATAGAGTGCCAGATTTCCGCCACCCTTTGTGTGAAGAAGTGCTTTCTGGCATCGCCCCTGAACAGCCTGGTGCTAATGTTACGGTTATGACTCCTGGTTCTGGACTCCCCCCACCAGAGGAAATAGTTTCTCTCTATCTACCTCATCAAATCCTTTAATCATCTTAAACACCTCGATTAGATCACCCCTTAATTTTCTATATTGAAGGGAATACAAGCCTAGTCTGTGCAACCTGCCCTCATAATTTTACCCTTTATCATTCTGGCAAATCTGCACTGCACCCACTCCAAGGCCAATATATCCTTCCTAAGAAAAAAGAAAGACTTGCATTTATATAGCGCCTTTCACAACCTCAGGACATCCCAATGTGCTTTACAGCCAATGAAGTACTTTTTTTTGAAGTGTAGTCACTGTTGTAATGAGGTGTGGTGTCCAGAACTGAATGCAAGTCTCCAGATGGGGTCTAACCAGAGCTCCGTACAGCTGGAACATCACTTCCAACCCTTTGTATTCCAGCCCTCGAGATAAAGGCCAACATTCCATTAGCCTTTTTCATTATTTTTGTACCTCTCCAGTAGCTTTTGTGGTTTCTGTTCATAGACCCTTACGTCTTTGTACTTAACACAAATAAACATACACCATGAACACACACAAAAATACATGCATAATACATGTACAAGGACACACACAGACAGACACCTGCCACTGAGTTCAATATCCACTCCCTCCACCACTGGTCTACTGTGGCTGCAGCAAGTACAATCGAGAGGGAATTCACCAAGCTTACTTTGACAGCACCTCCTAGTACTGCAACCTCGATCACCAATAAGGACAAGAGCAACAATGTCATCGGAACACCATCACCACCAAGTTCTCCTCCAAGTCGCACACCGTCCTGACTTATTACCAGTCCTTCATCGTCGCTGGGCCAAAATGCTGGAATTCCCTGTCTACCACCACCGCGGAATCACCGACAACACAAGGACTACAGTGCTTCGAGTAGACATCCGACCGTCACCTTCTCAGGGCAACTAGGGATGGGCAAGGAGTGTGACCTTATTGACATTGCTCACATCCCAAGAACAAATAAAGAAAAAAATCTGGGGTAGCATGACGTTTGTTGTGTCAGGCTATCCTTTGCTAATTATTATTCTCAACGATTTATATTCCAGAATCTAGTTCATTCCATCCTCAGATAAGTATTTCAATGTATTGATGATTTCCATTTCTTTACCTGTTTCCTAGAGTTTATTGATCGACGTGACTTCTTCACTGTCAACCTTTCTGGTCCTATGAGGTGGTCACATTTTTATTGAAAATGTTCTTGTGAAGCACCTTGGGACGTTTTTCTCTATTAAAGGCCAACAATAAACATCTCTTGTGAGATGGTTCTGTGATAGTGGATTGGCGGTTAGGATCAGATCAGCCATGATCTTATTGAATGGCGGAGCAGGCTCGAGGGGCCGATTGGCCTACTCCTGCTCCTATTTCTTATGTTCTTATGTTCTTATGTACAACATTAAATCCGTGAAGAAGTAACATCATTCTCTAGAACCTTCTGGGCGCACTATAATTAGTCTCCTTCAAAATGGCTTCAAGTGGTTTATGATCACTTTCTACAGTAAATTTCTTCAGACCAAAAACAATGACTAAGGTTTGTTTTCCACTATGAGCAAGCTCTGGGGGTGAAGTTAGTGGGCGATAGCGAATCGGCAGCCTGTTTTCTTCCATTGAAAAGAAAAATGAGGCGCGGTGTAAAACAGGCTGCCAATTCGTCATCTCCCAATTGCGCTACTTACCACCCTAGACTAAATTCACCCCCTTTATCTCAGTTTCTTTTAAGAGCTATTGAGGCATTCGCCAGGCTGACCTTGCGTGAGGCATTCTCCCAGTCTTCCTTTAGAGGCAAAACACTGTAGAAGTACATCTTTACCGAGGTTAAAGTATTTTGGTCCGACTCAGGGATATTCTTCTTGATTTCATCCAGACACTGGTTGGGCTTCACAGCTGGAGTTACTTCCTCCTTCTGTCTCACTGAACATTGCACTTCTTTCTAGGAACTTATTTCTTTCAGCTTCTTTGTTGCCAGTTCGCTAGCTTTATATACTGCATGTCAATATCAGTTTTCGATATCAGTTTTGATTCTGTTTTGTATACCAATAACTATTCCGTCTCAGATTAGATTATTTTAGAGTTCTATCGTTGCATATTCACACCAAGCTCCGTAGATCAATGACAACAACAACAACTTGCATTTATATAGCGCCTTTAAACGTAGTGAAACATCCCAAGGCGCTTCACAGGGAGCGATTATCAGACAACATTTGAGATCGAGCCGCATAAGGAGATATTAGGGCAGGTGACAAAGAGGTAGGTTTTAAGGAGCATCTTAAAGGAGGAAATCCCAGAGCTTAGGGCCTAGCAGTAACATTTATCTATCCTTCATGTATAATAAATTGCATATTGCACATCACAGTAAGCACTTGTTCTTTAAACATTATTCTGGAGCAGAATGATTCATGATAAGCGTTTTCTTTAATGCAAAATTTAATACAGTTAATAAACGAAAAATCACAGAGGCCCCACACATAAACTCCGAGTCCGTGCTCCGGGAGGGCAAGGCTCCTTGCTGGGAGTGACAAATTTGTAAAATGATTCCTAGTATTTAGCAGCATACCTGGAGGTCCTTGCGGTCCCACTATGCCATCAATTGCTTTGCCGAGAACACCTTTGTCTCCCTTTACACCAGAGTCACCTTGAGTTGAACAAAGAGAAAGATTCAGAGTGGGCACAGCCTCATTCAACAGAGCTGTCAAGCGCCGAGTACAATTACACAATTACAGCAACTTTCCACAGTATGTTCTTTACATTAATACTAATCTAGAGATATACTACTGAACCTTCAATAAATTGGCCTTCAGTGATTTACGTTTATTCTCTGCCAACTTTCTTTTCAATATACCGTGCGGATAATCTGAACTAGGCAATGATTTCCAGCCCGACAATGTTCACCAATTTACTACCTGGCTGTTTTATACCTCCCTGATTTAAAAATAATTATATTTTGCTAATTTCCCACTGCAGGCCAAGAGGCCGAGGCACTGCAGACTGCGGAGTTCTAGGTCTGCTCGCTCAGCTCATCCAAAATCAATAAGCAGAAGGTGCAATTCCACAGGAGGTCCGATCCTATATATCTTTTCTACTAGACTGACCAGGCTGGGGCTCTTTTCTCTAGAAAAGGGAAGGCTGAGGGGTGACCTGATAGAGGTCTTTAACATGATGAAGGGATTTGACAGGGTAGACGTAGAGAAGATGTTTCCACTTGTGGGGCGGAGCCCGGAATTAGGGGTGATCAATATAAGAGAGTCACTAATAATTCCAATAGGGAATTGAGGAGAAACTTCTTCCCCAGAGAGTGGTGAGAATGAGGAACTCGCTGCCACAGGGAGTGGTTGAGGTGAATAGCACGGATACATTTAAGGGGAAGCTGGATACGTTTTTTTTAATGTATTCATTCCTGGGATGTGGGCGTCGTTGGCAAGGCCAGCAATTATTGCCCATCCCCAATTGCCCTCGCGAAGGTGGTGGTGAGCGCCTTCTTGAACCGCTGCAGTCCATCGCAGCAGTTTTTTTTTTTGATACGACAGAGTGGCTTGCCAGTGGCCATTTAAGAGTTAACCACATTGCTGTGGGTCTGGAGTCAGATATAGGCCAGACCGGGTAAGGACGGCAGGTTTACCTTCCCTAAAGGACATCAGTGAACCAGATGGGTTTTTACAACAATCCGGTAGTTTCATGGTCACCATTACTGATGCTAGCTTTTTATTCCAGATTTATTTAATTAACTGAATTTAAATTCCCCAGCTGCTGTGTGGGATTCTGAACTCACGTCTCTGGATTACTAGCCCAGTGACATTACCACTATGCTACCGTACACGAGGGAGAAAGTAATAGAAGGATATGCTGGGGTGAGATGAAGTAGGGCGAGAGGAGGCTGGTGTGGAACATAAACACCGGCACGGACCTGATGGGCCGAATGGCCTGTTTCTGTGCTGTACATTCTACGTAATGTAAAAGATGAAACTCCCTGTGCTTGAAGCGCAACCAATTCATCCAACAGTTGCCAAAGTTTACCAAACTAGGATGGGTGTGATTAAATGGGTGCCGGGTATGGTAGTATAGTGGTTATGATACTGGACTAGCAACTCTGAGGAGGAGAGTCTAATTACTGCTATGGTGGGTTGTGAAATTGGATCGACTAAATCTGATCATTTATGGGCTGGCACCAGGAAAAATGATACTGGATCGTTGTAAAAATCCCTGCCTGTTCACTAATGTCCTTGCCACCCCCACCTTTTCCCTCGATAGGCAACTCCAATCCCACCATCTGTGGTTGACTCTCTGAAATGCTTGGCCAGTGAATCAGTTGTAAAACAATCACAGCATAACAGAGAATTACACAATGTACAGCGCAGAAACAGGCCATTCGCCCCATCAGGAGTGCCTTGTGCATTGAGTGGTGCTGGAGTTTTGCTAAGTGGGAGAAAAATCATTTAATTGTATTTTGAGAATTTTAGTGTGTTAAGAAGTCAATTATTTGAAGTTTAATTTTTTTAAACTCTTGGGCAGTTTAAACCGGAAGTAGAATCCGGGTATAAAAGGGGAGGGGCTAGTGCAGTGCACGGAGTGCCTTGTGCATTGAGTGGTGCTGGAGTTTTGCTAAGTGGGAGAAAAATCATTTAATTGTATTTTGTGAATTTTAGTGTGTTAAGAAGTCAATTATTTGAAGTAAGTTTAATTTTTTAAGGGTTTTTTAAACTCTTGGGCAGTTTAAACCGGAAGTAGAATCCGGGTATAAAAGGGGAGGGGCTAGTGCAGTGCACAGAGTGCCTTGTGCATTGAGTGGTGCTGGAATTTTGCTAAGTGGGAGAGTTCGGATAAGTGGGAGGTGAGGGTGTGTTTTTTGCTCTGTTTTATTCCCCACTCCCAGGCTTAGACAGCACTGCGGAGGCGGAGCAGCGAGATGAGTCAACCAAACAGGCCCCACAGACAGTATTCAAGGAGGAGGTTGGTGATCAGCTGGTTGGTTGGTTTTCTTCCTTCTCTTCTCTTTTATACCTTTAAGTTGGTAAGTCCTTTGAATAGTGGTGTGACATTATCATCTATATCCGGGCAGGGTCTTCATAACTAATAATAAGAAATTTAATTAATTATATAGAATGGAGCAGGTGATGTGTTACTGTTGCGAGATGTGGGAGCCGGTGGTCCCCATTGAGGCTCACGGTGATTACATCTGCGACAAGTGTTTGCTGCTAGAGGAACTCAAGTTCCATGTTATGGAGCTTGAGACCGAGCTTCAGACACTGCGACACATCAGGGAGGGGGAGAAGTTCCTGGACTCTATGTTTCAGGAGATGGTCACACCTATGAAGTTAATTACTGCAGATGTAGTCCGTGGTCAGGGACAGGACGGTGTGACTACGAGCGAGGAAGGTACAGGGAACCAGGATGTAGTGTTGAAGGAGACGCAGCCCTTGTTCATGTCCAGCAGGATCGAGGTTCTTACTCCCTGTGAGGGCGGGAGAGGGGACTGCAGGGAGGATGAGCAACCTGGCCACAGCACCGTGGTACAGGGGGCCATTCAAGTGGAGGGAGTAAAGAGAAATGTTGTAGTGGTAGGGGATAGTATCATTAGGGGGATAGATAGGGTTCTCTGCAGTCAAGAGCGGGAGTCCCGAAGGCTGTGTTGCCTGCCCGGTGCGAGGGTTAAGGACATCTCTTCTGGGCTGGAAAGAAACTTGGAGTGGGAGGGGGAGGATCCAGTTGTCGTGGTCCATGTTGGTACAAACGACGTAGATAGGACAAGGAAGACGGTTCTGTTAAAGGAGTATGAGCAGCTAGGGGTCAAATTAAAAAACAGAACCTCAAGGGTAATAATCTCTGGGTTATTACCTGAGCCACGAGCGAATATGGCTAGGATAAATAAAATTAAAGAGTTAAATGCGTGGCTCAAAGACTGGTGTGGGAGAAATGGGTTTTGCTTCTTGGGACACTGGCACCAATACTGGGACAGGAGGGAGCTTTTCCATTGGGATGGACTCCACTTGGCCAGCGCTGGGACTAGAGTCCTGGCGAATCATATAACTAGGGCTGTAGAGAGGGCTTTAAACTAATTAGTGGGGGGGGGGGGGGGGGGAGGTTTCTAGAGAGCAAATAATAGAAATGGCAACAGAGAAGGTCATAGACTTAGGTAGCAGTGGGGGAATTAAAAAACAGAATGTGTCAGGAAGGGACAGAAGGTATGGAGCAAAAAGTAAAGTACTAAAAAGGGAAAAAACAGGAACTAAGTGTTACAAAACATATTTGAAAGTTCTTTATCTGAATGCACGTAGCATTCGTAACAAAATGAATGAGTTAACGGCACAAATAACGACATATGGGTATGATCTTGTGGCCATTACAGAAACATGGCTGCAGGGTGACCATGACTGGGAATTAAACATACCAGGTGATTTAACAATCAGGAAGGACAGGCAGGAAGGGAGAGGAGGTGGGGTGGCTATGTTAATAAAGGAAGGAATCACTATAATACAGAGAAATGATATTGGGTCAAAGGAGCAGGATAGTGAAACAGTTTGGGTGGAGATAAGGAATAATAAGGGGAAAAAAACACTAGTGGGTGTAGTCTATAGGCCTCCGAACAGTTGCAACTCTGTTGGACGGAGTATTAATCAGGAAATAGTTGAGGCTTGTAATAAGGGAACAGCTATAATTATGGGGGATTTTAATTATCATATTAACTGGACAAATCAAATTGGGCAGAGCAGCCTTGAGGAAGAGTTCATTGAGTGTATTAGGGATGGGTTTCTTGAGCAGTATGTAACTGAACCGACCAGGGGGCAAGCAACCTTAGATTTGGTCCTGTGTAATGAGACAGGATTAATTAAAAATGTCCTAGTAAAGGATCCCCTTGGAATGAGTGACCATAACATGGTTGAGTTCCATATTCAATTAGAGGGTGAGAAGGTTGGATCTCAAACAAGCGTGCTGAGCTTGAATAAAGGAGACTATGAAGGTATGAGAGCGGAATTAATTAGAGTGGACTGGGAAAATAGATTAAAGGGTAAGACGGTACATGATCAGTGGTGTACATTTAAGGAGTTATTTTACAACTTCCAAAAAATATATATTCCACTGAGGAAAAAAGGGTGTAAAAGAAAAGATAGCCATCCGTGGCTAAGTAAAGTAATTAAGGATAGCATCCGACTAAAAACAAGGGCATATAAGGTAGCCAAATCTAGTGGGAAGATGGAAGATTGGGAAGTCTTTAAAAGACAGCAAAAAATAACTAAAAGATTGATTAAGAAAGGGAAGATAGATTATGAAAGTAAATTAGCAAAAAATATAAAAACAGACAGTAAAAGTTTCTATAGTTATATAAAAAGAAAAAAGGTGGCTAAAGTAAATGTTGGTCCCTTAGAGGATGAGACCGGGAAATTAATGGTGGGAAACATGGAGATGGCAAAAACACTGAACAATTATTTTGTATCAGTCTTTACAGTAGAGGACACTAAGAATATCCCAACACTGGACAAACAGGGGGCTCTAGGGGGGGGGGAGGAACTAAATACGATTAAAATCACTAAGGAAGTGGTACTTGGTAAAATAATGGGACTCAGGGTGGATAAATCCCCTGGACCCGATGGCTTGCATCCTAGGGTCTTGAGGGAAGTAGCGGTAGGGATTGTGGATGCATTGGTAATAATTTTCCAAAACTCACTGGACTCAGCAAAGGTCCCGGCAGATTGGAAAACTGCTAATGTAACATCCTTATTTAAAAAGGGTAGTAGGCAGAAGGCTGGAAACTATAGACCTGTTAGCCTAACATCTGTGGTTGGTAAAATGTTAGAGTCCATTATTAAGGAGACAGTAACAGGACATTTGGATAAACATAATTTAATAGGACAAACTCAGCATGGTTTCATGAAGGGGAAGTCATGTTTGACAAATTTGCTGGAGTTTTTTGAGGAAGTAACATACAGGGTGGATAAAGGGGAACCAGTGGACGTAGTGTATTTAGACTTCCAAAAGGCATTTGACAAGGTGCCACACAAAAGATTATTGCTCAAGATAAAAAATCACGGGATTGGGGGTAATATTCTGGCGTGGGTGGAGGATTGGCTCTCTAACAGAAAGCAGAGAGTTGGGATAAATGGTTCGTTCTCAGATTGGCAACCAGTAACTAGTGGTGTTCCGCAGGGGTCAGTGCTGGGTCCCCAACTCTTTACAATCTATATTAACGATTTGGAGGAGGGGACCGAGTGTAACATATCAAAGTTTGCAGATGATACAAAGATGGGACGGAAAGTAGTGAGTGAGGAGGACATAAAAAACCTGCAAAGGGACATAGACAGGCTAAGTAAGTGGGCAGAGATTTGGCAGATGGAATACAATACTGGAAAGTGTGAGGTTATGCACTTTGGCAGGAAAAATCATAGAGCAAGTTATTATCTTAATGGCAAGAAACTGGAAAGTACTGTAGTACAAAAGGGATCTGGGGGTCCTGGTGCACGAAACTCAAAAAGTTAGTATGCAGGTGCAGCAAGTGATCAAGAAGGCCAATGGAATGTTGGCTTTTATTGCTAGGGGGATGGAATATAAAAACAGGGAGGTATTGCTGCAGTTGTACAAGGTATTGGTGAGACCGCACCTGGAATACTGCATACAGTTTTGGTGTCCATACTTAAGAAAAGACATACTTGCTCTCGAGTCAGTACAAAGAAGGTTCACTCGGTTAATCCCGGGGATGAGGGGGTGGTCATATGAGGAGAGGTTGAGTAGATTGGGACTCTACTCATTGGAGTTCAGAAGAATGAGGCGCGATCTTATTGAAACATATAAGATTGTGAAGGGGCTTGATCGGGTGGATGCGGTGAGGATGTTCCCAATGATGGATGAAACTAGAACTAGGGGGCATAATCTTAAAATAAGGGGCTGCTCTTTCAAAACTGAGATGAGGAGAAACTTCTTCACTCAGAGGGTGGTAGGTTTGTGGAATTTGCTGCCCCAGAAAGCTGTGGAAGCTACATCATTAAATAAATTTAAAACAGAAATAGATAGTTTCCTAGAAGTAAAGGGAATTAAGGGTTACGGGGAGCGGGCAGGAAATTGGACATGAGTCTAGGTTCGGAATGGTCATGGTCCTGTGGGTAGTGGAGTGGGCCCAGGGGCCGTGTAGCCTGGTTCTGCTCCTATTGTGTTAGATTTCAGGAGATGGTTTTATTCCTGTTCCTGGCTGGGGTGGAGATTGCCTTTACAGAAGGTAAGTACTGTTGAAAATATAGGGACAGAGTGATCTCCTGGAAGAATTTCGATCGCCTAGATGGGTCGGAGAGGAATTTCCCAGATTTTTTTCTCCCAAATTGGCCATTGGGTTTTTAATCTGGTTTTTCGCCTCTCCCAGGAGATCACATGGGTTCGGGTGGATGCAGAGTGATAGAAGATTTGAGGTTAGGATCAGATCAGCCATGATCTTATTGAATGGTGGAGCAGGCTCGAGGGGCCGATTGGCCTACTCCTGCTCCTATTTCTTATGTTCTTCTAGGTCCATGCCAGTGTTTATGCTCCACACGAGCCTCCTCCCACCCTACTCCATCTCACCCCATCAGCATATCCTTCTGTTCCTTTCTCCCTCATGTGTTTATCCAGCCTCCCCTTAAATGCATCGATACTATTCACCTCAACCACTCCCTGTGGCAGCGAGTTCCATATTCTCACCACTCTCTGGATGAAGAAGTTTCTCCTGAATTCCCGATTGGATTTATTAGTGACTCTCTTATATTGATGGCCCCTAGTTCTGGTCTCCCCCACAAGTGGAAACATCTTCTCTACGTCGACCCTATCGAGCCTCTTCATGATTTTAAAGACCTCTAGAAGGTCACCCCTCAGCCTTCTCTTTTCTAATAGAATCATAACCAACAGCAGCACACAGACTGCAGCAGTTCAAGAATTCCCACCTCCACAGGGCATCTAGGGATGGGCAATAAATGCAACTTTGTCAACATCGCCCGTGACCCCCCCTCCCCTTGAACAAATAATAAAAAGGACCAAGAGGCGGCTGGAGGATTTAAGTTGTTCCCACTGAGGTAAGTTACAGACTTATTCAGCTCAGCTGGTCAGTCCCATTTCTGAGGCTGGTATCATTGGGACTTGAACCCACAGCCTTCTGACTCAGAGATGAGAACACTCCCACCGAGCCACGGCTGACACCCACTGTCCTCTGTGGGGGGAAAAAAGAAAGGCTTGCCTTTCGCGACCACCAGATGTCTCAAAGCACTTTACAGCCAATGAAGTACTTTTGAAGTGTAGTCACTGTTGTACTGCAAGAAACATGGCAGCCAATTTGCACACAGCAAGCTCCCACAAACAGCAATGTGCTAATGACCAGATAATCAGTTTTTAGTGATGTTGACTGAGGGATAAATATTGGCCCCAGGACACTGAGGATAACTCCCCTGCTCTTCTTTAAAAGAATGCCATGGGATCTTATACATCCACCCGAGTACAACTAAAGGTTGTACACAGAGCCTCTTTGGGGCCGAGAAGGCTTCAAGGCGAGACCCTTGATGAAGGAAGTGTGGAACTAAGTCGACTCTCTGTGGTAGTCTCGGTAGCTGATACCTGAGCAAGGTAGTACTCCACTGCTGATAATTCATCGGCCAACCTGGCTCACGGATGGAACCTGGAGTGGCAGACCTGTCGCTGAAGGGCTTCTCACCTGGCTCCAGATATCCCGGCAATGTGCAATCCACTGCCCTAACAAGTTTTTTTAATTCATTAATGGGACGTGGGCGTCGCAGGCAATGCCAGCATTTATTGCCCATCCCTAGTTGTCTTTGAGAATGTGGTGGTGAGCCACCTTCTTGAACCGTTGCAGTCCGTGCGGTGAAGTTACTCCCACAGTGCTGTTCGGGAGGGAGTTCCAGGATTGTGACCCAGCGATGATGAAGGAACGGCCGATATACTTCCAAGTCAGGATGGTGTTTGACTTGGAGGGGAACTTGGAGGTGGTGGTGCTCCCAAGCGCCTGCTGCCCTTGTCCTTCTATGCAGTAGAGGTCGTGGGTTTGGGAGGTGCTGTCGAAGAAAGAACGTTGCCATGCTCTGGGTCGTGAGGCTGTTGGTTGAACTCCAGCAGTAGCTATGCACAAACTCGGGGTTTTTTCAACCCTTTGCTTTTTTTCTAACCTGCATCTAAGCTCTCTGGACTCAGGTAAACGAAGTGTGTCGCAACAAGGAAAGAGTGCGCACTGCGTATCGGGCAAACAAACTCTAGCTAACCCTAGCCCATGTCATCTCTGTAGTTGGTTTAGAGATTTTGAAAGATGGCGATAAGCATGTCTGAGCAAAAAAAGGTCTAATAAGATTTTTTGCTTCTGGTTATCAATTCCACAGAAGAAACTGAAAGCAGCAGGCCCCACTCTTCAAACAAAAACCACCAGAAGTACGAAGCTCACAGAAAGGAAGTGAAAATAAACCGAGGGAGCTGTTACAATCCAAAAGGGCAGTGGAAGCAGATTCAATAGTGACTTTCAAAAGCGAATTGGATATATATTTGAATAGGAAAGAATTGCAGGGCTATGGGGAAAGAGCAGGGGGGAGTGGGATTAATTGGAGAGCTCTACCGAAGAGCTGGCACAGGCACGATGGGCTGAACTGCCTCCTTCTGTGCGGTATGAAAACCTCCATCAGCTCAAACAACCAAACCCAGAGGCAGGCTTCACGGGTGCTTAGTTGGATCCACCAAGAGTGCGGTGCCCTTCGAGACACCCAATATGGTCAAACCTTTCCTGATCCCTTTGGCTTTTCCTTACCAACTCGCTGGTGTAAAGTGTGGATAGCAAATACCCCTAGAAATCAGCATATTGTCTCCGATCCAATCGACCGTCAACAGGAGCCAACTGGTCACATGGTAGTTGGGTGCTTCTCAACCACTTTCAAACTTGGCCGGGACAGTGGGCCTCGACCCTTCACCAATGAGTTGCGGGGCAAGCAGCCTTGGAATTCAAACTCCGGGCTGCTGGATGGTGTAAAGCAGTTCACTTGATTGGACTCAATATCCACCCCCTCCATCACTGCCGCATTGTGGCAGAGGGAGCACTGCAGTAACTCACCAGGTTACCTCTACAGCACCTCCACCCCCTGCGACCTCTGCCACCAAGAAGGAAAAGAGCAGCAATGTCGTGGGATCACCGTCACCTCCAAGTTCCTCTCTCAGTCGCACACCATCCTGAATTGGAGAAGCACCACTGTTCCTTCAAATCCCAGGAATTAATATCCTAGAATTCCTTGCCCAACACCATTCTGGGAACCCCATCACCACAAGCAATGCAGCGGCTCAAGGAGGACCAGGGGGTGAGCAATAAACGCCGACCCTGCCAGAGACGCCCACAATCCCGAAAACAAATTAAAATTAAAACACGGCAGCTACAGCAGCACAGATATCTCAACTTTGAAAGAAAGTCTTTTAACTTTTACACACAAAGGTTAAGAGCAGGTTCCCTATACGCCGCTCCCGCACAGCCCAGGACCGGCTTTTTCAAAATAACAACAGAAAATGCTGGAAAAACTCAGCAGGCCAGGCAACATCCGTGGAGAGAAATTAGAGTCAACGTTTTGGGTCAAAACCCTTTATCAAGACTAAAGAGGCACAGGGAATGAAATAGATTAAGAGGCCGGGCTGGGAGAGAACAAAAGAGAAGAGACATTAAGAGGTATTCAAAACGAGACGAGATGGTGATAGGACTAGTGGAGACAAAAGACGGCTCTAGATTAGGTGTGAAATGCGCTGGCAGAATGGGAGGCAGCTGCCGTGTGGGAGAGAGAAAAAAAGAGAAAGGCCAAAACAAAGGTGTGGATAAAAAATATAAGTAAAAATGTAATAGGGGCCGAGGTTATGACCTGAAATTGTTGAACTCGATATTGAGTCCGGAAGGCTGTAAAGTGCCTAATCGGAAGATGAGGTGCTGTTCCTCAAGCTTACATTGAGCTTCCGTGGAACAATGCAAGAGGCCAAGGACGGTGAAGTCCGAGTGGGAATGGAGCGGTGAATTAAAATGACAGGCGACTAGAAGCTCAGGGTCACCCTTACGGACTGAACGGAGGTGTTCTGTAAAGCGGTCACCCGGCTTTTTCAACGTTGGGCCGCGCACACAAAAAAAATTGGGGGGTGGGGGGGGGAGATTGGAAGAGTACTCTCATAAACCCAAGTGGTTAAGTATCAGCTCACGGGTCATATTCTATGTGAATTTAGACCCTTCCAACTTGCTCTTACCTCGAGGGCCCGTGTCACCAAGTTCTCCCGATGGTCCACTCAATCCTGGGAGGCCTCGTTTGCCCGGGTGGCCAACTTCGCCCTTAATCCCTGGTTGGCCTGTAGGACCAGGGGGCCCGCGCCGTCCTGTCATCCCAGGGGCCATTGGCCTCCTCAGGTTATTTGCTAACAACGCTATTTGATCTGGAAGAAGAAATTTTTAAAAAAAGATTCAATTTTGTTATTAAATTTTCATTCTTGATAGAGTTTTAAGCTCAGATGGTTTCTGGCATTAGTACACTGCAGACATCTTTTACAATTCAGACTCTTCACCTCTGTTACAAAGCATGGCGGAAGAACTTGCATTTATATAGTGCCTTTCACATCCTTAGAATGTCTCAAGTGCTTCACAGCCAATGAATGACTTTAAAGTGTAGCCATTGTTGTGTTTTGTCCCCCCAAGCAAAGACAGTAGCCAATTTGCACACAGCATCCCGCGAAGCAGGAATGAGATGAACGACCAGTTAATCTGTTGCTGATGGTGTTCGTTGAGGGATAAACATTGGCCAAGGCACCCGGAGAACTCCCCTGCTCGTCTTCGAATAGCACCATGGGATCCACCATTACATCCACCTGGGAGGGCAGATGGGGCCTCGGTTTATAGACTCATAGAATGGTTACAGCACGGAAGGAGGCTCGAGGGGCCGTATGGCTCCTATTCCTTATGTTCTTGCAACATTGCCCGTGGTCAGTTGTTGAATATATTTTTCTTTTATATGCAATTTAGTGACATAGAAACATAGAAAATAGGAGCAGGAGTAGGCCATTCGGCCCCTCAAGCCTGTTCCGCCATTTAATGAGATCATGGCTGATCATCCAAATTCAGTACCCTGTCCCTGCTTTCTCCCCATATCCCTTGATCCCTTTAGCCTTAAGAAATATATCTAACTCCTTCTTGAATATATTTAATAAGTTGGCCTCAACTGCCTTCTGTGGTAGAGAATTCCACTGGTTCACCACTCTCTGGGTGAAGAAATTCCTCCTCATCTCTGTCCTAAATGGCTTACCCCTTATCCTTAGACTGTGACCCCTGGTTCTGGACTCCCCCGCCATCAGGAACATTATTCCTGCATCTAGTCTGTCCAGTCCTGTTAGAATTTTATAAGTTTCAATGATATCCCCTCTCATTCTTCTAAACTCTAGCGAGTTCCGTCACCAATTTGTTTATAAATTTGGGGGTGGGAGGAGGCTCGTGTGGAGCATAAACACCGGCATGGACCAGTTGGGCCGAATGGCCTGTTAAAATTCTCTGTAAAGACTTCAGAAACCGACTCCACTGAGCCAACTAGTGGCCAAAGCTTGCAACTTGGCAAAATTGCATTGAAAATGTTAGCAATTTACAATGGTAAATGTTGAAACATTTAGTGTGACTAAAATCGTGACAAAACAGGAAGTAAGGTTTGTGGACAAAGTTTGCATGTGCCCTAGGCAAG
Organism: Somniosus microcephalus; assembly: GCF_052327205.1. Taxonomy (NCBI): domain Eukaryota; kingdom Metazoa; phylum Chordata; class Chondrichthyes; order Squaliformes; family Somniosidae; genus Somniosus; species Somniosus microcephalus. Next base: position 192,246,076 of record NC_140999.1, read on the forward strand.
TTTTTATTATATATAAAATATAGGACGGCATGGAAACAACCTGTTATTTCTCATGGCCATTTTGTCTCAAGGACACTCATGTTTGAAATGTGAAGGAAATATTATTTAAAATCCAATAACTTGAGGTTATTATTTTGTAAACTGATATAACATTGCGTAGGCAGATTTAAAAACGTGAGTATGTCTCTTTTTGAGAAATACGTCAGTCCAGAATTTCTGTGAGGAATTTGTAAAACTATTCCCCTGTACTTGGGCAATCTTCAAAATTGTCAATGAGAAAGCCAGACTATATATTTTGGTTCCAATCTAGGACTAAAAAAAATGCATTTTTAATTTTCTGCTGGATTTATTTTACAGAAACGTACAATTTAATTGACAAATTTACATAGTTTTGAGCAGTTACCAGTGAATGGGAAGTAAAGGTGGAAATTGCAGAGGTACTGGCCATAATCTTCCAATCCTCCTTAGAAACGGGGGTGGTGCCAGAGGACCGGAGAATTGCAAATGTTACACCCTTGTTCAAAAAAGGAAGATAAACCCAGCAACTACAGGCCAGTCAGTTTAACCTCGGTAGTGGGGAAGCTTTTAGAAACTATAATCAGGGACAAAATTAACAGTCACTTGGACAAGTGTGGATTAATTAAGGAAAGCCAGCACGGATTTGTTAAAGGCAAATCATATTTAACCAACTTGATCCGAGTATTTTGATGAGGTAACAGAGAGGGTTGATGAGGGTAATGCGGTTGACGTGGTGTACATGGATTTCCAAAAGGGGCTCGACAAAGTGCCACATAATAGGCTTGTCAGCAAAGTTGAAGCCCATGGAATAAAAGGGACAGTGGCAGCATGGATACAAAATTGGCTAAGTGACAGGAAACAGAGAGTAGTGGTGAACGGTTGTTTTTCGGACTGGAGGAAGGTATACAGTGGTGTTCCCCAGGAGTCAGTACTAGGGCTACTGCTTTTCTTGATATATATTAATGACTTGGACTTGGGTGTACAGGGCACAATTTCAAAATTTGTAGATGACACAAAACTTGGAAGTATAGTGAACAGTGAGGAGGAGAGTGACAGACTTCAAGAGGACATAGACAGGCTGGTGGAATGGGCGGACACGTAGCAGATGAAATTTAAACGCAGAAAAGTGTGAAGTGATACATTTTGGTAGGAAGAACGAGGAGAGGAATATAAACTAAAGGGTACAATCCTAAAGGGGGTGCATGAACAGAGAGACCTGGGGGTATATGTGCACAAATCGTTGAAGGTGGCAGGGCAGGTTGAGAAAGCAGTTAAAAAAGCCGACGGGATCCTGGGCTTCATAAATAGAGGTATAGAGTACAAAAGCAAGGAAGTTATGATGAAACTTTATAAAACACTGGTCTGACCTCAACTGGAGTATTGTGTCCAATTCTGGGCACCGCACTTTAGGAAGGATGTGAAGGCTTTAGAGAGGGTGCAGAAAAAATTTACAAGAATGGTTCCAGGAATGAGGGACTTCAGTTACGTGGATAGACTGGAGACGCTGGGGTTGTTCTCCTTAGAGCAGAGAAGGATGAGAGGAGATTTGACAGAGGAGTTGAAAATCATGAGGGGTCTGGACAGAGTAGATAGAGATGAACTGTTCCCATTGGCGGAAGGGTCGAGAACCAGAGGACACAGATTTAAGGTGATTGGCAGAAGAACCAAAGGCGACATGAGGAAAAACATTTTTTACACAGTGAGTGGTTAGGATCTGGAATGCACTGCCTGAGAGTGTGGTGGAGGCAGATTCAATCACAGCTTTCAAAAGGGAATTGGATAAGTACCTGAAGGAAAAACATTTGCAGGGCTATGGGGAAAGGGCGGGGGAGTGGGACTAGCTGAAGTGCTCTTGTAGAGAGCCAGCAGGGGCACGATGGGCCGAATGGCCTCCTTCTGTGCTGAAAGGGTGATAGAGGCAGAAACCCTCATCGCATTTAAAAAGTACTTGGATATGCACCTGAAGTGCCGTAACCTACAGGGCTACGGAGCAAGAGCTGGAAAGTGGGATTCGACTGGAGAGCTCTTTGTCGGCCGGCACGGACAAGATGGCCCGAATGGCCTCCTTCTGTGCCGTAAATTTCTATGATTCAACGACTGATCCACAGCCCTCTGGGGTAGAGAATTCCAAAGCGTCTGTATTCTTGGAAAGAAAGAGAATGTTGCATCCCTTTATAACATGTGTCACTATGCCATGAGTCAGTCAATAATATAAATCTCACGACCATTCCTAGCCTAATCACAAGGTACAGAACCAGGAACTGAGTGTCCATCACGGATATCTCACCCACAACTGAAATGGAGAACACTTAAGACATTAAAAGGTAAGGAATTGCTATATTTCTGCACATCTGTATCAAAATTCTTACATCTACTATGTACTTCCCATCAACTTTTTCCATTATAAATTCCTATTACAATATTTAGAATGGCTATGTAAACCGGTCACACTGTAATTACAACCTCCTGGCAATGGAGACATTGCAGTGCCACCACTGGCAGGAAGGTATAATTGCAGCATGCCACGTTAACCTAAGCAGTTTCCATTCTAATAGGAATTTATAAAAGGAATATAAACCTATGCCCTCCAACTCTGCTTCGCCTGAAGACTACACTATGTCTCGACACCCAATGTGTAACACCATGGGAAAGTGACTAGTTATAAAGACAATTGGGGGTGACATTGATCTCGGCGCTACTGGCATAGATCAATTTCACCCCCCATTGTGTTCTAGAAAGTGTTCCTAGGCAGTTATCCATCTAAGGGTTGCGATGACAGCTTACAATGTTAACTCCTTTATATGTTACATATGACATAGAATGTACAGCACAGAAACAGGCCATTCGGCCCAACTGGTCTATGCCGGTGTTTATGCTCCACACGAGCCTCCTCCCACCCTCTTCATCTCACCCCATCACCATATCCTTCTATTCCTTTCTCCCTCATGTAGCTATCTAGCTGTTCCTTAAATGCATCTGTGCCATACGCCTCAACCACTCCCTGTGGCAGCGAGTTCCACATTCTCCCCACTCTCTGGGTGAAGATGTTTCTCACACCTCAGGTAATGGGTTACCCCGGCGTCTGTGAATTACTATCCTGTTTGTAGTCTTGCGTTGACGCAGCTTTCAGTGAAATATGAATTAATTCATAGTAACTGAATAAAGGATGATTTATGTGCGAGGTTAAACTCACCATTGATCAGGCTGTGACAGAGTTCCCGGATGTGCTGCTCACTCACCAGTTTACCCTGTAGGTCAGCGAGAGAAAAATGTATCATTTAATTGGTTGGCGTAAATAAAGGGTATCATGGGATAGTTAGCACGCGAGGCTACTGTAAAGGAGGAAGTGTATAAACCGCCGACACGGCCTGGGCGTGGTGCGGTTAAAACATCTGGTGAGAAATAATGAAAAAATAGCTCAACAATACTGAAGTCCATATTAATATCCTTGCACATCATGAATTTATTCTGTCTGATACAGGCTAACTCATCAGGTCATTAGGATTCTGCACACCCAAGCTAAGCAAGCAAGGCTGTGTTGTCAGTCTAAAGTCTGAAGCATCAAAGGATCTGTGTGAAGAATTATGGCCTAGTTTGGAGATACCGCGTCCGGGTTAGCTTGCTATTATCCTGGAAAGACTGACTATTTATAACTGTGCAAAGTTATCTTAATTTTATGAATTACATTCAGCTGGAATGCAGAGTCTGTGGAGCAACATTGGATATCCTGGATCTCATAGCAGCAAATGACACACAAGGATCACGTGACGATAAACTCAGAATTGTTGGGTTCCGAGCAAGTCATCTTCCCTTTGCTTACTAACTATTCTCGAGATGTTCCTCAAAGATAATTGGCAAATAATCCAGGGGGCGAATGAAGAAAAATATTTTTTACGGAGGGAGTTGTTGTGATCAGGAACGCGCTGCCTGAAAGGGCGGTGGAAGCAGATTCAATAGTAACTTTCAAAAGGGAATTGGATAAATACTTGAAAACAACAACTTGCATTTATATAGCACCTTTAATGTAGTGAAACGTTCCCAGGGCGCTTCACAGGAGCGTTATCAGACAAAATTTGACACTGCGCCACATAAGGAGATATTAGAAAAGGTGAAAAGAGGTAGGTTTTAAAGAGCGATGTGAAGGAGGAGAGAAAGGTGGAGAGGCTTAGGGCCCAGGCAGCTGAAGACACGGCCGCCAATGGTGGAGCGATTAAAATTAGGGATGCGCAAGAAGCCAGAATTGAAGGAGGCAGAGATCTCGGAGGGTTGTAGGGCTGGAGGAGAATTTGAAACAAGGATGAGAATTTTAGAATTGAGGTGAAAAAGAAAAATTTGCAGAGCTAAGGGGAAAGAGCAGGGGGAGAGGGACTATTTTGGACAGCTCTTTCAAAGGGCCGGCACAGGCATGATGGGCCGATTGGCCTCCTTTTGTACTGTATGATTTTATGAAATCAGCACCTTGCATGCATACGGGAGCTGTGCTAATGGGATCTGCCTCACGTCAGACATGGGTGCTGAGATTTATTGGGAAATCTACTGTATGGAATGGCCTGGGTTCATATTCTGCTATGTAAAGACCTAAATGTAAGGTTCAGGTGAAACACTCCCTCTCCCGCCCCAGGGTATTTCTGAACAAGTTACTCACGGGAGGACCTGTTTTTCCGGTGACCCCGGGGACTCCGCGCTCTCCGGCCACACCCATCAGCCCGGAAGGCCCAGGAACGCCGTCTATTCCGGGAACGCCAGCTGGTCCGGAGCTACCTTTGGGTCCCACCTCACCTCGAGGTCCCGACTGCAAACATCAGAAAGTCAAAAGAGAATTAATGAAAGATCAGCCGAGGCTCGGCCACACCTGGTGAAAGATCAGCCAGGGCTCGGCCACACCTGGTGAACGATTACCCAGCGCTCGGCCACACCTGGTGAAAGATCAGCCGGGGCTCGGCCACACCTGGTGAACGATTACCCAGCGCTCGGCCACACCTGGTGAAAGATCAGCCAGGGCTCGGCCACACCTGGTGAACGATTACCCAGCGCTCGGCCACACCTGGTGAAAGATCAGCCGGGGCTCGGCCACACCTGGTGAAAGATCAGCCAGGGCTCGGCCACACCTGGTGAACGATTACCCAGCGCTCGGCCACACCTGGTGAAAGATCAGCCGGGGCTCGGCCACACCTGGTGAAAGATCAGCCAGGGCTCGGCCACACCTGGTGAAAGATCAGCCAGGGCTCGGCCACATCTGGTGAAAGATCAGCCAAGGCTCGGCCACATCTGGTGAAAGATCAGCCAGGGCTCAGCCACATCTGATGAAAGATCAGAAATTGGGGTAGTGTGAAATTACTATCAGCCGCAAGCTAAATTATTTTACAGGATATGATAATAAAGACTTCAACAAATGCAAAGGTAACAGATTTATTCTTTCCTCCTCCTATCTCTCTCCCCCCCACCCCCGAACACACTGGCTCTTCAGAGTCTGGTACAAGGGCATGAGCTGCCATGGATTTTACAACTGCCAGCTCCCTGATTTTTGCCTGATAAAACATCAGATGAAAATCGGGGAGAATGGGGGCACCTTGGCTGTTCCATTGCCACCCAAGACTGGTTGGATGCAACATTCAGCTGGGCCTGTAAATGGGCGAGCAGCTCGCCACCTGATACAGACGGATTTCGTTCCGAAAACAACATATTTTGGGATACAATATCTGAGTCATTTGAGACATGACGTGTGGTAAACGTAGCATGGCTTGGCAGGAGAAAGGTGACTTTGGACCCATGATTCCCAAAGCTCCCCAATCCACGGTATTGTCGTTTCTCTGATGTCACTTACCTCTCCCTTCTGCCCCTGTGGTCCTGGCTGACCCTAAAGGGAAGAAAAGGAAGGTGGTTAAAGATTCATTCAGGGCAAGTCTTACATCAGTGTGCCCTTGGTCTCCTGATGCCCGACCTTGCAATCGGGCACCTGTTTCTCTCTTCACAGATGCTGCCTGACCTGCTGAGTATCTCCAGCATTTTCTGTTTTTATTACTTGCAATCTTCTTTGTGAGTTCAGTAACGCGGGCACCTCTGACTGCCCAAGAGTGAAGGTATATTGGCTGCTGCTGGGGTAGCAGGTACCGTGAGCATGATTCCAAGCTTGTGGTCACACACCAGCAAAACATTGCGGGAACTGTATACGTTTCGCTACACGTAGACATGAGGCAGGTGCCCAAAAGGACCACACATTCCATCCATGAACTAGAGAGAATCCCACCATGTGCTAGAAGCTCACAGTACGTTCAAAGGTGTCAGCCGTGGCTCAGTGGGTAGCACCCTGGCCTCTGAGTCACAAGGTTGTGGGTTCAAGTCCCATTTTGACCAGGGTCCATTGGGTGTCCTTCGCACTGAGTGTATTTCCAGCTCAAAACACAGACATCCGGGATACTGCCCTCAGCAGCTCATTACAACCAGCAGCTCATTATCATATTACAACCAGCAGCTCATTATCATATTACAACCAGCAGCTCATTATCATATTACAACCAGCAGCTCATTATCATATTACAACCAGCAGCTCATCATCATATTACAACCAGCAGCTCATTATCATATTACAACCAGCAGCTCATCATCAGATTACAACCAGCAGCTCATCATCAGATTACAGCCAGCAGCTCATTATCATATTACAACCAGCAGCTCATCATATTACAACCAGTATTTCATTAAGACTGGACAAGCGGATGAATTTACCAGACGTCTGTATGATTGCTATGACTGGCGATCGTTATAGTTGCCTTATTGATGAGCGTGTCACGTGCAGTCCCTTGTGATCATTAGTTGTGAGAAACAGTGCTGGTCAGATCAGTGTTTGAGTAACACCGAGCTCTTGGTAGAATGTAACTCACCATATCTCCTTTGTCTCCTGGGAGCCCATCAGATCCTGCGAGTCCCTATAAAACAGAACATACAATAGGAGCTGACATATAGTTAAACAACAGAAAGCGCATTCCATTCACAGAGTGCAACAAGAAACAGGTAAGAGGTCGTTAAAGATTTTAAAATATATATGATTGCTGGAAATCTGATGGAAATGTACAGCAGGTCAGTCAGCTGATAAAATGGGGAGAAGACAGGTTAACGTTTTGGGTCCTGATTGGCCTGCTGTGTATTTTCCTTGTTTGATTACCAAAGGGCTGTAATCCACAACCTTCAGCACGCAGGTAATCGAGCAGATTCTCTCCCACCCAATTTCCACCCCGTTGAAAGCAGGCAGGATCAGCCCCACCAACACATAGAAACAAAGTTAAGACCTGTGTACCCCATAGAAGAGTGAATCAGCCACTTATTTCTATTAACAGTTGTGAGGTCAGTTAGTTACAGTTGGAAAAGTACTGGCAGAGACCACGAGCGATTCGTGTAACAGGAGAGTTGGACAAAGGCTACTAAATCCATCACTTCCAACTGGAAAGTTAAACAACCTGTCTACAAAAAAAAGACAGAGCTGATGTGAAAAGGAGCCTGCATATTAGTCCACATAGGAACAGGAGGAGGAACCCCTCAAGCCTGTTCTGCCATTCAATGAGATCATGGCTGATCTGCGATCTAGCTCCATATAGAAACATAGAAGATAGGAGCAGGAGTAGGCCATTCGGCCCCTTGAACCTGTTCCGCTATTTAATGAGATCATGGTTGATCATCCCAATTCAGTACCCTGTCCCTGCTTTCTCCCCATATCCCTTGATCCCTTTAGCCTTAAGAAATATATCTAACTCCTTCTTGAATATATTTAATGAATTGGCCTCAACTGCCTTGTGTGGTAGAGAATTCCACAGGTTCACCACTCTCTGGGTGAAGAAATTCCTCCTCATCTCTGTCCTAAATGGCTTACCCCTTATCCTTAGACTGTGACCCCTGGTTCTGGACTCCCCGGCCATCGGGAACATCCTTCCTGCATCTAGTCTGTCTAGTCCTGTTAGAATTTTACCTGCCTTTGGCCCATATCCCTTAATACCTTTGGTTAACAGAAAGCTATCAATCTCAGATTTGAAATTAACAATTGATCCAGCGTCAATTGTCGTTTGCGGAAGAGAGTTCCAAACTTCTACCACCCTGTGTGTAGAAGTGTTTCCTAACTTCACTCCTGAAAGGTCTGGCTCGAATTTTTAGACTATGTCCTCTAGTCCTAGACTCCCCAACCAGTGGACATAGTTTGTCTCTATCTACCCCGTCAGTTTCCCTTAATACCCTGAAAACTTCGATCAAATCACCCCTTAATCTTCTAAATTCCTGGGAATCCAACCTTAGTTTGTGGTAATCTCTCCTCATAAATGACCCCTTGGAGTCCAGGTACCATTCTAGTAAATCTACTAAAATTTTATAAATAAATAAAGTCACGTTAGCTCAATCTAACAGGGAGTGGAGATGCATGTTCCAAAAACCTAAACATCTATCACTGAGACTCTCTCAGAGATGGTTTGGAAGCTCCAATGCAGAGAGTATTTTCCCATGGAGAGCCCAACCATCTCCGACACTTCCCTCACAGAGAGCATTCTGGGATTGAGGCCCTGTAGCTCGGGTTGCCAACCCTCCAGGATTGGCCCTGGAGTCTCCAGGAATTAAAGATTAATCTCTAGGACACTGCGGCCAGCAACACCCAGGGAGAAAAATCACACTAAAAACCAACATTTTCTTTCAACACTTTGGCTTATTAGCTTTAAAAATGTTGGAGATTGGACAGAAAGGGGCTGTTTGTCTGAGAGTCAAGAACGATCCAATCGGGTAATGAAGAGTCTGTTCGCTCTCCGATTGGCCGTGGGAAGGCGGGCTGCCGCGAAGATGGACGTGTCGGGCGACCAATGGCGGGAGAGTGGGGGGCGGGGTGGTTGGAGGCAAGTGGTCATGTGATAGAAACATAGAAGATAGGAGCAGGAGTAGGCCATTCGGCCCCTCGAGCCTGCTCCACCATTCAATGAGAAGATGGCTGATCATCCAAATTCAGTACCCTGTCCCTGCCTTCTCCCCATATCCCTTGATCCCTTTAGCCTTAAGAAATATATCTAACTCCTTCTTGAATATATTTAATGAATTGGCCTCAACCGTCATCTGTGGTAGAGAATTCCACAGGTTCACCACTCTCTGGGTGAAGAAATTCCTCCTAATTTCTGTCCTAAATGGCTTACCCCTTATCCTTAGACTGTGACCCCTGGTTCTGGACTCCCCCGCCATCAGGAACATCCTTCCTGCATCTAATCTGTCCAGTCCTGTCAGAATTTTATAAGTTTCAATGAGATCCCCTCTCATTCTTCTAAACTCCAGCGAGTATAAGCCCAATCGACCCAATCTCTCCTCATACGTCATTCCTGCCATCCCAGGTATCAGCCTGGTGAATCTTCGCTGAACTCCTTCCATGTCACCTCCAGGAATGCGTCCAACCTAGAGTTGGCGACCCAGCCTGGGACTGCTTATCATTGACACCAGCAGACTCTACTGTAGGTCCAGTGCAACAGGCCCAAGATCGCACAGAATCATCCACTGGCCTGGACTGAGCTCAACTAAGACCATCTTGCCCAACACAGTCAGATCAGCTCAGTCAAACCTCCTTGTGTTGCTTCTGGTGCTTTGCATGTTAGGAGCCAGGCGGCCAGGTGGAAGCAGTCAGTGAAGAGCTGATGGCTGCTCTTTAAGGGCCGCTATTGTACTCTTTCCAATACCGTGCACACAAAGGCCTCTTTGAAGAATTATCCGGGGAACGCCGAGGAGCAAAGCGCGACCCTAATACTGGGAGAGGCCTTCCGCGAGTAAAACGTATCTAGTTTGAAGTGGGCCTACCCCGAAACGGCCATTGGAAATGGGTGCTCAACATCTGGAGCGTTGCTCAGGCAGCCCACCTGTGGTATAGGGAGGCCCCCGAACGTTGGTGAAGGGCGAGGTCTTGGGCAGCCTTGTGCAGGTTCCTGTCATGCTAGGGCCTTCCCACCAGCATTTCCTCATTGTCACGACACTACACATGCAAGTCTCTCCTTCCTTTCATTGAACTGAGATTCTGATGGACCAATGGCGGGTGAGTGGGGGCGGGTTGGTTGGAGGCAGGGGGTCATGTGATGGAACCTCCAGGAATGCAGCCAACCAGAGTTGGCGACCCGACCTGCAACCAGGGGGGGGTCATAGTTGAACGGACTCTCACAGTAGGAGCTGCAGTGGACAGAGTTATTTTCTTACCTGGTTACCTTTGGGACCAGATGCTCCAACAGGACCCTGAGGAAGAGGAAAAAAACAAAATAATTAGCTGGCTGTGAAGAATAAGTTCTTCGACTCTGAAGAAAGCGCGCAAAAGGCATCACCGCATGCTACAATCGCCACTGAAGGTTATAAGACTGACCGTGAGCTTGTGATAGATGGTGACCAACACACTCGTAACAACATTTGCCCGATTATCTGCCTACCCCTCTACCCCAGTATTCAGAAATAACCTCCCTTCATAGAATCTTACCGCACAGAAGGAGGCTTTTTGGTACAGTGTGTGCGCGCCCCGGCTCATTGAAAGAGCCATCCAATTAATCCCACTCCCCGTAAAATAAATTCTCCTCATCTCCCCTCAGATTCTTTTGTCAGTTATCTTAAATCCGTGCCTTCTGGTTACCGACCCTCCCACCAGTGGAAACAGTCTCTCCTTATTGACTCTATCCAAGCCCCTCATGATTTTGAACGCCTCCATTAAATCTCCCCTTAACCTTCTCTGCTCTAAGGAGAACGACCCCAGCGTCTCCAGTCTCTCCGCGTAACTGGTCCCATTCTGGTAAATCTCCTCGGCACCCTCTCCAAGGTCTTCAATTCCTGGTGTCACGTTTGCATTGCAAAACATCACTGTCCCACAAAACTAGATTCTGGACACACACAGGTCTTGGCTCGAGTGTCACACCTCAAGGCGTCACACACACAAAGTACGCCTCACACACAAAGTGCGCCTCACACATGCACTTGATTAGTTCAAATATCTTAATAAAATATCAGCGAATCAGGATTGATCCACCTTTTCAAAAAAATGCATAAGAAAGCTTGGGCGGCGGGGCGGGGGGGGGGGAAATTGGGTGGTGCCCCTCTTGGGGCGTTAACGTTGCCGGGAAGCTAATTTTAGCGCCCCGAAAAAGTTTGCGCCCCTCTGCTGTAAATTCAATAGTAGCGCCCCAAGCAGGAGCTACTGGCGAGCGCTCCACCTCCTGCTCGAGGCGCTACTACTGAATTTGACGGCGCTACGCGGCGCCGTGCCACGTGTGTCAGCACGTAGCGCCGCGGTATTACAGGCCCCCCTCCCCTGATTAAAGGGGAGGGGGCCTAGCACTGCGCGCACCGGGTGGGCCCTGCTGGACCACCGGGGAGCAGGGTGCCGGGAAAACTCAAGAGCAGCACCGGGCTGAGCGATCGTGGCCGGCACCCCGCATTAAAAAAAAACGGGGAAGGGGGGGCAGGTGCTGGCAGTCGGCCAAAATAAAAACGGCCGCCCGACACCAGCCCCTTTAACTTGTGCCACTGCGGCTGGGAAAACGCCACCCCGATCCTGTCGGACATGTTGTCCAGCCGATAGGTCAGGGGGTGCAAGGGAAGTTTGTGGTCGGGGCGCTCACACGACGATGTCATCGCCGGCGGCGTGGCGGCACAGGGCGTTACCGGCTACCGACGCCGCTGACCTCCCACTGAATTTCACGGGAGGCGTTAGCGGCGCTGCACCCATGCGCACCTCCGGGGGGCGCTAGCGGGGTGCAAATCAACCCAATTTCCCCCCCTCTTGTCTTTCCCTGCTGTTTTCTAACGACCTACGGAACCTGGCGAGACCGCTACGGGAGAAGCCAGCCATTCGCCAGCAGCTGCTGAGTTGGACAATCTTCCCTCGGTGACATCGATTAGCCGCTAATTTAGCCCAGTTCCCCCTCACAGGGAGCAGGCGAGCAGCGGCCTTCACGGGACAGGTTAGCAAATGCAGTCCCACCTTCATCGCAGCCAGACTGCCCGAGCAACAACACGGGAGAGCATCTCGTCCTCATAGAAAACTGTGTTTGTGATAAATGTGAGTACGGCGAATGAAATCCTCTTCTGACAAAGATTCACGTAAATTTATGGCAGCAAAATAAAGGGGGACGTTTATTCCTTTAACCAGAGTTAGTGAAAAGAATCGGGGTTTGACAATTACTTGTTAAGTTGAAAGCTTAAGAATGGAAACGTTCATACGGTCCATCTCGCCTGTCTTCAGTTGCCTTTGTGGGTGTTAACTGATAATGTGTTTCTCTTCAAGGGGACAGGTGAACTTTAATCTCTGACCTCCCTGAGGAACAGTATTAAATTGAACACTCGAATGAAAATGATGGTCGGATCCACAGGTACTGCCGCACAGTTCCTTCCCTTTTCACTGCAACAGAAGCCAGCCACAAACCTGGTATAAACAAGGTGTCTCCAAGAATGAGAACCTCCAAACACAGGAGATAAAATCTGGGAGTCAGAGTCCCACAGCTTCAACCCAGAACCTCCCTGCTAACTGGGAACCACGTGAGTGTAACAGTCAAGCAAAGTGTTTGCAATGTTCAGAGGGTTTGTAATGATCGGAGGGTTTGTAATGATCGGAGGGTTTGTAATGATCAGAAGGTTTGTAATGATCAGAAGGTTTGTAATGCGACCTCAGGTGTTGCCAATTAGCCTCAGCACCCCTGGGCTCGGGATTTCTATCCGCTGACCACTGCTGTAAGGTGCTGGAGTGCGGATAGCGGGAGACGGACGGGATTGCATTTGGCTGTGATGCCCTCCACAGTTCAATAGCCTCGCCTGTAGACACTCACTTCAAGGTTCAGCCACGAATGGCCACTTGGGCGAGGTAGTTTGAACAAAATAAACAGTGTGAAAATCTTAATGAAAGTTTCTTTTTCCAGTTGAAACAATGGTGTGTCTGTGCTCAGAGGCCAAGTCCTTGTATACAGGCCCAGCACAGAGCAGGACTTCAAACCTCCCCTTGAGCACCAAGTCAGGAAGCTGAGAGGCTGCCTGAACACACAGGGGTGGTTGTAGCAGTCAGTAACTCAGTAAAGCAAACCAATTCCGACCGGGAGACAGGAAGCTGCGTAAACACATTCTGGAAACGGTTCTAAAAGGGCCCGAGGTAAAGTGGGCAAAACAAGTACAACCAGAAAAGGGCTGGATAAAGCACAGGCGGATTAAGAGAGGTTATCGGGAACTGATTCTGTACATAAATGTGCGAGACAGAGAACAAGGGGCAGGCGCTGTATCAGGGTTAACGATCAGAAGTCCAGCAGAGCAGCTTAGTAACCTCGAACTAGGTGAACGCACAGGATGTTGTATGGTTGCCAATCCTCCAGGATTGCCCTGGAGTCTCCAGGAATTAAGGACAAATCCCCAGGACACGGCTGCCAGCAATCCAGAATCGTCCAATCGGGTAATGAAGAGTCTATTCGCTTTCCAATTGGCCGTGGGAAGGCGGGGAGTCGCGAGGATGGACATGTTGGGCGACCAATGGCGGGAGTGTGAGGGGGCGGGGCGGTTGTAGGCAGGTGGTCATGTGATGATGCCTCCAGGAATACGTCCAACCGGAGTTGGCAACCCTGGGTTGTAGTGATTGTTGTATTGAAGGCTCAAGCTAATTGGATCGCTCTTTCAAAGAGCCGGCACAGGCACGAGGGGCCAAATGGCCTCCTTCTGTGCTGCATCAATCTATGATTCTATGAAAGCTCACCACCACTTTCTCAGGACAACTAGCGATGTGCAATAAATGCCAGGCTTGTCAGTGATGCCCACATCCCGAAAATGAATAATAGTTAAAAAACTAAACGGACGAAATTCGGTTATGCCCCGTTTGGGGACGGTGACCGAATTATCGCCGGCGATTTAGTGCCCCAGCCACTAACTTCGGCTTACCGCCCTGGCGAGGAAGCGGAGCGCTATCTCGGGCGCTCCACTTCCTCTCAGGGTGGTGTCGGGGGCGCAAAGCGTGGTAGCTCCGGAGCGTTGTCGCATTTCAGCGCCATTCCCCTTCTGTTAAAGGGGTGGGACGCAGCGAGCTCCGCAGGGCCTCCGATGGCCCACACTGGCCCACCGGGGCATCGTGGTGCTGTGGCTGCAACCCGGCACTGAGACGCGGTGCCGGGCTGCCCGATGGCGGCCACGGACCACGCCAAGGGCAGCCAAAAAATTAAATGGCGGCACGGGTCGCCGCCGCACCTCCTTTTAATTAGCGCCCCACGAGCGAAGGTCGGCTCGGCTCATGATCCGCGAGGCTGGCGCTGACACCGCCCATGGCAGCCTCGCGGGGCGCAGCCGAATTTCAGCCGCGGGGCGGTAAGGGGTCATGGTGGGGCGCCAAGGGGTCACGGCGCACGGTGATGACATCATCGCCGGTGGCGCAGCAGCCCGGGGCGCTACTGGCGGGGGCACGGCGCTATCAGCTAGCGCCTCAGTAGCGCCCCGCCAAATTTCTTGGGAGGCGCTATTCGTCCGGGTGATAAGCCCTTTGTGCCCCTTTAGCACCCCCCGGAGGCGCTAACGGTAGGTCCAAAGGAGCCGAATTTTGTGGCCTAAGCATTTCTTTATATTTTGAAACTTCTCTGTCCGCGTAGCAAGTAATTTATTGCTAGGCCAAAAAAGTTAAAATTAATTTTCTTTTTTGAAGAAAACCTCCCTCCCCGCCCCCATCAGTTATTCCAAGATCTCTCCTTCCTTCAACAGTAACTTTCAAAAAGAAATTGGAGAAATACTTGAAAAGGAGAAATGTGCAGGGCTCTGGGGAAAGAGCAGGGGGAGTGGGATTAATTGGATCGCTCTTTCAAAGAGCCGGCACAGGCATGATGGGCCGAATGGCCTCCTTCTGTGCTGTAAGATTCTATAATGTTGAATGGCCAAGGGTGAAGCTGAACAAGATCTAGGAGTCTTAGTAGACTCAATGCAGCCAATCACTGTACAGCCGCAATCGACAGAGCCAATGAAAAGCTGAACTGTTCTGTAATCGGCAGCAATCTAGCGACTGACTTCATTCCTTCACTGTCAATAATGTTACGTAACGACAACACTCACCCTCTGCCCAAAATCCCCGCGGATTCCTGTAGGTCCCGGTACACCTGGCTCACCGCTCTCACCTTTCCGACCCTGCAGGAAAAAATTACTTCCATTAACAAGGTGAGTTATCTGAGTGTGGGGAGGGAGGGAAAAGGGGAAGGGGAGAAGACAGGAAGGAGAGAGGAGGTGGGGAGGCAGAGAGGAGGTGAGCAGAGCGAGAAGAGGTCAAGGAAGAGAAAGCAGGGAAGTGGAAGGGGGTTTAGGAGAGGAAGAAAGAGAAGGTAGAAGAAGAGAGGGAGAGAAAGGGGAGGCAAGGAGGATTCAAACATCTTGTCAAATATCTCTGGACAAAATTCTTATGGGATAGTAAATGAGGAAACGCCCATTTTCAAAAATAATAGGTAATAAATTGCTGGGAAAGCAATCCAGAGGATCAGCCGGGAGCTCTTTGGGGCAGGTAGGAGGGATTCAGGGAAAAGAAGCCATCACCACAGGAAGAGGCGCCATTTCCCTGGTGAGGAGCGCCCCCTGTCTGTACAGGTCAGAAATGCAGCTACTGTCGGAGCGCCGCACTGTCGGAGGGTCAGTACTGAGGGAGCGCCGCACTGTCGGAGGGTCAGTACTGAGGGAGCGCCGCACTGTCGGAGGGTCAGTACTGAGGGAGCGCCGCACTGTCGGAGGGTCAGTACTGAGGGAGCGCCGCACTGTCGGAGGGTCAGTACTGAGGGAGCGCCGCACTGTCGGAGGGTCAGTACTGAGGGAGCGCCGCACTGTCGGAGGGGCTGTCTTTTGAATGAGACATTAAACTGCAGGCCCTTCTGCCCTCTAACATGAAAGATCCCACGGCGCTATTGAAAGAAAAGTAGGGGAATTCTCTCCGGTGTATGGGCCAATATGCATCCCTGAACCAACATCACTAAAAACAGAATAACTGGCCATTATCACAGTGCTATTTGTGGGATCTTGCTGTGCACAATTGGGTTGCTGCGTTTCCAACAGTTAAACAGTGACCACACTCCAAACATACATCATTGGCTGTGCAGGGTTTTGGTTTGTCCTGAATATAAATGCAAATTTATCCATTCAAGAAGAGAGTTCCTTACCTGGAAACCTCTGCGACCCTGGATTCCACGTCCCCCGACAGGTCCCATTTCCCCCTGCACAAATCGGAAGAAAAGAGACAGAAATCTGACAGCAGCGGCGGCAGGCAATGAACAGGAGATGCAGAAAATCGCATTGGTACACTCACAATACGCTCACCGGTACGCACACCGGTACGCACACAAGTACACAGGTAATGTCCTTTAGGGAAGGAAATCTGCCATCCTTACCCGGTCTGGCCTATATGTGACTCCAGACCCACAGCAATGTGGTTGACTCTTAACAGCTCTCTGAAATGGCCTAGCGAGTCACTGTTGTAAAAAACCGCTACGAAAAACAATAAGAATGAAACCGGATGGAACACCCAGCATCGATCTCGGCACCAGCTACAGACACGACAACGGCACACCCAGCCCAGTCGACCCTGCAAAGTCCTCCTCACCAACATCTGGGGACTTGTGCCAAAATTGGGAGAGCTGTCCCACAGACTAGTCAAGCAACAGCCTGACATAGTCATACTCACAGAATCATACCTTCCAGCCAATGTCCCAAACTCCTCCATCACCATCCCTGGGTATATCCTGTCCCACCGGCAGGACAGACCCACCAGGGGTGGTGGCACAGTGGTATACAGTCGGGAAGGAGTGGCCCTGGGAGTCCTCAACATTGACTCCAGACCCCATGAAGTCTCGTGGCTTCAGGTCAAGCATGGGCGAGGAAACCTCCTGCTGATCACCACCTACCGCCCTCCCTCAGCTGATGAATCAGTACTCCTCCATGTTGTACACCACTTGGAAGAAGCACTGAGAGTAGCAAGGGCACAGAATGTACTCTGGGTGGGGGACTTCAATGTCCATCACCAAGAGTGGCTCGGTAGCACCACTACTGACCGAGCTGGCCGAGTCCTGACGGATATAGCTGCCAGTCTGGGCCTGCGACGTGGTGAGAGAACCAACACGAGGGGAAAAACCTACTTGACCTCGTCCTCAACAATCTACCTGTCACAGATACATCTGTCGATGACAGCATTGGTAGCAGTGACCAACGCATAGTCATTGTGGAGACGAAGTCCCGTCTTAGAACATAAGAACATAAGAAATAGGAGCAGGAGTCAGCCATTTGGCCCCTCGAGCCTGCTCCACCATTTAATAAGATCATGGCTGATCCGATTTTGGCCTCAGCTCCACTTTCCCGCCCGCTCCCCGTAACCCTCGACTCCCCTGTTGCTCAAAAATCTGTCTATCTCAGCCTCGAATATATTCACTGACTCCGCCTCCACAGCTCTCTGGAGAAGAGAATTCCACAGATTCACGACCCTCAGAGAAGAAATTCCTCCTCATTTCCATCTTAAAAGGGCGACCCCTTATCCTGAAACTATGCCCCCTAGTTCTAGATTCCCCCACGAGGGGAAACATCCTCTCTGCATCTACCCTGTCGAGCCCCCTCAGAATCTTATATGTTTCAATAAGATCACCTCTCATTCTTCTAAACTCCAATGAGTATAGGCCCAACCTGCTCAACCTTTCTTCATGAGACAACCCCTTCAACTCCGGAATCAACCTCGTGAACCTTCTCTGAACTGCCTCCAATACAAATATATCGCTTCTTAAATAAGGAGACCAAAACTGTACGCAGTACTCCAGATGTGGTCTCACCAGTGCCCTGTACAGTTGTAGCAAGACTTCCTTACTTTTATACTCCATCCCCTTTGCAATAAAGGCCAACATTCCATTTGCCTTCCTAATTACTTGCTGCACCTGCATGTTAACACTGAGAACACCCTCCATCGTGTTGTGTGGCATTACCACCGTGCTAAATAGGATAGATTCAGAACAGATCTAGCAGCTCAAAACTGGGCATCCATGAGGCGCTGTGGGCCATCAGCAGCAGCAGAATTGTATTCCACCTTAATCTGTAACCTCATGGCCCGGCATATCCCTCACTCTACCATTATCATCAAGCCAGGGGACCAACCCTGGTTCAATAAGGAGTGTAGAAGAGCACGCCAGGAGCAGCACCAGGCATACCTAAAAATGCGGTGCCAACCTGGGGATGCTGCAACACAGGGCTACATGCATGCTAAAAAGTGGAAGCAGCATGCTATAGACAGGGCTAAGTGATCCCACAATCAACGGATCAGATCAAAGCTCTGCAGTCCTGCCACATCCAGTCGTGAATGGTGGTGGACCATTAAACAACTAACGGGAGGAGGAGGCTCCATGAATATCCCCATCTTCAATGATGGTGGAGACCAGCACGTGAGTGCAAAAGACAAGGCTGAAGCGTTTGCAACCATCTTCAGCCAGAAGTGCCAAGTGGATGATCCATATCGGCCTCCTCCTGAGGTCCCCACCATCACAGAAGCCAATCTTCAGCCAATTCGATTCTCTCCACATGATATCAAGAAACGGCTGAGCGCACTGGATACAGCAAAGGCTGTGGGCCCCGACAACATCCCGGCTATCGTGCTGAAGACTTGTGCTCCAGAACTAGCCGCGCCTCTAGCCAAGCTGTTCCAGTACAGCTATAACACTGGCATCTATCCGACAATGACAAAAGATCTAAATTCCAGAGATGAGGTGAGAGTGACTGCCCTTGACATCAAGGCAGCATTTGACCGAGTGTGACATCAAGGAGCCCTAATAAAACTGAAGTCAATGGGAATCAGGGGGCAAACTCTCTACTGGCTGGAGTCATGCAGAGTACAAAGGAAGATGGTTGTGGTGGTTGGAGGTCAATCATCACAGCCCCAGGACATTGCTGCAGGAGTTTCTCAGGGCAGTATCCTAGGCCCAACCATCTTCAGCTGCTTCATCAATGACCTTCCCTCCATCATATGGTCAGAAGTAGGGATGTTCGCTGATCACTGCACAGTGTTCAGTGCCATTCGCAACTCCTCAGATAATGAAGCAGTCCATGCCCGCATGCAACAAGACCTGGACGACGTTCAGGCTTGGGCTGATAAGTGGCAGGTAACATTCGCGCCACACAAGTGCCAGGCATTGACTATCTCCAACAAGCGAGAGTCTAACCACCGCCCCTCGACAGTCAACGGCATTACCATCACCGAATCCCCCAACATCAACATCCTGGGAGTCACCATTGACCAGAAACTTAACTGGACCAGCCACATAAATACTGTGGTAACAAGAGCAGATCAGAGGTTAGGCATTCTGCGGCGAGTGTCTCACCTCCTGACTCCCCAAAGCCTTTCCACCATCTACAAGGCACAAGTAAGGAGTGTGATGGAATATTCTCCACTTGCCTGGATGAGTGCAGCTCCAACAACACTCAAGAAGCTCGACACCATCCAGGATAAAGCAGCCCGCTTGATTGGCCCCCCATCCACCACCTTAAACATTCACTCCCTCCACCACCGGCGTACCGTGGCTGCAGTGTGTACCATCTACAAGATGCACTGCAGCAACTCGCCAAGGCTTCTTCGGCAGCACCTCCCAAACCCACGACCTCTTCCACCTAGACGGACAAGGGCAGCAGGTGCCTGGGAACACCACCACCTCCAAGTTCCCCTCCAAGTCACACACCATCCTGACTTGGAAGTATATTGCCGATCCTTCATCATCGCTGGGTCAAAATCCTGGAACTCCCTCCCTAACAGCACTGTGGGAGCACCTTCACCACACGGACTGCAGTGGTTCAAGAAGGCGGCTCACCACCACCTTCTCAAGGGCAACTAGGGATGGGCAATAAATGCTGGCCTTTGCCAGCGACGCCCACATCGCATAAACGAGTATTTAAAAAATGATCTTCCTTTCCTTCTAAACAGCTCTTAATCCAATTTTCTACCCTTCCCTTAATTCCATATCCGTTAATCTTCAATAACCTCCCGGGTGATACTGTGTCGAAGGCTCTCAAGTCCACGTAGACTACATCCATTTCACTTATCCCATCCACCATATTTGTTGCCATCGCAAAGAACTCACTCAGGATATTAAACCTTGGCCTAGAAATTCACTTTGGGCCCGCCAACTGGCATGTGCCCAAAGGTTAGCGCTGAGCGCGGAGCCAGTTGCGCGCGTCAGATATTCAGTTTTTGCGCCCCAAGTCGGAACCGGGCGCTATTCCAGGGTGTGCCCGCCCCCGCTTGGGGCGCTGAAACTGAATTTCAGCGCTCTAGGCGCCGCTGCGCCACCCGCTGCGGAGCGGCAGGCTGCGGTACTGCAGGCCTCCTCCTTCTCTTAAGGGGGAGGTGCCTGCAACGGGGAGATCGCCGCTGGATAGTGCCGGCAAATGAGCCCGGCACCACGGAGAAGTGCCGGGTTCGCGGAAAGCAGCCGGCAATGCCGTGGGGGGGGGGGGGGGGGGGCGTGGAGGAGGCCGGGGAAGGAGGTGCGGGCAGGCGGCCGCCGAAAAAGCGGCCGGCCGCACCTCCACCTTAAAGCGCCCCACTAAGGCTACAGTACGGCCCCGTTTTCTGATCGCTGTTTGCGGCCGCTGCGGAAGAGGCGGCCGCAACTAAATATGGGGGTCGGGCCGGTATCGGGGCGGAACCGGGGCACTGCGCACACCGATGACATCATCGGTGCCGGCGCTGCGCTAACGGCTACCGCCGCCATTACCGCTGCGCTGAATATCAGCGCAAACTCCTCTATTGGCGCAGAAGCCCTCTTTGGGCGGTAACTGGCCGCAAAGCTGGCAGCGCCTTACTGAATTTCTAGGCCCTTATCTTTTCTGCAATCAGTTGTCTAATTCTAATTATTTTCTCTTCATTTAATTATTTTCAAATCACAGGAACAATCACAGGAACACACAGGTACAGAGCCAGGTACACTCAGATACTCAGCTATACTCACAGGTGCACTGACAGGTAAACTCACAGATACACAGGAACACTCACAGGTATAATTACTAGAACACTCACAGCTACACGCACAGGTATACTGACAGGTACGCTCACAGGTACGCTCACAGGTATACACACAGATACACGCACAGGCACACAGGTATACTCACAGACACACTCACAGGTATACAGGTACACTCAAGTACATTCACTGGCACACTCACAAGAACACAGGTATACCGACAGGTATAGTCACAGGTATACTCACAAGTACACTCAGGAACACTCACAGGAACGCTCACAGGAACATTCACAGGCACACTCTCAGTCACACTCTCAGTCACACTCACAGTTAGACAGGTGCATGCACAGGTTTCCTCACAGGTATACAGGTACACTCCAAGGTATACTCACAGACACACTGACAAGAACACAGGTATACTCACAGATGTACTCCGAGGTACACCGGTATTCTCATCGGCACACTCACTGCTACACTCACAGGTATACAGGTGCACTCTCTTCTTTCGTACGGTAGTAGCAAAGCAAATCAAATGTCAGTATCTAAGTCAGATATCCAGGCCAAAGCTTCCAGTGTAACAGCGTGGATATCTCGTCGGCTGCCTGTGAATTTCCTCTGAAGGCAGTGCTCAATGATGTGCTCCAGGGTCTGATCGGGAGCTCCACAGTCACATGATGGGGATGCTTTAATCTTCCATCTATGGAGAAGGTGGCAGCATCTACCATGACCGGTTCTGAGGCGGTTGATGGTTGTCCACTGTTTGCGAGGAAGGTTTGATCCTTCAGGTTGCATTGTGGGGTCCTCTATAAGGAATCCATTCCGTATGTCGCAGTTCTTCCAAGCCTTTCGCCATCGGTCATTAAGGCGGAGAGGAGATTGCTGAAGGGCTTTGGCGACGGTCCAAAATGGCCTTCTAGATTGGAGATGGGTTGGTGTTAGGTTGTTCGAGTCGGCCTGGATTGGCCATGTCTTTGCTGGTGTAGCGGTTGTATTCTCTGGAGACTGCATATTCACAGCGTAGGTGAGGTGGTACGATGTTTGCAAGCACGGGCAGCCAAGGTGTTGGTGTCGATAAATGCATACCGGTGATAATTCTAATAGTAGAATTCAGCTGGACATCAATGGATTTGACGTGCGGACTCGATAGCCACGCCGGAGAGCAGTACTCCGCTGTAGAGTACACCAGGGCGAGTGCTGCCGTACGGAGGGTTTGAGGGTCTGCTCCCCATGTGGATCCGGCCAGTTTCTGGATCAAGTTGACCCGACTCTTTAGTTTCTTCCCACGGTTCTGGAGATGTTGTCTACGTGCCAGGGTACGATCAAGCGTGACTCCTAAATAGGAGGTTTTTTTTGACATGGTTTACCTCTGCGCCGCAAAAGGAGACTTTCAAAGCTTAGTTTGCTTGATGTGTGTTGAGCTGGAATGTCCAGGTGACGGTCTTTTGCGGGTTTGGCCAAAGTCACCATCGGTGGAAGTAGGCCTCCATCCTCTGTAAATCACTGGTCAGGGTCTCTTTGGTGATGGACAGATTCATGTTTTCCGGGCCCAAGGCAATGTCATCAGCGTATACATAGAAACATAGAAGATAGGAGCAGGAGTAGGCCATTCGGCCCCTCGAGCCTACTCCACCATTCAATGCGATCATGGCTGATCATCCAAATTCAGTACCCGGTCCCTGCCTTCTCCCCATACCCCTTGATCCCTTTAGCCTTAAGAAATATATCTAACTCCTTCTTGAATATATTTAATGTATTGGCCTCGACTGCCTTCTGTGGTAGAGAATTCCACAGGTTCACCACTCTCTGGGTGAAGAAATTCCTCCTCATTTCTGTCCTAAATGGCTTACCCCTTATCCTTAGACTGTGACCCCTGGTTCTGGACTCCCCGGCCATCGGGAACATCCTTCCTGCATCTAGTCTGTCCAGTCCTGTCAGAATTTTATAAGTTTCAATGAGATCCCCTCTCATTCTTCTAAACTCCAGCGAGTACAAGCCCAATCTCTCCTCATATGTCATTCCTGCCATCCCAGGTATCAGCCCGGTGAATTTTCACTGAACTCCTTCCATGGCAAGAACATCCTTCCTCAGATAAGGCGACCAAAACTGCACACAATACTCAAGGTGTGGTCTCACCAAGGCCCTGTACAACTGCAGCAAGACATCCTTGTTCCTGCACTCAAACCCTCTCGCTACGAAGGCCAACATACCATTTGCCTTCTTAACCGCCTGCTGCACCTGCATGCTTACCTTCAGCGACTGGTGCACAAGGACGCCCAGGTCTCGTTGCACTTTTATATACGAACTTGCGGGACTCTGTTTCAGGCAGGTCACTGGTGTAAACGTTGAACAACATGGGTGTGAGGACAGAATCCTGTGGGAGTCTGTTGTTCAGTGTCCTATATCTGCTGTTCAGGGTGCCAGAGTACACACGGGAGCATCAGTTGCTAAGCATGGAGTTGAGAAGATGGATCGTTGTTCTGCAGGGTAAAATAGCGGAGAGTTTGAAAAGTATTCCATGCTTCCATACTGTGTCATACGCCGCTGACAGGTCCACGAGTGCTCTGGCGATCCTGAACTGGCGCTGGGAGCTTGCTTCGATGTGCGTTGTTAAAGCTCCCACTTGGTCGCAGCAGTTATGGCCGCTCCGGAAGCCCGCTTGCTCCTTAGGGAATGGTTGGCTCGATGATGGGGTCTGGTCTGTGGAGCAGTGGCCTCTCCAGCACTTTAGAACAAGTACAAAGTAAGGAGATCGGGCGGTAGCTGGAGGCTTCACAAGCATTCTTCCCCTGCTTCGGGAGGGCAATTATTTTAGTCTCCCTCCAAATAGATGTAATTTTACCAGCTACCAGTAACTCAGAGAAGAAGGAGGTCATAGAATCATAGAAAGTTACAGCACGGAAGGAGGCCATTTCGGCCCATCGTGTCCGCGCCGGCCAACAAAGAGCTATCCAGCCTAATCCCACTTCCCAGCTCTTGGTCCGTAGCCCTGCAGGTTAGAGCATCCCAAGTGCACATCCAAGTACTTTTTAAATGTGGTTAGGGTTCCTGCCTCTACCACCCTTTCAGGCAGTGAGTTCCAGACCCCCACAACCCTCTGGGTGAAGAAATTTCCCCTCAAATCCCCTCTAAACCTTCCCCCAATTACTTTAAATCTGTGCCCCCTGGTTTTTGACCCCTCTGCTAAGGGAAATAGGTCCTGTCTATCCACTTTATCTAGGCCCCTCATAATTTTATACACCTCAATAAGGTCTCCCCTCAGCCTCCTCTGTTCCAAGGAAAACAGACCCAGCCTATCCAGTCTTTCCTCATAGCTAAGATTCTCTACTCCCAGCAACATCCTTGTAAATCTCCTCTGTACCCTCTCTAGTGCAATCACATCTTTCCTGTAATGTGGTGACCAGAACTGCACGCAGTACTCTAGCTGAGGCCTAACTAGTGTTTTATACAGTTGAAGCATAACCCCCCCTGCTCTTGTATTCTATGCCACGGCTAATAAAGGCAAGCATTCCGTATGCCTTCTTAACCGCCTTATCTACCTGCCCTGCTACCTTCAGGGATCTGTGGACATGCACTCCAAGGTCCCTTTGTTCCTCTACACTACTCAGTGTCCTACCATTTAATGTGTATTCCCTTTCCTTGTTAGCCCTCCCCAAATGCATTACCTCACACTTCTCCAGATTGAATTCCATTTGCCACTGATCTGCCCACCTGACCAATTTATTGATATCTTCCTGCAGTCTACAGCTTCCTTCTTCAGTATCAACCACACAGCCGATTTTAGTATCATCTGCAAACTTCTTAATCATACCCCCTATATTCAAGTCTAGATCATTGATATATACCACAAAAAGCAAGGGACCCAGTACTGAGCCCTGCGGAACCCCACTGGAAACAGCCTTCCAGTCACAAAACACCCATCAACCATTACCCTCTGCTTCCTGTCTCCGAGCCAGTTTTGAATCCAACTTGACACTTTGCCCTGGATCCCTGGGCTTTTAACTTCTTAACCAGTCTGCCATGTGGAACCTTATCAAAAGCCTTGCTAAAGTCTATATACACTACATCAAACGCACTACCCTCATCGACCCTCCTTGTTACCTCCTCAAAAAATTCAATCAAGTTTGTCAGACACGACCTTCCCTTAACAAATCCGTGCTGACTATCCTTGATTAATCCGTGTCTTTCTAAATGAAGATTTATCCTGTCCTTCAGAATTCTTTCCAATAATTTTCCCACTACCGAGGTTAGGCTGACTGGCCTGTAATTACTCGGTCTATCCTTTTCTCCCTTTTTAAACAAGGGTACCACATTAGCAGTCCTCCAGTCCTCCGGCACCACACCTGAAGCCAGAGAGGATTGAAAAATGATGGTCAGGGCCTCTGCTATTTCCTCTTTTGCTTCGCTTAACAGCCTGGGATACATTTCATCCGGGCCTGGGGATTTATCCACTTTTAAAGCTGCTAAACCCCTTAATACTTCCTCTCTCACTATGTTTATTTCATCTAATATTTCACACTCCTCCCCCCGATAGCAATGTCTGCTGCGCCCCTCTCCTTAGTGAAACCAGATGCAAAGTATTCATTAAAAACCCTACCGACATCTCCCGCCTCCACACACAGGTTACCCTCATGATCTCTAATAGGCCCTACCCTTTCTTTAGTTATCCTCTTACTCTTAATATATTTATAAAACATCTTTGGGTTTTCCTTGATTTTACTTGCCAAGAATTTTTCATGCTTTCTCTTTGCTTTCCTAATATCCTTTTTAATTGCCCCCCTGAACTTTCTGTACTCCTCTAAAGATTCTGGAGTATTTAGCCCTCGGTATCTGTCATACGCCTCCCTTTTTTTCTTTATCCTACCCTGTATGTCTCTAGACATCCAGGGGGCCCTAGATTTGTTAGTCCCACCTTTTTTCTTTCAGGGTACATGTTTGGTCTGAACCCTCCGGATCTCATCTTTGAATGCCTCCCACTGCTCTGACACTGATTTACCTTCAAGTAGCTGTTTCCAGTCCACAATGGCTAAATCACCTCTGAGCTTAGCAAAATTAGCTTTTCCCCAATTTAGAATTTTATTCCTGGTCTGTCCTTGTCCTTTTCCATAACTACTTAAAATCTAAAAGAATTATGGTCACTAGCACCAAAATGCTCCCCCACTGATACGCCTTCTACCTGCCCAGCTTCATTCCCTAAAACTAAGTCCAGAACCGCCCCCTCCCTTGTTGGGCTTGCTACATATTGGCTAAAAAAGTTCTCCTGGATGCATTTTAGGAATTCCGCACCTTCTATACCCTTCACACTAATTTTATCCTAATTATTAATATTGGGGTAGTTGAAATCCCCTACTATTACTGCCCTATAGTTTTTGCACTTCAGAAATTTGTCTACGTATTTGTTCTATCTCCCTCTCATCATTTGGGGGTCTGTAGTACACTCCCAGCAGTGTGATCGCCCCCATTTTGTTTTTCAATTCGACCCATATGGCCTCGTTTGATGATCCCTCCAACATATCATCCCTCCTCACATCTGTAATAGTTTCTTTAATCAATACCGCGACCCCCCTCCCTTTTTACTTCCCTCTCTATCCCGTCTGAAAATCCTGTGACCAGGAATGTTGAGCTGCCATACCTGCCCCTCTTTCAGCCACGTCTCTGTAATAGCTATAATATCATAGTCCCAATATCTACCTGTGCCCTCAGCTTATCTGCCTTGTTCGCTATACTCCTTGCATTGAAGTATAAACCATTTAGTACAGGTAAACCTCCTTGTTGACTCTATCTAGCCCTTGATTCCTCTGTCCTTCCAATTTACTTGCTACATTTTTGTTTTCCAATTCCAGTTTTTCTTCCCTCCCTATTGACTCGATACTTAGGTTCCCATCCCCTTGCCAAGCTAGTTTAAACCCTCCCCAACAGCACAAGCAAACCCTCCCGCGAGGATATTGGTCCCGTTCCCGTTGAGGTGCAACCCGTCTGGCTTGTAGAGGTCCCACCTCCCCCAGAAACAGTTCAAATTCCTCAGGAATCTAAAGCCCTCCCTCCTACACCATCTCTCCAGCCACGCATTCATCTGCTCTACCTTCCTATTTCTGAACTCACTAGCACGTGGCACTGGTAGTAATCCGGAGATTACTACCTTTGAGGTCCTGCTTTTTAACCGCTTTCCTAAATCCCAAAACTCTGCCTGCAGGACCTCATCCCTCTTCCTACCTGTGTCGTTGGTACCGATATGGACCATGACCTCTGGCTGTTCACCCTCCCCCCTCAGAATGTCCTGCAGCCGTTCAGTGACATCCTTGACCCTGGAACCAGGAAGGCAAAATACCATCCTGGAGTCACATCTGCAGCCGCAGAAACGCCTGTCTGCTCCCCTAACTATTGAATCCCCTATCACTATTACTCTCCCTCGCCTCTCCCCCCACCGCCTGTGCAGCTGAGCCTTCCATGGTGCTGTGGACTTGGCTCTGGCTGCCATCTCTTCACTTTGGGTCCCAGTGCTTTTAAGAATTCTGGGTAAACACCATCTGGACCAGCAGCTTTTCCAGATTTGGTTGTCGACAGAGCTGAGTTTCGTTCATCCAAGGTGAATGGATCAGACATCGTTGACGATCTTGGTGCCGCCATCAAGTTTGTCAAAAGCTGCCGCATCACCTGGCGTCGAAATTCTTTGTCCACCGGAGCCTTTGATGTTTGTATCAAGTGGGATGCAACGATGTCCGCTCTGATGGTCATCTCGCCGACTCACAGGTCCGCTCACAGGTATTATCGCAGGTATTATCGCAGGTACACTCGCAGGTATACTATTCAGGCTTAGGCTGATAAGTGACAAGTAACATTCATGCGACACAAGTGCCAGGCAATGACTATCTCCAACAAGCGAGAGTCTAACCACCACCCCTTGACATTCAACGACATTACCATCGCTGATTCCCCCACCATCAACATCCTGTGGGTCACCATTAACCCGAAACTTAACTGGACCAGTTACACATAAATACTGTGGCAACAAGAGCAGGTCAGAAGCTTAGTATTCTGCGGCAAGTGTTTCACCTCCTGACTCCCCAAAGCCTTTCCACCATCTACAAGGCACAAGTCAGGAGTGTGATGGAATACTCTCCACTTGCCTGGATGAGTGCAGCTCCAACAACACTCAAGAAGCTCGACACCATCCAAAACAAAGTAGCCTGTTTGATTGGCACCCCATCCACCACCTTAAACATTCACTCCCTCCACCACCGGCACACTGTGGCTGCAGTGTGTACCATCTACAAGATGCTCTGCAGCAACTCACCAAGGCTTCTTCGGCAGCACCTCCCAAACCCGCGACCTCTTCCACCTAGAAGGACAAGGGCAGCAGGCGCATGGGAACACCACCACCTCCAAGTTCCCCTCCAAGTCACACACCATCCTGACTTGGAAGTATATAACCGATCCTTCATCGTCGCTGGGTCAAAACCCTGGAACTCCCTCCCTAACAGTACTGTGGGAGTACCTTCACCACACGGACTGCAGCGGTTCAAGGCGGCGGCTCACCACCACCTTCTCAAGGGACAGGCAATAAATGCTGGCCTTGCCAGTGACGCCCACATCCCGTGAATGAATAAAAAAAGTACTCACAGGTACTCAGAAACCCGTACAGTAATCCTTTGGGGGAGGAGATATTGTCATCAAGAGGCAGAAATGATGTACGCACACATGTACGTAGCTAATATACCAACACCATGCCGGCTTTGAATATGCCCGCCATTATTTGGGTGATCAGATTCAATGTCTGCCATCACTCGCGGAAGGAATTCCCGGAGGAATCGGGGAGTAATGACTCTCCGGCCGGTTTTCCACGCTCAGCGCACTAACACCGATAAAGCGCCACAATTAAAATTGGAAAATACCACCTCCTCTCAGTAACACTGGACGACAGTCACATGTTGTCGTTACCAGTGTCACTGTGGAGGGAACGGTGGGAACATGATCGGATAGTTCTTATTGTCCTCTACCGTCAGATAGTATCTCCGCCCCTCCCGTTATAATCACGTTAAAGGGAAACTGCTCGAGGACCCAGTGTAAAGGCAAAAGAAATAAATCATTGACTGGTGGTTTCCTCTTTAATTATGTCAGTGGCCTTGTTTAGGGAGAGGGGGGTCCACCTGGGGAACTCACTCCCGTTAAGCTTGGCCCCAGTGTAACCTGTGTAAATCTGTGGAGCTCCTGTCCCACTTCCACCAGAGTTACAGCGGGATTGTGCCTGAGGTGCCACGGGTATTGCTAGTTGTTCTCTCGCCTCAGGTCCTGTCTCCCTCTCCCTCAAATCTGCCGTCATCACCCCTCTGCTAAAAAAAACCCTTGACCCCTCTGTTCTTGCAAACTGCCGCCCCATCTCCAACCACCCTTTCCTCTCCAAAGTCCCCGAACGTGTTGTCGCCTCCCAAATCCGTGCCCATCTTTCCCGCAACTCCATGTTCAATTCCTCCAATCAGGTTTCCACCCCTGCCACAGTACCGAAACGGCTCTATTCAAAGTCACAAATGACATCCTTTGTGACTGTGGCAAAGGTAAACTATCCCTCCTCTTCCTTCTTGATCTGTCTGCAGCCTTTCACAAGGTTGACCACTCCAACGCCTCTCCACCGTCATCCAGCTGGGTGGGACTGCACTCGCCTGGTTCCATTCTGATCTATCTAATTGTAACCAGAGAATCACCTGCAACGGCTACTCTTCCCGCTCCCACATCGTTACCTCTGGTGTCCCCCAAGGATCTATCCTTGGCCCCTCCTATTTCTCATCTACATGTTGCCCCTTGGCGACATCATCCGAAAACACAGCGTCAGTTTCCACATGTACGCTGACGACACCCAGCTTTACCTCACCACCTCTTCTCTCGACCCCGCCACAGTCTCTAAATTGTCAGACTGCTTGTCCGACATCCAGTTCTGGATGAGCAGAAATTTCCTCCAACTAAATATTGGGAAGACCGAAGCCATTGTTTTCAGTCCCCGCCACAAACTCCGTTCCCTAGCCACTGACTCCATCCCTCTCCCTAACATCTGTCTGAGGCTGAACCACACTGTTCACAACCTTGGTGTCATATTTGACCCCGAAATGAGCTTCCAACCACATATCTGCGCCATCACCAAGACCGCCTGTTTCCACCTTCGTAACATCACCCGACTCCGGACCTGTCTCAGCTCATCCGCTGCTGAAACACTCATCCATGCCTTTGTTACCTCTAGACTTGACTATTCCAACGCACTCCTGGCCGGCCTCCCACGTTCCATCTTACATAAACTTGAGGTCATCCAAAACTCAGCTGCCCGTGTCCTTACTTGCACCAAGTCCCGTTCACCCATCACCCCCTGTGCTCGCTGACTTACATTGGCTCCCGGTTAAGCAGCGCTTCGATTTTAAAATTCTCAACCTTGTTTTCAAATCCCTCCATGGCCTCGGCCCTCCCTATCTCTGTAATCTCCTCCAACCCCACAACCCCCCCCCCCCCCGCCCGAGATATCTGCGCTCCTCTAATTCTGCCCTCTTGAGTTTCCTGATTATAATCGCTCCACCATTGGCAGCCGTGCCTTCAGCTGCCTGGGCCCTAAGCTCTGGAATTCCCTCCCTAAACCTCTCCGCCCCTCTCTCCTCCTTTAAGACGCTCCTTAAAACCGACCTCTTTGACCAAGCTTTTGGTCGCCTGTCCTGATATCTCCTTATGTGGCTCGGTGTCAAATTTTGTTTGATAATCGCTCCTGTGAAGCGCCTTGGGACGATTTACTACGTTAAAGGCGCTGTATAATTTCAACTAGTTTTTGTACTTCAGGACGAGCCTGTCATAAACATCAGCGCTCTAGTTTGAATGAATTGCGACTGGGTGTCTGGGATTTGTCCCAGCGCTGCTGATTCTGCAAGGAACTTTCATCTGCTCCACCTCTCAAACTGGTTTCCATTACATTCCGGCAGGATCCCAGGCACTGAATGGAGTCTGTGTAATTCACTGCTCACTGCGACCCTCATTCTGGCAAGACACCAACCCCCACACTGGAACTGTTCAAATATCAGTCCCCGGCTATTCCAGGGCAGCACTCAGTCTTGTATACACAGGCAAACAATGAGCCTTTGAGAGAGCGAGAGAGCAAGCAAACCAGACAGAAGGGTCAGCTATTCTAACAACTCCGATTAACCAAAGTCCCTTCCTGCAAAAAGTAGTGGAACGTCTGCAGTAACATTTACTTCAGGTGCGAGTGACGGGTCACTGACTACACGGCTGCAGCTTCTATGTGGGGTCTGTTCACTGCAGGAGCGGATGCTGGGGTAGCTGTCCCAGGGTCTGTCCCACTAGAGAGGGTGGGGAGAGAGAGAAAAAAGAGAGAAAGAGAGAAAGAAAAAGAGAGAAAGAAAGAAAGAAAGAGAGAAAGAAGGAAAGAAAGTGAGTGAGTGGTGGAAGCAGATTCAATCATAACTTTCAAAAGGGAATTGGATAAACACTTGAAAAGGAAAAAAATTGCAGGACTAATGGGGAAAGAGCAGGGGAGTGAGACTAATTGGAGAGCTCTTTCAAAGACCCGGCACAGGTACGACGACCCAAATGGCCTCCTTCTATGATTTTATGGAAGAGAAGAAGGGAGATAGAATATAAAAATAGGGAGGTATTGCTTCAGTTGTACAAGGTATTGGTGAGACCGCACCTGGAATACTGCGTACAGTTTTGGTGTCCATACTTAAGAAAGGACATACTTGCTCTCGAGTCAGTACAAAGAAGGTTCACTCGGTTAATCCCGGGGATGAGGGGATGGACATATGAGGAGAGGTTGAGTAGATTGGGACTCTACTCATTGGAGTTCAGAAGAATGAGAGGCGATCTTATTGAAACATATAAGATTGTGAAGGGGTTGGATCGGGTGGATGCGGGGAAGGTGTTCCCGATGATGGGTGAAACTAGAACTAGGGGGCATAGTCTTAGAATAAGGGGCTGCTCTTTCAAAACTGAGATGAGGAGGAACTACTTCACTCAGAGGGTGGTAGGTCCATGGAATATGCTGCCCCAAAAAGCTGTAGAAGCTACATCATTACATAAATTTAAAACAGAAATAGACAGTTTCCTAGAAGTAAAGGGAATTAAGGGTTACGGGGAGCGGGCAGGAATTTGGACACGAGTCTAGGTTTGGATCGGTCATGGCCCTGTGGGTAGCGGAGCGGGCCCAGGGGCCGTGTAGCCTGATCCTGCTCCTATTTCGTGTGTCTAATTCTGTTAGATTCAGGAGATGGTTCTGTGATAGTGGATTGCGGTTAGGATCAGATCAGCCATGATCTTATTGAATGGTGGAGCAGGCTCGAGGGCCCGATTGGCCTACTCCTGCTCCTATTTCTTATGTTCTTATGTTCTTATGAAAGAGGATGGGAAGGGGTGAGACGTAAAAGACTGATGAAACAGAGTGAGAAAGAAAGAGGAAGGAGACAGAGGAAGAGAGGTGTCAGGGGAAAGAATAGAAAATAGAGGAGGGAGGGAATTAGGGATGGAGAGAAAAAAGGATGGGAGCGAGGGAGGTAGGGACAGGTAGCTGAGGATAGTACGTGGGTTCGGAAGAGAGAGAAGAGAAACTGAGAGGAAGGGGGAGGCAATGGCAGACAGTGCGAGTGGGGGAGGGCGAGGCGGTGAGGAGATTGAGAAAGGGGGAATAGGGAAAAGAGATGTGGACAAGAGAGCAGGAGGAGAGAGAAAGCAGGAGAGAGGGACTTAGGGGAAGGAACAGAGGCAGAAGAGAATGAGAAAGGGGGATTGGAGGGAAGAGAGATGGTGGACAAGTAAGAGTGGGGGAAGGAGGGAGAAAGGGAGAGAGGGGAGAAAGAGAGAAGGGAGAGAGGAGAGTGGGGGGAGAAAAATAGATGGAGGGTGGGGCAAATTGAGTGTGAGGGAGAGAGGGAAAGGAAGAGGTGAGAAATAAAGGAGGGATGTGAGAGAGAAAGAGGAGATAGAGAAAGGGCAAGAGGAGAACTGGATGGTTGGATGCGCTGTAGGAGAGGAGGGAGAGGGAATGTGGTGGAGTGCAAGGTGAGAGAAAGGGAGGAGAACAGGAGATAAGGGACAGGAAGAGTGGGAGTGGAAGAGAAGAACGCGGGAGGTAGAAGAGAAGTAAAAGAGAGCGAGGGACGGAGAGAGGCTGTGGAGGAGAGATGAGTGAAAAGAAAGGATGGAGGAGAGACAGCAGCGGATAGAAAGAGGAAGGGAGGGGAGCGATGGGGGAGAGAGGGAAGGAAGGGTGAGAGGGGAGGAAAGGAGAGGGACTGAGAAAAGAAAACGAAGGAGTGAACGGGAGAGAAGAGAAAAGGAATGCAAGGGAAGGAAAGAGCGAGAGAGAGAGGGAAGGAGTGGGTGGAGCAAGAGGGACAGGCACTCCATCAAATACCGAACAATATTTCAATCCCGTTCAGACCCTGCACCAGGACAGCAGGCGGCAGTGACCTGATTATATTGACCATTAGCAGGCCAGCAACCTGTCAATGCTGATTCAATGTGTGTTCTGTGCAATGGTTCCAACCGCAGGGACATCTGTTAATTAACATCTGTCAGCCATGGCTCAGTGGGCAGCGCTCTCACCTCTGAGTCAGAAGGTCGTGGGTTCAAGTCCCACTCCAGAGGCTTGTGCACAAAATCTAGGCTGACACTCCCAGTGCGGTACTGAGGGAGCGCCGCACTGTTGGAGGGGCAGTACTGAGGGAGCGCTGCACTGTCGGAGGGTCAGTACTGAGGGAGCGTTACACTGTCGGAGGGGCAGTACTGAGGAAGCGCCGCACTGTCGGAGGGGCAGTACTGAGGGATTGCTGCTCTGTCGGAGGAGCGGTACTGAGGGAGCGCTGCACTGTCAGAGGGGCAGTACTGAGGGAACGTCGCACTGTCGGAGGGATGGCACTGAGGGAACACTGCACTGTCGGAGGTGCCGTCTTTCGGATGAGACGTTAAACCGAGGCCCCGTCTGCTCTCTCGGGTGGACGTAAAAGATCCCACAGCACTAATTTGAAGAGGAGCAGGGGAGTTCTCCCCGGTGTCCTGACCAATATTTATCCCTTAACCAACATCACTAAAACAGATTATTTGGTCATTATTTCATTGCTGTTTGTGGCAGCTTGCTGTGCGCAAATTGGCTGCCGTTTTTCCTACATTACAACAGTGACTACACTTCAAAATGTACTTCATTGGCTGTAAAGCGCTTTGGGACGTCCGGTGGTCGTGAAAGGCGTTGTGGAAATGCAAGTCTTTCTTTCTTAAACCCTTTCTGATCGCACGCAGGATCAAAATGTGAACACAGGTCATTTCTGCACTAATGCAATCAAAGCATGCAAAATGAGTGTGGCATTACACTCACTCACGCACACACTCACTCACGCACTGACACACACACACACTCACTGTCGCACACACACTCACACTGATATGCGCACACTCACACATGCACTCACATTACACATGCACTGACACACACACTCACGCGCACACACACTGACATGCACCGACACACACACTCACGCACACACACACTGACACGCGCGCACTGACACGCGCGCACACACACGAACAGTAACACCGCCTGATAGCAAGTAGCTCAGAGGCAAGATCACCATCCCTAACCAACACAGTGTCTGCAATCCCTCTGTTCGTGCATGTCACAGTTCTACAGATTTTCTCTGATGGTCTTTTAGTTTCAGCGACTCCAAGTGGACATTGACTTTCTGCAGTCAGGAGTTTCCAGAAGGGAAAGTAAAATCGTGCGAAGTGTAAAACGGTCACCCGATCCGATCCGGTTAGTGTCCCACCAGATATGTTAGGTTGAAATTAACCCCAAACTCCAGAGAACGGAAAGACATCTCTCTGAGTATGTATGGCATCCAGACTGTGTTGTAGGATGTTACACATACCTCAAAATGCAACCTCATGGTAGCACTCGATTCAAATCACAGATCATGGGGAGGGGGTAATTGGTTGTGTTCAGAGCAACAAGACAATGTGAGCCTCGTCTGGGAGAGATAAACAGGTAGAGAGAGCGAGAGGGCCTCCGAAACAGGCCCACAGGCTAATTTTGTGTTCACAATCATGATGGGATTTAATAGAGTAAATGAGGAGGAGGCCATCTAGCCCCTCGAGCCTGTTCCGCCATTCAATGAGATCATGGCTGATCTGCGACCTAACTCCATATACCCGCTTTTGCCCCATATCCCTTAATACCTTTGGTTAACAAAAAGCTATCAATCTCAAATGTAAAATTAGCAATTGATCCAGCATCAATTGTCGTTTGCAGAAGAGAGTTCCAAACTTCTACCACCCTTTGTGTGTCGAAGTGCTTCCTAATTTCACTCCTGAAAGGTCTGGCTATAATTTTTAGACTATGTCCCCTAGTCCTAGGCTCCCCAACCAGTGGACATAGTTTCTCTCTCTATATACCCAATCAGTTCCCCTTAATATCTTGAAAACTTTCATCAAATCACCCCTTAACCTTCTAAATTCCAGGGAAGACAGGGAGTTGGGCACATGGCTCCAAAACATCACAGCACCAAAGGTCGTTCAGTAGTACCCAGGGCATTGATTGGGATAATGCTGGGGTAAAGGAAAAGGAGCGGGAGGAATTTCTGAAATGTGTTCAGGAGAATTTCCCTGACCAGTATGTTCTTGGCCCAACTAGGAAGGAGGCATTGCTGGATCTGGTGCTGGGAAATGAGGTGGGCCAGGTCGACCAAGTGTCTGTGGGAGAACACTTGGGTACGAGTGATCATCGTATCATAAGATTTAGATTAGCAATGGAAAGGAGCAAGGAACAATCTAGAGTGGAACTTCTAAACTGGTACAGGGCTAACTTCAATGGGATGTGAAAGGATCTAGCCAGGGTAAAATGGAACCAAAGACTGACAGGAAAAACTGTAATGGAACAATGGGTGATCTTTAAGGAGGAGATGTTCCAAGTACAGGCTAGGTACATTCCAACAAGAGGGAAGGGTAAGGGAACCAAAGCAAGGACTCCTTGGATGACGAGGGAGACAGAGAAGATGATGAAACAAAAAAAAAAAGAGGGTGTATGATGCATGTCAGGTGAATTCTTCAAGGGAGAACCAGACCAAATACAATAAGTTGAGAGAGGGGAAGTGAAGATGAAAATAAGATTGGCAAAGAGAGAATATGAGAGTAGAATGACGGTCAACATAAAAGGGAACCCAAAAATCTTCTACCGGTATGTAAACAGTAAGCGGGTAGTAAGGCGGGATGGGGCCTATTAGAGACACAAAAGGTGATATATGCTTAGAGGCGCAGGGCAAGGCTAGAATACTCAATAAGTACTTTGTATCGGTGTTTACTAAGGAGGTGGATGCTGACAAAATATCGGTAGAAGTGGAAAAGGTAGAAGCAATGGAAAGGGTGAACATTGATAGACAGGATGTACTAGAAAGGCTGGGTATGCTTAGAGTAGACAAGTCGCCTGGTCCAGATGGCCTGCATCCCAGGTTGCTAAGGGAATTGGGGGAGGAGATAGCGGAAGGGCTTGCCATAATTTTCCAATCTTCCCTAGATGCGGGGGAGGTGCCTGAGGATTGGAAAGTGGCAAATGTGACACCATTGTTCAAGAAAGGGTGTAAGGACAATCCTAGTAACTACAGGCCGGTCAGTTTAACATCAGTGGTGGGTAAACTTTTAGAAACAATAATCAAGGAAAACATTAACGGGCATTTGGAGAGGTTTAAGCTAATTAATGGTTTGTAAAAGGCAGATCGCATTTGACTAATCTAATTGAATTTTTTGATGATGAAGTAACAGGGAGGATTGATGAAGGGAATGCAATGGATGTTGTCTACATGGATTTTCGGAAGGCGTTTGGCAAAGTACCACATAGAAGGCTGGTTAACAAAATTGAGGCTCATGGAATAGGTGGGTCAGTGGCAGCTTGGATAAGGAATTGGTTTCAGGACAGAAAACAGCGAGTTGTGGTAAATGGCTGTTTTTCAGACTGGAGGATGGTAAACAGTGGTGTTCCCCAAGGGTCAGTGCTGGGGACACTGCTTTTTTTGAAATGACCTGGATATTGGAATACAGAGTAGAATTTCTAAATTTGCTGATGACACCAAACTTGGTGTGGCAAACAGTGATGATGATATCAATCGATTGCAACAGGACATAGAAAGGCTAGCAGAATGGGCAGACAAGTGGCAGATGGAATTTAATACAGAGAAGTGTGAGGTGATGCATTTTGGCAGAAGGAACAGGGAGAGGCAATATACACTTAATACACTGAGGCCAAATCATTAAATATATTCAAGAAGGAGTTGGATATATTTCTTAAGGCTAAAGGGATCAAGAGATATGGGGAGAAAGCAGGGACAGGGTACTGAGTTTGGATGATCAGCCATGATCTCATTAAATGGCAGAGCAGGTTTGAAGGGCCGAATGGCCGACTCCTGCTCCTATCTTCTATGTTTCTATGTTAATAGCACAGTTTTAAAGAGTGTGCAGGGACAGAGAAGGTGGCAGGACATATTGAGAGAGTGGTTAGCAAAGCATATGGGATATTGGGCTTCATAAATAGAGGTATTGAGTACAAAAGTAGAGAAGTTGTGCTGAACCTTTATAAAGCGCTGGTTAGGCCACAACTGGAGTATTGCGTCCAGTTCTGGTCACCACACTTTAGGAAGGATGTGAAGGCCCTTGAGAGGGTGCAGAGGAGATTTACCAGAATGGTTCCGGGGATGGGGGATCTTAGCTACAAGGACAAGTTGGAGAAGCTGGATTTGTTTTCATTAGAGCAAAGGAGGTTGAGGGGTGATTTGATAGAGGTGGACAAGATTATGACGGGTTTGGATAGGCTAGACGGGGAAAGGCTGTTCCCACTAGTTGATGGTACAAGGACTAGGGGACACAGATTTAAGGTTTTGGGCAAGAGATACAGGGGCTGATGCGAGGAAAAACTTCTTTACACAGCAAGTGATGATGACCTGGAATTCACAGCCGACGGAAGTGGTGGAAGCGGAGACACTCAATGTTTTCAAGGGGAGACTGGATAGGCACTTGAGGGAAATAAACTTTCAGGACTACGGGGATAGAGTGGGGGAATGGGACTGACTGGATTGCTCTACAGAGAGCCGGCACAGACTCGATGGGCCGAATGGCCTCCTTCTGTGCCGTTATGACTCTATGGCAGAGAGGCACTGGCGGTAGAAGAGATGCATGGTGGTCATGGCAGCTTTGATCCTTGGGTATGTAGATAGGGAGATGTGACCAGGTGAACCAGCCAGATGTGTGGCCTCCCAGGTGTGAGGGTGATGGCTCTCAGCTTGTGGTGGTGTGGGGGGGGGGGGGGGGCGGGGGCAATTAGTGATCTATTAAACAGGTGGGGAGATAAAGCAGTTGACATGAATCTTGTCATTCCTGTGGAAATGACTTATGAAATAATACTGGGCGGCCTGCTGGTGGCGCTGTCCAGGGAGAGTACAAATACTCGGGCATGGGCCCAGCTTGCTCAGGACATTCTTTTACAGGAACTAGTGAAGGAGACAACTAGATCTCCATGTTGTAAAACAGTTGATTAAAGCCTTGTTTAACACTCAGACCAAGTGCCTCGTAGTTTTCTTACGTCAGCAGTCGTGGTCCACATTAGGGGAAGCAATGACAAAGGAGGGCATAGTCCAGGGGTCATTCAAAGTCCTTCAGGGAGTTAGAGAGAAGGCTCGAGGGCCTAGACTCTGGCCGTAGGGAATTCCTGTCTGCCGTTCTTACAAAGATCTGAGGAATCACTCGGAACAAAAGTTTTGAACCTAGCTTCAAAGGCTGTCTTTAGCTTGCTAGATTGATTCCTGGGATGAGAGGGCTGTCCTATGAGGAGAGATTGTGTAGAATGGGCCGATACTCTCTGGAGTTTAGAAGAATGAGAGGTGATCTCATTGAAACGTATAACATTTTTAGAGGGCTTGACAGGGTAGAAGCTGAGAGGATGTTTCCCCGGGCTGGGGAGTCTAGAACTAGGGGTCACAGTCTCAAGATAAGGGGTCGGTCGTTTAGGACTGAGATGAGGAGAAATTTCTTCACTCAGAGGGTGGTGAATCTTTGGAATTCTCTACCCCAGAGGGCTGTGGAGGCTCAGTCATTGAGTATATTCAAAACAGTGGTAGGGAAATTATTGGAAAAAATTCTGAGGGACAGAATTAGTCTCCACTTGGAGAGGCAAGGATTAATCAAGGATAGTCAGCATGGCTTTGTCAGGGGGAGATCATGTCTAACCAATTTGATTGAATTTTTCAAGGGGGGTGACTAGGTGTGTGAATGAGGGTAGTGCAGTTGATGTGGTCTACATGGACTTCAGTAAGACTTTTGACAAAGTCCCGCATGGGAGACTGGTCAAGAAGGTAAGAGCCCATGGGATCCAGGGCAACTTGGCACATTGGATCCAAAATTGGCTTAGTGGCAGGAGGCAGAGGGTGATGGTCGAAGGTTGTTTTTGTGACTGGAAGTCTGTGTCCAGTGGTGTACCACAGGGATCGGTGCTGGGTCCTTTGCTGTTTGTAGTGTAGATTAATGATTTAGATATGAATGTAGGAGGTATGATCAGTAAGTTCGCAGATGACACAAAAATTGGTGGAGTGGTAAATAGCGAGGAGGGAAGCCTCAGGCTACAGGACGATATAGACGGGTTGGTTAGATGGGCAGAACAGTGGCAAATGCAATTTAACCCTGAAAAGTGTGAGGTGATGCATTTTGGGAGGACTAACAAGGTGAGGGAATACACAATGAATGGTAGGACCCTAGGAAGGACAGAGGATCAGAGGGACCTTGGTGTGCATGTACATAGATCCCTGAAGGCAGCAGGACAGGTAGATAAGGTGGTTAAAAAGGCATATGGGATACTTGCCTTCATTAGCCGAGGCATAGAATATGAGCAGGGAGGTTATGATGGAGCTGTACAAAACGCTAGTTAGGTCGCAGCTGGAGTACTGTGTGCAGTTCTGGTCGCCACACTATAGGAAGGATGTGATTGCATTGGAGAGTGTGGAGAGGATATTCATCAGGATGTTACCTGGGCCGCAGCGCTTCAGCTATGAAGAGAGACTGGACAGGCTGGGGTTGTTTTCCTTAGAGCAGAGAAGGCTGAGGGGGGACCTAATTGAGGTGTACAAAATTATGAGGGCCATAGATAGGGTAGATAGAAAGGAACTTTTCCCCTTAGTAGAGCGGTCAATAACCAGGGGGCGTAGTTTCAAGGCAAGGGGCAAGTGGTTTAGAAGGGATTTGAGGAAAAACTTTTTCACCCAGAGGGTGGTTGGAATCTGGAACTCACTGCCTGAAAGGGTGGTAGAGGCAGGAACCCTCACAACATTCAAGAAGCATTTAGATGAGCACTTGAAACGCCATAGCATACAAGGCTATGGACCAAGTGCTGGAAAATGGGATTAGAATAGACAGGGCTTGATGGCCGGCGTGGACACGATGGGCCGAAGGGCCTCTTTCTGTGCTGTATAAATCTATGATTCTATGACTATGATAGATTTTTGGACACGAAGGAAATCGAGGGATATAGGGATCGGGCAGGAAAGTGGAGATGAGGTAGAAGATGAGCCTTGATCTTATTGAATGGCGGAACAGGCTTGAGGGGCCGCATGGCCGACTCCTGCTCCTAATTCTTATGTTCTTATGCTGCCAGGCTCCCTCTCTAACTCTCCAGTCTGAGGGGCAGCCCAGCACCACGCCCATCTCCAGCTCCCTGGGGCACCTGAGTGTCTAAATACTACGGCAGGATATTAAGGTGGGTGGCCAAGAACACCCTTTGTCACCTCATTACCACTGGTACCCTGGGCTTCTGTCTGCTGTAGGCACAGGCTCAGCTCCATCCCTTGGGAGAATCCTCAGAAATTCTGGGACCTAAGTGTACTGGGCCTCCAACATATTTGTCCTGATCTTTGTAACAACTCTGAGAGCAAAGGTTAGGAACACAAGCTTCTGGATATCTTCAAGGTCAATTGGACAAGTATCCGGCGAGAAACACAGCACTGGTTACAACTACAGCGGGTGCGATGGACGGATGGACTCTTTAACCCTGAGATTTTCTATTTTAGTGTCACTTACATCAACTCCTCTTGGTCCACGCTCGCCCATCACTCCCGAGTCTCCCAAATCTCCCTGTGAAATGAACATCAACCAATTAGAACATTTAACACTGAAAAAGAGTACAGGCGTACTTGGGCAGTGAATCAGTACAGGTGTACCCGGGCAGTGAATCAGTACAGGCGTACTTGGGCAGTGAATCAGTACAGGTGTACCCGGGCAGTGAATCAGTACAGGCGTACCCGGGCAGTGAATCAGTACAGGCGTACCCGGGCAGTGAATCAGTACAGGCGTACCCGGGCAGTGAATCAGTACAGGCGTACCCGGGCAGTGAATCAGTACAGGCGTACCCGGGCAGTGAATCAGTACAGGCGTACCCGGGCAGTGAATCAGTACAGGCGTACCCGGGCAGTGAATCAGTACAGGCGTACCCGGGCAGTGAATCAGTACAGGCGTACCCGGGCAGTGAATCAGTACAGGCGTACCCGGGCAGTGAATCAGTACAGGCGTACCCGGGCAGTGAATCAGTACAGGCGTACCCGGGCAGTGAATCAGTACAGGCGTACCCGGGCAGTGAATCAGTACAGGCGTACCCGGGCAGTGAATCAGTACAGGCGTACCCGGGCAGTGAATCAGTACAGGCGTACCCGGGCAGTGAATCAGTACAGGTGTACCCGGGCAGTGAATCAGTACAGGTGTACCCAGCAGTGAATCAGTACAGGTGTACCCAGCAGTGAATCAGTACAGGTGTACCCGGGCAGGGAATCAGTACAGGCGTACCCGGGCAGGGAATCAGTACAGGCGTACCCGGGCAGGGAATCAGTACAGGCGTACCCGGCAGTGAATCAGTACAGGTGTACCCGGCAGTGAATCAGTACAGGTGTACCCAGGTGTGATCCAGTACAGGTAAACCCAGACTGTTTCAGTCAGTCGTGCAATATTGTGATGTTGACTGTCACTCTTGTGTTGTGGGAGGGATCATTAGCAAAAACATCTGTGTCTGAGGTCTGACTGCTAAAAATTGGCAGAGACCAAACATCCGCCAAGGGAACCAGAGGTTGGAGGGACTTACCGCACTCCCTGGTGGTCCCCGGGGTCCCGGAGCTCCCATTGGTCCTCGACCTCCCTGCGAGGAGAGAAAAATAACAAAACACCATTAATGCACAGCGCAACCCCGGATAAAACATGGGATTCCACCCAAAACATTCAGCCTACTTCCTCCTTCAGATAGCAGGTGATGTACTGCATACCCACCATTTCCTGCTTCTATCAGAGGATCAAACAATCAGGAAAGATTGAACAGGCTGGGGCTCGTTTCTGTAAAAAAAAGGGAAGACTCAGGGGTGACCTGATAGAGGTGTTTAAAATTTTGAAGGGGTTCGATAGAGTAGATGTAGAGAAAATCCCTCAATTTGTGGGGAAGACCAGAACTAGGGGCCATAAATATAAGATAGTCACTAATAAATCCAATAGGGAATTCAGGAGAAACTTCTTTACCCAGAGAGTGGTGAGAATGTGGAACTCGCTGCCACAGGGAGTGGTTGAGTTGAATAGCATGGATACATTTAAAGGGGAAGCTGGATAAACACATGAGAAAGGAATAGAAGGATATGCCGATAGGGTGAGATGAAGAGGGGTGGGAGGAGGCTCGTGTGGAGCATAAACACCGGCACGGACCATTTAGGCCGAATGGCCTGTTTCTGGGCTATGCTGTAAAAGCTGTGTAACTAGTACGATAGTGAGCATAATATACAGTGCAGTGTCTAATAGAATGAGTGACATTCCACCGTGTAAAATACATTAGAGAATATGCTATGGTACGTCCTCCAGTGTGTAACTTATCGTCTATCACCCGGTAGATTTTCAACTTGCCGCCTGGGGGTAAGTCTGCCGTTGTAGATCGGTTGATCGTTATGGAAACCGCACAAGGTTTTATTTCTATTTGGAAATGAAAATCGGACAGCTTCTATAACTCGCGACTGATCCACAATCCCAGTTCAATGGCCAGGTGACAAGCCGAACATTTAACCCCATATCTTACATTGTGCACATTGTTTAGTGACTGGCGCACTGCAGAGTGTGAATTACATGGGGCGGGCGACTGGGCGGCACGGGGCGGGCGACTGGGCGGCACGGGGCGGGCGACTGGGCGGCACGGGGCGGGCGACTGGGCGGCACGGGGCGGGCGACTGGGCGGCACGGGGCGGGCGACTGGGCGGCACGGGGCGGGCGACTGGGCGGCACGGGGCGGGCGACTGGGCGGCACGGGGCGGGCGACTGGGCGGCACGGGGCGGGCGACTGGGCGGCACGGGGCGGGCGACTGGGCGGCACGGGGCGGGCGACTGGGCGGCACGGGGCGGGCGACTGGGCGGCACGGGGCGGGCGACTGGGCGGCACGGGGCGGGCGACTGGGCGGCACGGGGCGGGCGACTGGGCGGCACGGGGCGGGCGACTGGGCGGCACGGGGCGGGCGACTGGGCGGCACGGGGCGGGCGACTGGGCGGCACGGGGCGGGCGACTGGGCGGCACGGGGCGGGCGACTGGGCGGCACGGGGCGGGCGACTGGGCGGCACGGGGCGGGCGACTGGGCGGCACGGGGCGGGCGACTGGGCGGCACGGGGCGGGCGACTGGGCGGCACGGGGCGGGCGACTGGGCGGCACGGGGCGGGCGACTGGGCGGCACGGGGCGGGCGACTGGGCGGCACGGGGCGGGCGACTGGGCGGCACGGGGCGGGCGACTGGGCGGCACGGGGCGGGCGACTGGGCGGCACGGGGCGGGCGACTGGGCGGCACGGGGCGGGCGACTGGGCGGCACGGGGCGGGCGACTGGGCGGCACGGGGCGGGCGACTGCGCGGCACGGGGCGGGCGACTGCGCGGCACGGGGCGGGCGACTGCGCGGCACGGGGCGGGCGACTGCGCGGCACGGGGCGGGCGACTGCGCGGCACGGGGCGGGCGACTGCGCGGCACGGGGCGGGCGACTGCGCGGCACGGGGCGGGCGACTGCGCGGCACGGGGCGGGCGACTGCGCTCTACGAGACTACCTACCAGTTCACCGTCGGCTCCTTTATGTCCCGGCTTTCCAGATAATCCCTAAAATGGAAAAAGGGGAGCAAAAGAGTTCATGAAATTGAATATATTCACCGGCAGTCGACTACATTCTGACCACAATCTGTACCAACAAGTTCAGTGAAAGAAACACAGAGATCGCAAAAGCCAAACCGCCCCGACCTTGCTCTTAATGTCATCAGATATTTCTTCATTAAGTTAAACAATCCGATTTGTCTTGCTTGATTACATTTTACTGAACTCCACTGCTGTTGATGGGGACCCGGTGGTCTTATTGTTACACATTTTAACC
Source organism: Somniosus microcephalus (assembly GCF_052327205.1). Classification (NCBI taxonomy): domain Eukaryota; kingdom Metazoa; phylum Chordata; class Chondrichthyes; order Squaliformes; family Somniosidae; genus Somniosus; species Somniosus microcephalus. Next base: position 192,290,461 of record NC_140999.1, read on the forward strand.
CGAAAGTATTGATGCATTTCTCTTGGGACCTGCAGCACAATACTCTCCTAACTCAACAGCCCCGCTCGAAGAGATATTTGGGATGGGACTGCATTGTTCCAGGGGGGGACATTTTTCAGAGGTTGAGGTGACTGCGGAGTCAGACCAGCTGCTTAACTCATGGTGCACGAGGACCTGGCAATGTTCAATCCGACTAGTGGATGCAAATAGACAACAAAAGATTCTTAAGAAGGTTCACAAGTTCACTCAATTACCTTTGAGGGTCGAGTTCAAGGGTCTCAGAGCTTTGTTTTGCAGGTTTCTCTGCGGCTGGTCTCTCCCTCGGGATTTGAGTGAAGGGGATGTGAAGCCGTGTCCGGGGTTTGTACACAAGTCCGTGGAGGGGACAGATTCGATGGCATGAATGGCCGTTGCTGGTTCCAAACTCTCTCACCTTCACATTTACGCTGCTCAATATTAAAGGCTCAGCTAATTTCACTTATTATTCTATTAGTGAGGAGTCTGTTTCAGCAGCTGTGGGAATGCTTGCGAACTGCAGACTTCTGCGGGTTCGATTTTGCTGAGACACTCCCACTCGACTTTTAGAGCCGCCTTAAGATCACCAAAGTCCTGCATTTTAACTATCACAACCAATCACTTTCTTATCATTGACAAGCGACTAACTCTCCTGGACCGAAGCACTGATCCTCGTCTGATCTGGAGCCGAATCAATTTCTGACTCTGGTTAACTGATCAGATATTGATCAAGTCCTGGAGTGTTGCTGGCCAATCAGTTCTTGATCCAAAACTTGTTGATAAAGGCCCAGAAATTCGGGTCTCCACGGGTGAGTACGCACGGGGTATCACCTGTAAGCCCAATGGAAGTGCCGGTTTCGTACATGCACTGCGCATGCACGCGAAACCGTCACTTCCGTTCCCCTGAAAGAAGGGGTTCAGAGGTGGAACGCGTGCGCGGGAGAGGCAGCGCGTGCGCATCGAACTTACGTTTTTTTTGCAGGTTTCTCCGGGAAGTTAAGTCTCCAGAAGTTAGACATTTAAAAAGCAGGCGCAAGGCCTGCTTTTAACAAGGTAAGTGGTGAATTAATTAAAATTAAAACATTTTTTCCACAGGTTTATTATTTTTAAATACTTTAAAGAAAGGTAAGTTTATTTTTAGCCCCGTTAGAAAATTAAAAAAAAAAATTTAAAAAATTTAAATTATTGTTTAAAATAGTTATTTCATGTAATTTATAGTTATTTTAAAAATGTGATTTAAAAAAAAATTTATTTGAAGATTTAGTGATGTTTTGGGGCTTATAGTATTTATAAGTTTTGACAGCTCTTCCTGTCAATTTTATGAATGGGCATTCCCTGCTACCATTGGCTCTCCATGGCCCACGTGATCCTAGGGGACGCATCGAACTAACTGCGCCCCTGGGATATGCAAGCACTGCGCGCCGGCAGTTGGAGGAGGTCCAGGATCGGAATCCCACGCGGGCCCACAGCTCAACGGTCGGCGCGCTAGGTAAGTGCAGGTCGGGGGCTTGCACCCGCGGGAAGCCCCCAACCCGAATTTCTGGGCCATTGTGTTCAGCCTCAGGTTCTGCTCTGGTGATTGATAAGCAAACAAGTTATGTGATAGGGTGAGGGTGGGAGGAGGCTGGTGTGGAGCATAAACACCGGCACGGACCAGTTGGGTCGAATGGCCTGTTTTTGTGCTGTAAATACTTTGTGATAGGTTAATGTTAAATAAAAATCTGCAGGAACTTGAGATAATCAGCAATGTATTGACCGTGTGATTTCTGTCTGAGATCTGGTGGGGGGGGGGGGGTGCGGAGGGGAGGGGGCTCTTCTCTTCGGGCCAAGTTCCGCGTTCTGCCCCACCCCTCCACATCCAGCCCGACCCCAACGCCTGCCACCGCACCACGAGAGGCGGCAAAGGGACCTTAAAGGGCCAGAAGCACCACGAAGACTTACACCGGAAAACATTCCAAATGGCAGCCTGGGGATGCGGCAGTGAGTGCGGTGAATGGAAGAGCGGGAACTCCGCTGGGTAACCCTGCTGCCAAGGGCCAGCTACTGTCCTGGCGAGGGGGCAGGAACTCCCAGTGATGGAGTAACTCCCGGTTGGGCAGGCATTCCCAGTTGGGGGCAGGAATTGCTGGTTGGGGTGACGAGGTATCACCGCCCGATTTCGGGTCGGACCATGAAGGAGACTATTTTCCCTCCCTCCCTCGATTGGCTTCACACCGAGTGTACGGAGAAGTAACAGAGTTACCCAAAGTACGAGAGGTCGCAAAGATCATCGCCCTACAATGACATCACACCAATTGAATATCAGGTTTGCTCAGTTTAAACTTATTCTAATGATTGACTTTCCAGTCACTTGGTCAGGTGTAAAGCATTCTACATCAATAATGAGCAGCGAGATCTTTGAATAACTTTCTGAAATCTGGCTAATTAATTAGTGGGAGCACTCAGTATAATGCAGGGCTCTGCCTTCCCGCACAGTAATCAGTCACATCTCTCCAGGGATAGACAGGGATCCACTGCAGGAAGGACACGACCTGTAATGGGTCGATCTAAGCCAGGTCAGGAAGTCGGACTGTGTGTCCTGGGTTAGGGGAGGGAAGACCAGACAGACTTCCTGTTCCTGATCACCGCTCCTGCTCCGAAGTGTGTCTGTATTGGGGTGGGGGAGGGGCGCTGACAGAGGACAGGACTAAGCTCCCCTGTGATTTCCTCCATGCTAAGCTCAGTGTCCAGCCTCACACAGGAGAGATGGTCACTTGGGTGTGGTACTGGAGACTTACCCGTAGAATTGGACCCAGAATTGAGTCTGAGTTTCAGGGAGAGAAGAGGAGGGGGGAAATTACAGGGGAAATGGCATGTTTTAGTGTGATGCACCGAGTGGCCTAGTTTTAAACCTCTATTAATGGTGTGTGGCGACTGCGCTATCATCCTTGACTCTGTTAACTGCGTGCTCTGACTGTGCTCCCATCCTTGTCTGTTAACCGCCTGCTCTAACTGCGCTCTCATCCTTGTCTGTTAACCGCCTGCTCTAACTGCGCTCTCATCCTTGTCTCTGTTAACCACTGTGCTCTAACTGCGCTCTCATCCTTGTCTCTGTTAACCGTGTGCTCTAACTGCACTCTCATCCTTGTCTGTTAACTGTGTGCTCTAACTGCGCTCTCATCCTTGTCTCTGTTAACCGCGTGCTCTAACTGCGCTCTCATCCTTGTCTCTGTTAACCGTGTGCTCTAACTGCACTCTTAACCTTGTCTCTGTTAACCACTTGCTCTAACTGCGGTCTCATCTTTGTCTCTGTTAACCATGTGCTCTAACTGTGCTATCATCCTTGTCTGTTAACCACCTGCTCCAACTGCGCTCTCATCCTTGTCTCTGTTAACCGCCTGCTCTAACTGCGCTCTCATCTTTGTCTCTGTTAACCATGTGTTCTTACTGCGCTATCATCCTTGTCTCTGTGCTCTGACTGTGCTGTCATCCTTGACTCTGTTAACTGCATGCTCTAACTGTGCTATCATCCTTGTCTCTGTTAACCGCTGTGCTCTAACTGCGCTCTCATCCTTATTTCTGTTAACTGTGTGCTCTAACTGCGCTCTTAACCTTGTCTCTGTTAACCGTGTGCTCTACCTGTGCTATCATCCTTGTCTCTGTGCTCTGACTGTGCTGTCATCCTTGACTCTGTTAACTGCATGCTCTAACTGTGCTATCATCCTTGTCTCTGTTAACCGCTGTGCTCTAACTGCGCTCTCATCCTTATTTCTGTTAACTGTGTGCTCTAACTGCGCTCTTAACCTTGTCTCTGTTAACCGTGTGCTCTACCTGTGCTATCATCCTTGTCTGTTAACCACCTGCTCCAACTGCGCTCTCATCCTTGACTCTGTTAACCACCTGCTCTAACTGCACTCTCATCTTTGTCTCTGTTAACCGTGTGCTCTAACTGCGCTCTCATCCTTGACTCTGTTAACCGCTGTGCTCTAACTGCGCTCTCATCCTTATTTCTGTTAACTGTGTGCTCTAACTGCGTGCTCTAACTGCGCGCTCTAACTGCGTGCTCTAACTGCGCTATCATCCTTGTCTCTGTTAACCGCTGTGCTCTAACTGCGCTCTCATCCTTATTTCTGTTAACTGTGTGCTCTAACTGCGCTCTTAACCTTGTCTCTGTTAACCGTGTGCTCTACCTGTGCTATCATCCTTGTCTGTTAACCACCTGCTCCAACTGCGCTCTCATCCTTGACTCTGTTAACCACCTGCTCTAACTGCACTCTCATCTTTGTCTCTGTTAACCGTGTGCTCTAACTGCGCTCTCATCCTTGACTCTGTTAACCGCTGTGCTCTAACTGCGCTCTCATCCTTATTTCTGTTAACTGTGTGCTCTAACTGCGTGCTCTAACTGCGCGCTCTAACTGCGTGCTCTAACTGCGCTATCATCCTTGTCTCTGTTAACCACATGCTCTAACTGAGCTAGCATCCTTGTCTGTTAACTGCGTGCTCTAACTATGCTATCATCCTTGTCTGTGTTAACCGCTGTGCTCTAACTGCGCTATCATCCTTGTCTGTGTTAACAGCGCAGTTAGAGCACAGCGATCATCCTTGTCTCTGTTAACTGCCTGCTCTAACTGTGCTGCCATCCTTGTCTCTGTTAACTGCCTGCTCTAACTGTGCTGCCATCCTTGTCTCTGTTAACTGCCTGCTCTAACTGCGCTATCATCCTTGTCTCTGGTAACCGCGTGCTCTAACTGATCTTTCAGCTCCACTTTGCACCCCACCATGTAGAACCGATTTTGTTCAGAGGAGCAGAGTACTCACAGGCTGTCCGACTGGACCCTTCTCTCCGGGGACTCCATGACGTCCAGGATCGCCCTGTAATATAAGAAACACAATTCACCATCTGACTGAGAGAAAAACACACAACTCCATGACCTATCTCCAACCTATGTTAATGACTTTGTCGCATCTAATTTGCATTTATCAGTGGGGTTTTTAATTTACGAGGACTGAAAACTGTCTGATTACCTTTTCACCGTTGATTCCTGGATTTCCGTCTCGCCCGTCGCGGCCTGGAATTCCCTGAAATATATCAGATAATTCTTAAAACTTCCACCATCAGCGTAATTCAAGAAGATTACATCTGATTTTAAATAAATGAGTCCTTAAAGACCCTAAGATCAAGGAACACAAAGAAAGAATTTATGTCTGAATAAAGGCCTAAGTGACTGATTAGCCTGGGGGGTGATGTTACATGTACAGGCGGAGCGTCCAAAATCCGGAGTTCCGGAATCCGTAAAAGGTTCCGGAATCCGGAGCTACGGATTTTGGACGCTCAACCTGTACTTATAAAAGCCATTAACTTTTGTTGTCTTTTTTTTTAATCCTATGAAAAATGCGAGTGATGCAATAAAACGTTAGTGTCGTGTTTTATCCTCCTTAATCTGCACAGCTCCACTAAGTATTTCCACCAGGCTGCGGCCGTGGCACCATGCCACCCTGGTGGCCTAGTGTGGGCCGTCGGGTGCTCTGCCGAGCTCGCAGCGTCCCCCCCCCTTTAACAGAAGGGGAGGGGGCGGAGAAACTCATCAGCGCTACGCGGAAGCGGCCCAGGCATTTCCGGACTCGGAACGTGTTTCTGATGTCAGTTTAACTCTTTCCCCACTGCAGGACATCGCTGGCAGTTTCACCGAATGGTGTAATAAAGACCATCTTTTTCTAAGTTGCTGAATTGGCAGTGGAGATAACATAGCCGGACATGGAACCATAAGAGGCCTAAGAGGATGTAAGTTCTGTTCTGACAGGAAAGTAAAACAATGAAAGAGGCCTAGAGAGGCAGGAAAGGAGGACAATGAACCAGAAGTACAATGTTGATGAGACCCATCTGGCATAAACAAAGGTCAAGGGTGCAACAACAGCTTGGGGGGGTAATGGCCGATAATAAAGGCGGTACTTTAATGTAACGTGGCATAGGCAACCAATCAGTGAAGATGCATGCGGGCCAAGGTCCAATCAGGTGGCAGGAATGAATTTTGATGTGTATTGTAATGTATAAAAATGCAGTGTTTGCTGTACCAATTTGGAAAGGTCTGGCTAAGACAGCAGACTGTTTCCCCACCGGTGCAATAAAGACGACTTGACTATCGATCTAAAAACCTTGTGTCGAGTGTTGATTTAAAATACTCCACAACATGTCCGAAGTCCTGAAACGTCCGAGACCAGGTTGCAATCTTTCCGGACTTCGGACATCAGAAACACGTTCCGAAGTCCGGAAAAACACGAAAACCGGCTCGGCCTCGGTCCCGAGGTTGCCGGATTCGGGACGCTCAACCTGTACCACCCCATGTGCCCTTTTGTTCTGAGATTGAAACAACGCCACTGGAGGCTCAGTCACTTCGGGAAGGGGCCACATTATCACAGGAGCACACCTGCAATCAGAGGCTAATTACAATGGTCAGCACGGACTATATTTAAATGTGGGTTTTAATCTATTACAGTAACAAGTGGAGTGAGATTCTGTAGCAACAGGGAGCTGGGAGCTTGTATTTGTCCACCCTCCTTTACTGTGCTGTAATGTCACCTTCAGCGCAGTAAAGCCAACAATGATATTCTAAGGATAAGGGGTAAGCCATTTAGGACTGAAATGAGGAGGAATTTCTTCACCCAGAGAGTGGTGAACCTGTGGAATTCTCTGCCACAGAGGGCGGTGGAGGCCAGTTCATTAAATATATTCAAGAAAGAGTTGGATATATTTCTTGAGGCAAAAGGGATCAAGGGATATGGGGAAAAGGCAGGGACAGGGTACTGAATTTGGATGATCAGCCATGATCACATTGAATGGCGGAGCAGGCTCGAAGGGCCGAATGGTCTACTCCTGCTCCTATCTTCTATGTTTCTATGTAACTCAATGCTCTACCATCGCCCTGACTGACAAAAGGATCACTCGTTAAATCCTTGGATCAGCTCATCAAATCTTGGCATTTCCGCTCGTGGGCGAGGCCAGAACCATGGGCCATAAATATAAGATAGTCACTAATAAATCCGACAGGGGATTCAGGAGAAACTTCTTCACCCAGAGAGAGGCGAGAATGTGGGACTCGCTCCCACAAGGAGTGGTTGAGGCGAATAGCACGGATACATTGAAGGGGAAGCTGGATAAACACATGAGGGAGAAAGGAATAGGAGGTTATGTTGACAGGGTTGGCAGAAGGGTGAGAGGAGGCTCGTGTGGAGCATAAACTTGTTGGGCAGAATGGCCTGTTTCTGTGCTGCCCCCGTATCCTAACTCGCACCAAGCCCTGTTTTCCCATTACCCTTGTGGTCGCTGACCCACATTGGCTCCCAGTCCCACTCCTTCCCCCCAAACTTTTCCTTACTTACCGTGTTTGCAATTTTTTGAGGAAAATCCAGTCCTGGTCTTTTCTCTCTACAGATGCTGACTGACCTGCTTTGTATTTCCAGCATTTTCTGCTGGTACGGACACTCAAAATATATTCATTTATCGACAAAATGGTGAATAACAGGCTCCGAGGAGGGGGTTTTAACTCACCCCCACCCGGATTAGGGCAGGCTCACGGTTAAAATAGCTCAGCAAAGACGTAGCGCCTGTTCCCCGCTCGCCTCCATCTTAACCGGGTCCTTATTTAATTTTAGGCAGCCAAGATACCCGCCTGAGATAGGCAGGAGCCTTATTAATAAATGTTAATGGGGTCCTATGGTGACCACAAGGACCCTAATGGCATTTTAACGGCCTGCAGAGTGGGACGTTTGCCACAGGGCCCCCCCCACCGAAACCCTTTTTAAAATGCATTCATTCACAAGGCCGGCATTTATTGCCCATCCCTAATTGCCTTTGAGAAGGTGGTGGTGAGCCGCCTTCTTGAACCGCTGCAGTCTGTGTGGTGAAGGTAGTGGTTTGGTCCAACTGAGTGACTCACTCGGCCATTTCAGAGGGCAGTTAAGAGTCAACCACATTGCTGTGTGGGTCTGGAGTCACATATAGGCCAGACCGGGTAAGGACAGTAGATTTCCTTCCCTAAAGGACATTAGTGAACCAGCTGGGTTTTTCCTGACAATCCAGTAGTTTTATGGTCGCCGTCACTAGCTTTTTAATTCCAAATTTATTTAACAGCTGCCAGTGGTGGGATTTGAACTCATGTCTCTCAGATCACTAGTCCAGTAACATTACCACTATGCTACCATACCCCTGGCTGGGGAGAAGAGGAGTCGAAACCTTCCTCCAGGCCCCATGAGGAAAGTCTGGGCCTCTGCTGCCCCAGGTCCCCCCTTTCCCTTTCCCCGCCACCCCCCTCCCCGTGAGTTATCATGGTGCCGGCAGGTGACCTCTGGGCCTCGCGATTTTGACCCGCTCAAATCCGGCCACTTGCCTCTTTCTGTCTGTTTTGGGCAGGCATATGACCGAGATGTAAATAAGGCAGAGACCGCCCAACGGAGACTCCCGGGCAGTAAGGACATCAGTCCCACACCTCCACTGGCTCCCACTCCCTACACCCAGCTTCCCCCTACACACACCCCCACCCACAGCTCTCCCCACCCCCCACCCACAGCTCTACCCACCCACAGCTCTACCCCCCCACCGCTCTACCACCCCACCCACAGCTCCACCCCCCACAGCTCCCCCCTACCCCCACCCACAGCTCCACCCCACCCTACCTACAGCTCTACCCCCCCCACGCACAGCTCTACCCCCACCCACAGCTCTACCCCCCCACCCACAGCTCCCCCCCACCCACAGCTCTACCCCCTCCCCCCCCCCCCCCCCCCCCCAGCTCCTGCTCTCAGCTCCCCGCCCAAGGATTAAAATCAGTTTGTGTGGAACGTCTGATACTGTAGACACACGGAACCTTGAACCTGTTCCTGACGCCCGGCGACCATGCGAGAGAAACAAGTTCAATCACGGTGAACATTCCGAAGATTCGCGGAGTGAGACACTTACCAGCTCGCCCTTGTGCCCTGAAACTCCAGGCAGGCCCCGGGGACCGATCTTCCCCTGTAACAAGAGCGGAGAGTCGCTGTCAAACCCAGGCGCAGGGGCCGGGATACAATCAGAAGAGATTAATATCACAAAGAGAAAAGAAGACGAGGAAGTACAGCCCTCCGAAAACTCACCTGGGCCCAGTGAAGCGTTGCTGAATTCTGAGTGAATACCAACACCTCCAAACCAGGGCTAACCAGCTAACACCCCTATAGTCAGCTACTACACTGAGGAGCCAGCCAGGCCCCTTAGCGAAGAACTCTTACCTAGAACTGGCTAAGTGAGGAATCTAGGGTTGCCATGCCAACCCTCCTGGAGCCTCGGGGAATTAAAGACCAATCTCCAGGACACAGCGGCGAACAATCAATCATCGGGACAACCACTCCTGTGTATTAGTTATAAACATATTGGGACATGGCGGGGAAGAGGGCTGTTTGACGGAGAGTCAAGAATCATCCAATCAGGTAATGAAGAATCAATTCTCTTTCCGATTGGCCGTGGGAAGGCAAGGCCCCGCGAGGATGGACGTGTCAGTCGACCAATGGCGGGAGTGTGGGGGCAGGCCCCCGCGAGGATGGACGTGTCGGGCGACCAATGGCGGGAGTGTGGGGGCAGGGCCCCACGAGGATGGATGTGTCGGGCGACCAATGGCAGAAGTGAGGGCCGGGGCCCCACGAGGATGGATGTGTCGGGCGACCAATGGCAGAAGTGAGGGCAGGCCCCCCACGAGGGTGGATGTGTCGGGCGACCAATGGCGGGAGTGTGGGGGCAGGCCCCCCACGAGGATGGACGTGTCGGGCGACCAATGGCGGGAGTGTGGGGGCAGGGCCCCGCGAGGATGGATGTGTCGGGCGACCAATGGCAGAAGTGAGAGCCGGGGCCCCACGAGGATGGATGTGTCAGGCGACCAATGGCGGGAGTGTGGGGGCGGGGCCCAAGGATGGACGTGTCGGGCGGCCAATGGCGGGAGTGTGGGGACGGGGCTGTTGGAGGCAGGAAGTCATGTGATGAGACCCCCCAGGAATACGTCCAGCCAGAGTTGGGAATGCTCGAGGAATGTGATGCTGTATTTATAGTGGAGATTTATGTCAGAATCCTTTATTTAAGCTACTGTTGTGTGTAGCACTGAGGAACTCCTCACCTCCCTCAGCCCTCGCTTCCACCCACAATCTACGGCATCTTAAAACCCAAAGACTGGTGTCATCTAACAACAGTTTCCTGAATGACCTCACCTTCTCTCCAACTCTCTTCATTTGATGCTGTTCTGCCCTTCGGGCCTTGGCCCACCACCATAGACAGAAGGAGGCCATTCAGCCCATCGTGCCTGTGCCGGCTCTTTGAAAGAGCTCTCCAAATAGTCCCACTCCCCTGCTCTTTCCCCGTAGCCCTGCAAATTTTCCCTTTCTAAGTATGTATCCAATCCCCTTTTGAAAGTTACTATTAAGCCTGCTTCCAGACCATAACAACTCTCCTTATTTACGCTATCAAACCCCTGCATGATTTTGAACACCTCTATTAAATCTCCCCTTAACCTTCTTTGCTCTAAGGAGAACAATCCTAGCATCTCCAGTCTCTCCACATAAAAGAGCCATCATTTAAATTAGTCCCACTCCCCCTGCTCTTTCTCCCACACCCCATCCAAACATTTCCTTACTTATTCTGTTTGCAACTTTTGAGGAGGATCCTGTCCAGGCAACTGCTCGATCTGTATTGGCTTTAAAAAAAAACCTTTCTTACAATGGCGTATATGTGACTGTCACAGGCCACTGTCATTCGATGGTGCAGACAACCTCTGATGGTAGAACTGTAGCCTTGATTAGTTGGCCACAAGCTCACTCCAGGACAGGATACCTCGACTATCTAACTCACTCACAACCCGGAAATAATACCCCTCAACAGGGGTAAAGGTTCAAATATTTTTCTTCACATTCACCCTTCTAGAAATCTGCACATACATGAATGTGATTTTCCTGTAATACCGTGTTCTGCATATACATCCTCTCTCCACCCCCAGTGTCTCGTGTGTCAGCCGTGGCTCAGTGGGCAGCACTCTCGCTTCTGAGTCAGAATGTTGTGGGTTCATAGTTCCACTCCAGAGACTTAAGCATAAAAATCTAGGCTGACACTCCAGTGCAGAACTGGGGGAGTGCCGCACTGTCGGAGGTGCTGCCTTTCAGATGGGTGTAAAAGATCCCATGGCACTATTTCGAAGAGCAGGGGAGTTCTCCCCGGTGTCCTGGGCCAATATTTATCCCTCAACCAACATCACTAAAACAGATGATCTGGTCATTATCACACTGCTGTTTGTGGGAGCTTGCTGTGCCAAATTGGCTGCGGCATTTCCTACATTACAACAGTGACTACACTTCAAAAAGTACTTCATTGGCTGTAAAGCTCTTTGGGACGTCCTGAAGTCATGAAAGGCGCTATAGAAATGCCAGTCTTTCTTTCTTTCATTCACTGTCTATGACAAGACACCAGCCTCCGATATTATTTATCCACCTTTTTATATGTAGAGTACAAGGAATTGCGACAAAATCAGGAAGAACCAGGACAGAAATAATCTTTGAAGATATCCGAGAGTCACCTACCGGGTCTCCCTTTGTTCCTTGGAATCCAAAGTGCCCCTTCAGACCTTTATCTCCCTGTAATCGACACCAAATAGTTCATTAAACAACAGAGAGAAACCTGTCCCAGGACTGTCACTGCAAACAACTCACTCCATTGTGCCGTTTGGTTTGACGCACTTAGCATCTCCTCTTTGAATGTTTATGGCCGTGATTTTGGCCCCGATATTGACAGGGGTGGGTTTTCCGAGCCGGGAGGGCGGAGTTTCGGACGGGAAAGCCGGAAGCCCGGTTTTCCCCGCACGTTGGAGTTTCCCAGCATGCTGTGGGCGGGTTGGAGGTCGGGTTTGAGATTAAAAAAAAAAAATTTCCCCATCTCCCCCACCTACCCGTTTTTGTGGGCTAAAAATGACCCCATTTGATTCGGGGTATTTAAAGGAAGCACACAGCAGAACGAAAGTGCTCACTGCGTGAAGCACGTCTACCTGCGCTAGACTTATTTGGAGAGCAATGTTCTGTTGTAGAAAGAGATGAACGTGACAGTTAAAATGACGGTAAATCCGAAATGAAAACAGGAAATGCTGTGATTGCACAGCAGGTGTGTTGAAAAAGGAAGGAGTTAATATTGAGAGTGTACCTTTCATCGGAACTGAAAACCCAGAAGATAAGCAAGCATTTCAGCAAGTGTTACACCCTTGTTCAAAAAAGGGCGTAAGGGCAACTACAGGCCAGTCAGCTTAACCTCGGTGATGGGGAAACTTTTAGAAACGATAATCAGGGACAAAATTAACAGTCACTTGGACAAGTGTGGACTAATTAAGGAAAACCATCATGGATTTGTTAAAGGCAAATTGTGTTTAACTAACTTGATCGAGTATTTTGATGAGGTAACAGAGAGGGTTGATGAGGGCAATGCGGTTGACGTGGTGTACATGGATTTCCAAAAGGCGTTTGATAAAGTGCCACATAATAGGCTTGCCAGCAAAGTTGAAGCCCATGGAATAAAAGGGACAGTGGCAGCATGGATACAGAATTGGCTAAGTGACAGGAAACAGAGAGTAGTGGTGAACGGTTGTTTTTCGGACTGGAGGAAGGTATACAGTGGTGTTCCCCAGGGGTCGGTTCTAGGACCACTGCTTTTCTTGCTATATATTAATGACTTGGACTTGGGTGTACAGGGCACAATTTCAAAATTTGCAGACGACACAAAACTTGGAAGTATAGTGAACAGTGAGGAGGATAGTGATAGACTTCAGGAGGACAGACAGGCTGGTGGAATGGGCGGACACGTGGCAGATGAAATTTAACGCAGAAAAATGCAAAATGATACATTTTGGTAGGAAGAATGAAGAGAGGCAATATAAACTAAAGGGTACTATCCTGAAGGGGGTGCATGAACAGAGAGACCTGGGGGTATATGTGCACAAATCGTTGAAGGTGGCAGGGCAGGTTGACAAAGCGGCTAAAAAAGCCGACGGGATCCTGGGCTTCATAAATAGAGGCATAGAGAACAAAAGCAAGGAAGTTATGATGAACCTTCATAAAACACTGGTTCGGCCCCAACTGGAGTAGTGTGTCCAATTCTGGGCACCGCACTTTAGGAAGGATGTGAAGGCCTTCGAGAGGGTGCAGAAAAAATTTACGAGAATGATTCCAGGGATGAGGGACTTCAGTTACGTGGATAGACTGGAGAAGCTGGGGGTTTTTCTCCTTAGAGCAGAGAAGGTTGAGAGGAGATTTGATAGAGGTGTTCAAAATCATGAGGGTTCGGGACAGAGTAGGTAGAGAGAAACTGTTCCCATTGGCGGAAGGGTCGAGAACCAGAGGACACAGATTTAAGGTGATTGGCAGAAGAACCAAAGGCGACATGAAGAAAAACGTTTTTACGCAGTGAGTGGTTAGGATCTGGAATGCACGGCCTGAAAGGGTGGTGGAGGCAGATTCAATCACGGCTTTCAAAAGGGAGTTGGATAAGTACCTGGAGGAAAAAAATTGCAGGGCTCCGGGGAAAGGGCGGGGGAGTGGGACTAGCTGAAGTGCTCTTGCAGAGAGCCGGCACGGGCTCGACGGGCCGAATGGCCTCCTACTGTGCAGTGACCATGGCATGATTCTATCATTCTATGATTCAGTAAGATTGGAAAAAGGCAGGAAGAGAATGAATAAATAGAATAAATGGATTACTCCAGTCCCAGAGATGGAATTAATGGATCTCATTGGGTACTGGGTTAGGCAGCACTGGAGGTAAGGGGTCAAACTGGGGTCAAGGTAATCAGTCCATTTAGTGGCCAGTCTAAGGATGCCATTTAAGGCCAATGTTAGACGAGGCGGTTGAGCTTCACGGGCCTTGTCTTCATGATCTTTAGCAATAGGTATGTCAATGAAGCCAAGTATTAGGTAGACTCACTAAGTTCCTCATTGTGAAGTGGCCACGGTATACAGAGCTGATCCTGTGCGAGTTTAGACGTGCGTTTATCAACAACTCACTTAGATCCAGAGTGCAGCTGAAATGACCTTGGTTAGGTCGCACTTGGAGTACTGTGTCCACTTTTGGTCTCCTCACATGGTGGGTGATGTTGAGGCTTTGGAAAGGGTGCAGAGGAGGAGCCACTCGACTAATTCCCAGTTTAAAGCATCTTAGTTATCAAGATAGGCTAAAATAGTGGTGACTCTACACTTTAGAGAAATGTAGACTTAGAGGTGATCTGATTGAGGTTTCTAAGATAATGAAGGGAATAGATTGTGCTCCAGCTGACAGATTGTTTCAATTAAATAGGTTAGGGAGGACCAGGGGTCACAATTTTAAGTTGTGCAAGGCCAGATCGAGGTTAGATGTCAGGAGGTGGCTCTTTTCCCAGAGACTAGTGGACCTCTGGAGCAGGCTGCTGTCTCCTGTGGTGGAGGCTGATTCACTGAATTCCTTTAATGAGAGCTGGTCCTGTTTCTGGCTGGGGCAGAGATCACCTCGCACAGAAGGGAGGTACTGCAGGGAATTCAGAGCCAGAGTGAGCTCCTGGACTAGTTTCCATCGCCTAGATGGGTCGGAGAGGAATTTCCCAGATTCCCCCCCCCGCCCCTAAATTGTCCTGAGTTTTTTTATCTGGTTTTTCCGGCTCTCCCAGGAGATCCCATGGTTTGGGGTGGGGTGGGGTGGAGTGTGTCACACACGGTGTCGCCATTGTGTGAGGCAGGCTGGATGGACCAGAGGGTCTTTACCTGTCCGTCATTGTTCGTCTGTTGGTAATGAATCTTGGGCCAATGGGGTTTCTCAGGGCAACCAGGGGAGTCACTCAACGCTTTCACACACTTGGCTGTTTCAACACTAAACATCCGCTCAGATTGTTAGATTTGGGCACAGGTCTCGAGGATTGGGAACTGTAGTGGGTCCCTTATCTGAAGCTTGTTTCTATTCAGATAGATCAGAGACCAGGGAATTTTAATCAACCCCCTACCCCCACCATCTCTCATTTCATTCTTTGAATCAGAAATATGGCCAACATCTAATCCACTGACCCGTGTTTAAGACCAGAAGGAAACACTGACAGAAACCCTACAACACCGTAGAACCCCCGCTCCACTCTCTCTCAATTCTTTCAATAGCTCTTCAGCTAAAGGGAAGTTACAGAATTCAGCCCATCGTTCGGTAAGAGTCAGATGTATACCAGTGACTTGATACTTACAACTTTCCCTGAAGGCCCAGGAGGACCAACGTGTCCACGGAATCCCGTGGGACCCTGCAGAAGAAGAGGACAATCAGCACAAATAAAAGGGAAAGACCGTCCGTCAACAGAATGGTTCAGACCAGCCACGCGAGAGCCACAGTGCTGGCGCTGACCGCTGACATTCGCTTGCTGTCCGTGATCGCCAGATCAGTCAACGCTCAGCGGCCTTGGAGCCCTTACCCGGGCTCGCGTCTACCACGACGTGTTTACAATCAGAACTGCTTTGTGTTGTCGTCCCACCATTGGCAGCCGTGCCTTCAGCCATCTGGGCCCCAAGCTCTGGAATTCCCTCCCTAAACCTCTCCGCCTCTCTACCTCTCTCTCCTCCTTTAAGACGCTCCTTAAAATCTACCTCTTTGACCAAGCTTTTGGTCGCCCGTCCCTAATGTCTCCTTCTTTGGCTTGGTGTCAATTTTCTGTCTGACTTACGCTCCTGTGAAGCGCCTTGGGACATTTTGCTACGTTAAAGGCGCGGGATAAATGCCAGTTGTTGTTGTATGAACGGCGTAGTGTTGGTGAAGTTAGCAGCTTTCCTAAAGGGAGGCGCCAGTGTAGGAAAAAGTCAGAGACCGGGCGTTCACTTACTCTGTTACCCGAAAGACCAGACTTGCCAGGGAGGCCCCTCAAACCTCGAGGACCCTGTGGAACGGATACAACAGTCCAATAAAAAATCCACTCATCACATTCCTATCAGAAATATTCAAGCATTTTTAGCACCATCACAATGCTGTGTCCCAGACTGATGGTTTTTAACAGAATTACAATGTGAACCATATTCAGGATTATGTCACTTCATTCTGCAATACTCTTATTTTCTCCCTATTTGTCCCATTTGAACCTGTACAAGCCAGTGACAGGAGCAATGGTTCAGGGGTGGAGTTCGTGCCCCTGGGTCAGAAGGGTTAGGTTTGGGTCTCAACTCCAGACAGCCCCGGCGAGCGGAGACTGGAGCTCCGGCTCTGGATACAGGATTGACGTCCAGCGGAGGGGACTTGCGTCCGATGGGTGCGGGTAGTTCCCTCCCACTGATCTGTAGCCCAAAGGCTGATGTTGCTGGGACAGCCGTGGCTCAGTGGGCAGCACTCTCGCCTCTGGGTCAGAAGGTTGTGGGTTCAAATCCCACTCCAGAGACTTGAGCACAAAATCCAGGCTGACACTCCCAGTGCGGTACTGAGGGAGTGCTGCACTGTCGGAGGTGCCGTCTTTCGGCGGGGATGTTAAACCAAGGCCCCGTCTGATCTCTCAGGCAGACGTAAAAGAGCCCATGGCACTATGAGCAGTGAGAGCAGGAGAGTTCTACCCCAGTGTACTGGCCAATATTGAGCCCTTAACCAACATCATTAAAAGAGATTATCTGGTCATTGCTGTTTGTGGGATCTTGCTGTGCGCAAATTGTCTACTACATTACAACAGTGACTACCCTTCCAAAAGTGCTTCATTGGCTGTAAAGCGCTTTGGGACGTCCGGTGGTCGTGAAAGGCGCTATAGAAATGCAAGTCTCTTTCTTTCCTTTGGGAGAAGAGGAGCTGAAAATTCCTTTCTGTGGTGCGATGCTGGTCGGAAGCTTTCACTAGTTTGGACGCAGCCAGGAAACAGCAACGTGATGGGAGCCAGGAGGCTGCGCCAGGAAAGGCCAAGCCTCACAAGCACACTGGCACAGGAAAAGAGTCACCTAACTGCAAGCAGCATCATACGATAAGCCTACACCCAATGATATCCCTTTGCCCTTTAATCAACTGCACAACCCGCTACAGTATGTTGCCGATGGGCTCTTTCTCTGAGTGATTCTACAATTCCTAGTGGCAGTGAAGAGAAAATAGGGGACAAGTCTCCGGGGTTTCCCAATATGGGCAATACTTCCAAATCTCTCCAGGGCCTTGCCCCCTCCCTATCTCTAACCTCCTCCAGCCCTACAACCCTCCCAGATCTCCCCGCTGCTCCAATTCTGACCTATTGAGCATCCCCCAATTTTAATCGCTCCATCATTGGCGGCCGTGCCTTCAGCTGCCTGGGCCCGAAGCTCTGGAATTCCCTCCCAAAACCTCTCCGCCTCTCTCTCCTCCATTAAGACGTTCCTTAAAACCTACCTCATCGACCAAGCTTTTGATCGCTTGTCCTAATATCTCCTTATATGGGTTTAGTGCCGAATTTTGTTTGATCACGCTCCTGCAAAGCTCCTTGGTTTTTACTAGGTTAAAGGTGCTGTCTAAATGTTTGTTGTTGTTGTTGCGGGCACCAGCTCAGCATAAGGATACAGGTGAGGCCAGAGGGAGAATCTCCCATTCTCCTGCCTCTTTTTCCTCTGTGCATGTCCGTGCAGCAACCCCAAAGAGTAGCCGGCTGTGGGGCTCGTGTCAACACCCTGTGCAGGTCAGAGCGTCTGAGGATTCCAGGGAGCAACCACCCGCCGCTAAAGATCAAAAGAAGGAAAGAAGGCAGTGGGCAGTTACATCATTTTCTACCCAGTACTCCTCCTCTTCTTCTTAGGCAGTCCCTCGGGACCGATGATGACTTGCTTCCACACTAGAAATGAGTTCTCAGGTGACTGATGAGTCCAATGCGGGACCTACAGTCTCTGTCACAGGCGGGGGCAGACGGTGGTTGAAGGGGCGGGTGGGTGGGGTGCTTGGGTTGACTTGTGTTCTTTCCGTTGTTTGCGCTTGGCTTCCGCTTGCTCCCGGCGAAGAGACTCGAGGTGTTCGGCGCCTTCCCGGATGCTTCTCCTCCACTTTGTGTGGTCTTGGGCCAGGGATTCCCAGGTGTTGGTGGGGATGTTGCACTTTTTCAAGGAGGTTTTGAGGGTGTCCTTGAAGCATTTGCTCTGCCCACCTGGGGCACTCTTGCCGTGTACAATCATTACGCCTCAGGACATGTTGGTCTAAGGTCAGGAACTCTCAAACCTTCAGTTTACAATATCTCCACCCCCAACCCCCCGCCCACCCCGCTCTCAGTCCCAGCATTAGATCCTGCCAGTGGGCGGGCCTGCGACAGGAGGATACCTGGAGCCGTGCAAACAGCCTGGGCCAGGATAATTAATTGGAGCGACACCCAGTAGGGGCTGGAGAGGAGAGGAAAAATCAGTCCCTTATTTCCGATTTCTCTGCAGCATCTCCACACAGTTTCGAGTTTGGTGGGGCCGTAAACGAGATAATAAATGCTCCCCATGCAATGCCCCTCCACCCCGAGCTGCTCCTACCTGCAATCCGATAGCCCCAGCGATGCCTGACACACCTGGATGTCCGGGATCGCCCTGAAATTCCAAACAATCAATCGTTAGAACGTGTGACAGTCACAAGGAACAAAACACACTGCGCAATAAATAAAACACGTTAAACATCCAGCGTGACAATCATCTTCGGATTCCTCATTCCCCCACCATGCTCTCCCAGCCCCACCCCCCAGGATCCGCAGCTCTCTCCGATTTAAGCCGGTGATTTACCTTAGCGCCGATTTTGCCGGGTTCTCCACGTTCTCCCTTGTGGCCTGTGTGACCCTGGAATTAAAGAGAGAAACGATAAACGGTGTTGGAGCTCCACCAGCACAAGAGACAAGAGATAGACCCTGACATGAATCAGTCATTCAAAAGACTTATGAAATAATACTGAGCGGCCTGCGGGTGGCGCTGTCCAGGGACAGTATAAATACCTGGGCACGGGCCCAGCTTGCGCAGGACATTCTTAACAGGAACTAGTGAAGGACACAACTAGACCTCCATGTTGTAAAACAGTTGATTAAAGCTTTGTTTAACGCTTAGACCAAGTGCCTAGTAGTTTTCTTACGTCAGATCCAACCGCTTTCTAGTGACCATTTCCCTCCACCTGTCCCGCCCAACGCTGGCGATTCTCGGGGTGCACTGGCACCTCACCGCCTCACTGAAACGGTAGACAGAGTCCTCAACTACTCCATGTTGTAGCGAGTTCCGCATTCTAACCACTCTCTGGGCAAAGACGTTTCTCCTGAATTCTCTGTTGGATTTATTAGTGATTATCTTATATTGATGGACCCTAGTTCTGGACTTCCCCCCCACACACCATCTCTTTGCTTGTCTTCCCTGGATCCTCACTTGGTTGTAATGAAGACTTCCCACTATAAATAATTCTTTCACAGGACTTCAAAGCTACAATTCCTTACCTTCCTCAGCTTTCCCTTCCTCCAACATCTACAGACTTTCCAAACCTCAAGTATGACCTCTGGATTGACCTCATCTCCTGTCCTATTTTGCTCAGCATTGATGTTCTCCTGCACGGTAGGTCTTAACCATCAACTCAGGTTTCACTATTTACATAAGAACATAAGAAATAGGAGCAGGAGTCGGCCATTTTGCCCTTCGAGCCTGCTCCGCCATTCAATAAGATCATGGCTGAGCTTCTACCTCATCTCCACTTTCCTGCACTATCCCCATATCCCTTGATTCCCTTAATATCAAAAAATCTATCGATCTCTGTCTTGAATATACTCAACGACTGAGCCTCCACAGCCCTCTGGGGTAGAGAATTCCAAAGATTTACCACCCTCTGAGTGAAGAAATTTCTCCTCATTTGAGTCCTAAATGGCCGACCCCTTATTCTGAGACTGTGACCCCTGGTTCTAGACTCCCTAGCCAGGGGAAACATCCTCCCTGCATCTACCCTGTCAAACCCTGTAAGAATTTTATATGTTTCAATGAGATCACCTCTCATTCTTGTAAACTCCAGAGAATATAGGCCTAGTCTGCTCAATCTCTCCTCATAGGACAATCCCCCCATCCCAGAAACATAGAAGATAGGAGCAGGAGTAGGCCATTCGGCCCCTCGAGCCTGCTCCGCCATTTAATGAGATCATGGCTGATCATCCAAATTCAGTAACCTGTCCCTGCTTTCTCCCCACATCCCTTGATCCCTTTAGCCTCAAGAAATATATCCAACTCCTTCTTGAATATATTTAATGAATTGGCATCAATTGCCCTGTGTGGCAGAGAATTCCACAGGTTCACCACTCTCTGGGTGAAGAAATTCCTCCTCATCTCAGTCCTAAATGGCTTACCCCTTATCCTTAGACTGTGATCCTTGGTTCTGGACTCCCCCGCCATCGGGAACATCCTTCCTGCATCTAGTCTGTCTAGTCCTGTTAGAATTTTATAAGTTTCAATGAGAGCCCCTCTCATTCTTCTAAACTCCAGCGATTACAAGCCCAATCGACCCAATCTCTCCTCATACGTCATTCCTGCCATCCCAGGTATCAGTCTAGTGAATCTTCGCTGCACTCTCTCCATGGTAAGAACATCCTTCCTCAGATAAGGCGACCAAAACTGCATACAATACTCAAGGTGTGGCCTCACCAAGGCCCTGTACAACTGCAGCAAGACTTCCTTGCTCCTGTACTCAAATCCTCTCGCTATGAAGGCCAACATACCATTTGCCTTCTTAACCACCTGCTGCACCTGCATGCTTACCTTCAGCGACTGGTGCACAAGGACACCCAGGTCTCGTTGCACTTCCCCTTTTCCCAATCTATTGCCGTTCAGATAATAATCTGTCTTCCTGTTCCCCATTATAAATTTCCCTGATTCTGACTGCAAGGGACCTACGCTTGACTTCACCAATCTTTTTCTCTTCACATATCTATAGAAGCGTTTACAGCAAGTTTTTATGTTCCCTGCAAGCTTACTCTCAATCTATTCCCCCCCTCTTAATTAATCCTTTTGTCCTCCTTTGCTGAATCCTAAACTGCTCCCAATCCTCAGGTTTGCTGTTTTTTCTGGCCAAATTATATGTCCTCTCCTTGGATCTTATGCTATCCCTAATTTCCCTTGTTAGCCACGGTTGAGTCACCTTTTTTGTTTTATTTTTATGCCAAACAGGGATGAACAAATTCTGTAGTTCATCCATGCGATCTTTAAATGTTTGCCATTGCCTATCCACCGTCAACCCTTTAAGTAATGTTTACCAATCCATCCTAGCCAACTCGCGCCTCATACCATCGTAGTTTCCTTTATTTAAATTCAGGACCCTAGTCTTTGAGTCAACTACTTCACTCTCCATTTTAATGAAGAATTCTATCATATTATGATCGCTCCTCCCCAGGGGGCCTCGCACAACAAGATTGCTAATTAATCCTTTCTCATTACATAATACCCAGTCTAAGATGGCCTGATCTCTAGTTGGTTCCTCGACATATTGGTCCAGGAAACCATCTCGTATACACTCTAGGAATTCCTCCTCCACAGTATTATTACTAATTTGGTTAGTCCGATCTATATGTAGATTAAAGTCGCCCATGATAACTGCTGTGCCCTTATTGCACACATCTCTAATTTCCCCTTTAATGCCATCCCCAACCTCAGCATTACTGTTTGGGGGTCTGTATATAACTCCCACTAACGTTTTCTGCCCCTTGGTATTTCTGAGCTCTGCCCATACAGATTCTACATCATCAGAGCTAATATCCTTCCTTATTAATTTCCTCTTTAACCAGCAATGCTACCCCACCTCCTTTTCCTTTTCCCCTGTCCTTCCTGAATATTGAATACCCCTGGATGTTGAATTCCCAGTCTTGGTCACCCTGGAGCCATGTCTCTGTAATCCCAATTACTGTATATCATATCCATTTACATCTATTTGCGCAGCTAATTCATCCACCTTATTACAAATGTTCCTCGCATTAAGACACAAAACCTTCAGGCTTGATTTTTTAACACTCTTAGTCCTTTTAGAATTCTTATTTACTGTGGCACTGTTTGATTTACACCCTTGATTTCTCTGCCTTCCACTTTTGCTTTTCTCCTTCCTGTCTTTTGTTTCTATCCTTGCTTCCCTTTCCTCTGTCTCCTTGCACAGGTTCCCAACCCCCTGCCATTTTAATTTAAACCCTCCCAGGAATCAGTCTGGCGAACCTTCGTTGCACTCCCTCTATGGCAAGTATATTCTTCCTTAGGTAAGGAGACCAAAACTGTACACAATACTCCAGGTGTGGTCTCACCAGGGCCCTATATAATTGCAGTACGACGTCTTTACTCTTACACTCAAATCCTCTCGTAATAAAGGCCAACATACCATTTGTTTTCCTAATTGCTTGCTGTACCTGCAGGTTAACTTTCAGTGATTCGTGTACAAGGACACCTAGGTCCCTCTGAACACCAACATTTCCCAATCTCTCACCATTTAAAAAATACTCTGCTTTTCTATTTTGATAACTTCACATTTCTCCACATTATATTTCATTTGCCATGTTCTTGCCCACTCATTAGCCTGTCTTTATCCCCTTGAAGCCTCTTTGCATCCTCCTCACAACTTACATTCCCACCTAGCTTTGTATCATTAGCAAATTTGGATATATTACATTTGGTCTTTCTTTCCCAGGCTGTCATCCTACTGAACTCCACAAATAAACTCTAAAGCCTGCACATCTGCCAATGCACTTTATTATGGTTATGTTTATGTTAATGTATTACAAGCCAAATGTATGTTGAATGTTTAAATGTCTTAATCTAAATGTACACTCTCGGGAGCCGCAAGCCTACATTTCGTTGTACTGCACTTGTGCACTAACAATGACAATAAAAGTTGATTTGATTTTGATTTGAAATCATTGCTATAGATTGTGAATAGCTGAGGCCCAAGCACTGATCCTTGAGGTACCCCACTAGTTACAGCCTGCCAACCTGAAAATGACCCGCTTATTCCCACTCTCTGTTTTCTGTCTGTCAACCAGTCCTCAATCCATGCTAGTATATTACCCCCAATCCCATGAGCCCTAATTTTGTTTAATAACCTCTTGTGTGGCAGCTTATCGAAGGCCTTCTGAAAATCCAAATACACCACATCCACTGGTTCCCCCTTATCTATTCTGCTAGTTACAACCTCAAAACACTCTAACAGATTCGTCAAACATGATTTCCCTTTCCTAAATCTGTGTTGACTCTGCCCAATCTTATTATGATTTTCTAAGTACCCTGTTACCACGTCCTTAATAATAGATTCTAGCATTTTCCCTACTACTGATGTCAGGCTAACTGGTCTGTAGTTCCCCGTTTTCTCCCTCCCTCCTTTCTTAAATAGTGGGGTTACATTTGCTACCTTCCAATCTGCGGGAACCGCTTTAGAATCTATGGAATTTTGGAAGATGACAACCAATGCATCCACTATCTCTATAGCCACCTCTTTCAAAACCCTAGGATGTAGGCCATCAGGACCAGGGGATTTATCGGCTTTCAGTCCCATTGATTTCTCCAGTACTACTGTATTACTAATACTATTTTCTTTCAGTTCCATACCATTCTCGCTAGACCCTTGGCTCTCCACTATTTCCGGGAGATTTTTTGCGTCTTCTTCCATGAAGACAGACACCATGGGCTGGATTCTACTCACCGAGACGAGTTGGGGGCGGGACTGCTGCCTTCCGGGTTCTAGTCCCGCCCCCCTCGACGTCCGACGCACAGACGCTATTTTCCCCTGATTGGCCTTGTTAAGCCCCGCCCTATCGATTTCAGTCTTGAATATACTCAATGATTCAGCATCCACAGCCCTCTGGGGTAGAGAATTCTAACGATTCACAACCCTCGGTGAAGAAATTCCTCCTCACCTCAGTCCTAAATGGCCGACCCCTTATCCTGAGACTGTGCCCCCTAGTTCTAGACTCTCCAGCCAGGGGGAAACAACCTCTCAGCATCTACCCTGTCAATCCCCCTCAGAATCTAGTATGTTTCAACGAGATCACCTCTCATTCTTCTAAACCCCAGAGCTACTCAATCTAGGTCCATTCTGCTCAACCATCTGGCTCTACGGTCCGTCCTACAGCCATTCCCTTTAGTATTTTAATTGGGGAGGGGCTTCATTTATAGTTTGAATCAGTGGTTTTGTCCATACCTGGAATGAGGTGGGTTAACTACAGAGCTATCCCCTCCCCTTACTGAGCCATTACAGGTATTGGTCAGTCTAGCTTTCCAGCTCAGTTTCTCTTCCTGCTCGTGATCAATGCTCCAGCGAGGATCAGTGGATACTATTAGGTGGGGCGGAGGGAAACCCAAACTGATATTTTCTCCTTCCAAATCTTTGGAGAGTGATATACCTATCAATTCAGTCCATGAAAAGCGACGAGTTAAGGTAGTAACTATAGGTTTTTATTGGCTAAATAACAGAGCCCACCCTCGTGGGTGATCGGTTCCAACAAGGAAGAATACTAGCCAAGCGGTCACCTTTATACCTGGGCAAGCAGGCGGAGCCATGGGCGGAGTCAGCTGAGGTATGCCTAGGTATAACAGCGTGCGTGGCAAGAGGTAACCTTGTGTAGTGATAACAACAGTGTAAACAGTGATAACAACAGTGTAACAATAGTGAACGGTTGTGAACGGTAACAGTGGTTTACCACAGAGAGGCCTTCATTAAATACAATATCAACATACATACATACACACGCACCTACCCACACATACACACCCACACATACACACCCACACACCTATACACCCGCACACACGCATACACACCCATACACCTATACACTCACAGGCCCACACACACATACATGCATACACAGACCAACACACACACAGATGCACATCCACACACACACATGCATACACATACATACCCAAAATAACAACAGAAAATGCTGGAAATACTCAGCAGGCCAGGCAGCATCCACAGAGAGAGAAACAGAGTCAATGTTTCAGGTCGAAACCCTTCGTCAGAACTGAGAAAAAAAGCAGGAAATGGAAAGCAAGTTTAGGGGCTGGGAAAAGGGGGAGGGGATGAAATAATAAAGGGGAAGGTCAGTGATAGGATAGAAAGCAGGAGCGATTAAGAGACATTGAGAGACATTAAGAGATATTCAAGGCGCGAGGAGGTGGTAATGGGACAGGTTAAGGAACAAAGGATGGTTCTAGATGGGGTGTGAATTGCGCTGGCAGAATGAAGGACCGCTGAAGGGAGGGAAGAAAAAAAGGGGCCAAACAACAAGTGTGGATAAAAAAAAGAAAAATTATTTATGTGATAGGGGCCGAGGTTATGATCTGAAATTGTTGATCTCTAGGTTGAGTCCAGAGGGCTGTAAAGTGCCTAATCGAAAGATGAGGTGCTGTTCCTCGAGCTTATGCTGAGCTTCCGTGGAACAATGCAAGAGGCCAAGGACGGTGAGGTCTGAGTGGGAGTGGAGCGAAGAATTAAAGTGACAGGCCACCGGGAGCTCAGGGTCAACAATTTCAGATCATAACTTCGGCCCCTATCACATATATATATTTTCTTCTTTTTTCTTCCCTCCCACAGGGCAGCTGTCCTTCATTCTACCAGCGCAATTCACACTCCATCTAGAGCCATCCTTTGTTCCTTAACCTGTCCCATTACCACCTCCTCTCGCCTTGAATATCTCTTAATCCCTCCCCCTTTTCCCAGCCCCAAAACCTGCTTTCCATTTCCTGCTTTTTTCCAGTTCTGACAAAGGGTTTCGGCCTGAAACGTTAACTCTGTTTCTCTCTCCACGGATGCTGCCCTGGCCTGCTGAGTTTTTCCAGCATTTTCTGTTGTTATTTCGGATTTCCAGCATCCGCAGTATTTTGTTGTTGACATACATACCCATGTGCCTACACATACGCCCACACACAGACCCACACACAGACCCACACACATATGTGTGTGCACACGCACACCGGACTGGAGATTACTGGTAACAATTATCAGCCAGATTCACTTCATCAAATTTCAACTGATCCTTGAGTAATCTTACATTTATCTCTCACGGCTACACAATTAACCAGTCAGTATAAGTTTTCCAAACTATTATTTAGCTTGGCATCAAAGGTGGGATTTGATGACAGGGTTATTATGGGACTTCAGCTGTGTATATAGAACTCTTTGCTGAAACATCTGTGTGGATCTAGACCAATACATTGAGTGCATGATCATACCTTGAATCCGGGCATGCCAGGAGGACCAGCAGGACCAGCAGGGCAGACAGATGGACACTAGTGAGAATCAAGCAAAAAGAAGACATTATCAATCAATATCAGCTATCAATCAATATCAGCTATCAATCAATATCTATTGGCAATCAATATCAGGGATCAATCAATCAATATCAACTGTCAATCAATATCCATTGACAATCAATATCAGCTAACAATATCAATTTGTCAGTCAATAGCCGTTGTCAATCAATATCAGTTGTCAATATCCTATGTTCTTAGTTTCTACATAAAACTAACATTGATCATTAATACTTTCAAAAACGAGGGTTACACATTGTCCTTCTGCCTTTGGAAGTTGGGTTTGGATCTGGTAGGCTGATAGGATGATCCTCTCCTCACTCTGCTGGCTTTAAGGGTCCAACATGAAATGAATTTGGACAATCTCAATGCATTTGCATCGTGATCTAGAATCCAAGATCTTTCAGTTTCATCGGAGGCTTCCTCAACATTATGAGGGAATCAGTGGGCACTGGGGAGATACCAGTAAATTAGAAACAGGCTCATGTGGTGTCCATGCTCTAAAAGTGGGGACAAAACAGACACAGGCAACTCAGACCCATGAATGTTATTTCAGTTCTGTATGAAGTAACGGAATTAATTACTAGTAGCAAGCCTAAAGATCATCCATTCAGCAATAACCCAGTCAGCATGGATTCAGAAGGGGAAGATAGTGTCCTGCGTATTGCTGAATTCTTCCTCTTTTACGTAGCACTTTACACTTGTCTGCATTAAATGTCATTGCCAATTGTTCTGCCCACTTACATATTTTCTCTAACTCATTCTGTAATATCTGAGCTGCCTCCTCCGATTCCACTGCGCCTCCTAGTTTGGTATCATTTGCAAATTTGACCACTTTGCAATGAGTTTCTGAATCCAGGTCCTTGATGTAAATTAGAAAGAATAGCGGTCCCATCACCGAACCCTCAGCTACCAAACTCAATATTCCCCCCACTCTGACCTACCCCTCGAGTGAGCACTCATTGAGTCCACCTTTCCAGCCACTTTCTTATCCATTCCCAGCGTTTACCCTGAATCCCCCCACAGCTTTGAATTTATTGAATAACCTTTCACGTGGAAATTTATCAGAAGCCTTTTGTAAATTGACACGTGCCATGGGGAAAGAGCAAGGGGGAGTGGGACTAATCGGATAGCTCTATCAAAGAGCCAGCATGGGTATGATGGGCCGAATGACCTCCTACTGTGCTGTATCATTCTACGCTATTGGACCAACCAAACTCCACATGTCAATTCCTCAAAGAAATTGAGGAGGTTGATCAGACACGATCTTCCCCTTCTGAATCCATGCTGACTGGGTTATTGCTGAATGGATGATCCTTAGGCTTGCTACTAGTAATTAATTCCGTTACTTCATACAGAATTGAAATAACATTCATGGGTCTGAGTAGCCTGTGTCTGTTTTGTCCCCACGTTTAGAACATGGACACCACATGAGCCTGTTTCTAATTTACTGGTATCTCCCCAGTGCCCACTGATTCCCTCATAATGTTTGTCAATGTCTCCCAAATCTCTTCCCTTACCTCTCTCAGCTCTCTGATTGCACCGGTGGATTTATTGGTCTTCAGCCTATTCAGAACCTCTGTTTACCCAAAGTCAAAGTCTCAGAGTGCACACACGTGTGTTTGACATTGCATGGCATATTGTAAAAACCTCCAAGAAGTATGCAAATTACCTTCCGTATTTATCAATGAGGGACTCCACAGCTAAGTGCTGATCTTTGGTGGCCTCTAGGGATACAGGTGTGTCTACCTGTCTATAAGAACATAAGAAATAGGAGCAGGAGTCGGCCATTCGACCCTTCGAGCCTGCTCCGCCATTCAATAAGATCATGGCTGATCTTCTACCTCATCTCCACTTTCCTGCACTATCCCCATATCCCTTGATTCCCTTAATATCCAAAAATCTATCAATCTCAGTCTTGAATATACTCAATGACTGAGCCTCCACAGCCCTCTGGGGGAGAGAATTCCAAAGATTCACCACCCTCTGAGTGAAGAAATTTCTCCTCATCTCAGTCCTAAATGACCGACCCCTTTATTCACTAGAGTTACCTTCTCTGTGTATGCAATCTACTGAACCTTGGCTCAGTTGGTGACTCCAGAAACCTGAATTCATAATCCAGGCTGACTCTCCCAGTGCAGTACTGAGGGAGCGCTGCAGTGTCGGAGGTGCCGTCTTTCAGATGAGACGTTAAACCGAGGTTCCGTCTGCTCTCTCAGGTGGATGTAAACGACCCCATTACACCATTCGGAGAGGAGCAGGAGATTTCTCTCGGTGTCCTGGCCAATATTTATCCCTCGAGCTATACCAGTAAAAGCAGATTATCTGGTCATTTATCTCATTGTTGTTTGTGGGATCTTGCTGTGTGAAAATTTGCTGCCGCGTTTCCTACATTAAAACAGTGACTACGCTTCGAAAGTAATTTACTGACGGAAACGTTTTGGGACGTCCTGAAGATACGAAAGGCGCGATATAAATACAGGTGCTTCCTTTCTTTCCAATTCTAAGGACTACTTCCTCAGCAGTTCTTTATTTTGTGGTAGTTAACCCGTAGGATGCATTTAGACCTGATGAGCTCACTCAGTTACTGAACGCAAAAAGCTGTTGGAAAACTTACGGAAAAGTCACCACTTCCTTCTCCTGTGAAAAGTCCAGGGAGACCCTGAAAGGTGAAAGGATAGATGCTATTGAGGGTAAATTGTGCATAAAGTAAGATACATTCTTGAACCTAATGGGGGGGTGAAATTGGTCTTGGCCAGTGATGTGGAATGGGCTCATTGCGAAGCAGCAGCACTTGGTGCAACGCGTTTGATTTCCCTTCCCGTTGACTTCAATTGGCAAAGGCCAATCTCACCGCCTGATATCTTCTCCGACTTTACTCCCCTTCTCCCCGAAGACAAGGGCTCATCCTGGGCTCCAATCCTCTGCCATTATCTTGACCAAGCGCTCGCACTGCATGCGTGAGCCGTGACTTTCAGAAAGAGTCAAGGAGCTATTCTTCCCTGGAGGGCGTCACAGTCAAACCCGACCCTCTCCTCATTCAGTGCTGAGCGGGCGGTGCAAGGAGATTCAGTAGTAACTTTCAAAAGGGAATTGGATATATGCTGGAGAAGGAAACATTTGCAGGGCTAATGGGAAAGAGCAAGGGGGCTGAGTGGGACTAATTGGAGAGCTCTTTCAAAGAGCTGGCACAGGCACGATGGGCCGAATGGCCTCCTTCTGTGCATTATGATTTGAATGTTCAACAGGTGGACACGTTCCAGCAGGGGGCCCTGGTGAGAGATTAGGAGCAGGAGTCTTGGCTGCTGCAGTGTGTCAGCACTAAGACCAGGAGCGACCCTCCAATCTACAGACTCGGGATTACTGAGGTAGGTCTCCACCTTCACCCCCAGGGCAGTAACCTGGCGGAGCGAATCGCCCACTCGTTGTAGAACCCACCTGATCTTTGATGCGCCATCAATTACTCAAAAGACTGAGGTTAAGCGAGTAACAATCAGGCTTTTATTAACTAAAGAATGAAGGTCTTGTCTCGAGTGGTCGACCCGTCCAGAATACTAAGGGACTGGGAGGTAGTCACTTATATACCTGGAATAGTGGGAGGAGTCAGCCGAGGCATGTCCAGACCTGTACCTAGTGGAATACACATACAGGCACAGACAGGTATAACAGTGGTTTACCACAATCTTCATTCCACTAATTCCATCTTAACCACCGTTGGTGTATCTTCCCTCACGGAATGAGATGATGGACATGTTCCTACTTCTTCATGTCGTGACTGGTGTCTCTACCTCTGCAACTGCCTGAGACAAAACATTTGATATGCTGAACTGGTGTCACACCTACCGGGAGTCCGAGGGCTCCGGGGGGTCCTGTAAGTCCAGGTAGACCATCTTCACCCTGAAGGAAGACAGAGAACATTAACATGGACTGAAAGGGTGCAGGTTTTAACAT
This sequence comes from Somniosus microcephalus, assembly GCF_052327205.1. NCBI lineage: Eukaryota > Metazoa > Chordata > Chondrichthyes > Squaliformes > Somniosidae > Somniosus > Somniosus microcephalus. The sequence continues at coordinate 192,320,641 of NC_140999.1, forward strand.
CGCGTGCAATCTATTGTGTTGGGAGTGGGCAGTGTCATTCAGCGACAGCCCATGTCCTCACTAACGGGCTCTCCATTGTGCAATTGTGCAAGGTTCACACCACAGTTACACGGCCATGGTGAGTTGTAGGGCAGAGCCAGGGGAGTCTCTCCACCCCTTCCACTGGACAGTGGAACAAGCAGGCGCAGCATCACCCCGAGGGTGGGGTGCTCTCACTACGGGTCCCAGCCATTGGTTCCTGAGTGGTAATGGAGGAGCCGAAGGCAAGGGCTAGCAGTGCCCATTAAACGGGCAAGAGTCAGCGTCATCCGTGGCTCAGTGGGCAGCACTCTCACCCCCGAGTCTGGAGGTCGTGGGTTCGAGACCCACTCCAGAGACTTGAGCACAAAATCCAGGCCGACACTCCCAGTGCAGTACTGAGGGAGCGCCGCACTGTCAGAGGGGCAGTACTGAGGGAGCGCCGCACTGTCAGAGGGGCAGTACTAAGGGAGCGTTGCATTGTCGGAGGGGCAGTACTGAGGGTGTGCTACACTGTCGGAAGGGCAGTACTGAGGGAGCGCCGCACTGTCGGAGGGGCGGTACTGAGGGAGCGCCGCACTGTCAGAGGGGCAGTACTGAGGGAGAGCCGCACTGTCGGAGGGGCAGTACTGAGGGAGCGCCGCACTGTCAGAGGGGCAGTACTGAGGGAGCGCCGCACTGTCAGAGGGGCAGTACTAAGGGAGCGCTGCATTGTCGGAGGGGCAGTACTGAGGGAGCGCCGCACTGTCGGAGGGGCAGTACTGAGGGTGTGCTACACTGTCGGAGGGGCAGTACTGAGGGAGCGCTGCACTGTCGGAGGGTCAGTACTGAGGGAGCGCCGCACTGTCGGAGGGTCAGTACTGAGGGAGCGCCGCACTGTCGGAGGGGCAGTACTGAGGGAGTACTGCACTGTCGGAGGGGCAGTACTGAGGGAGCGCTGCACTGTCGCAGGGGCAGTAATGAGTGAGTGCTGCACTGTCGGAGGGGCAGTACTGAGGAAGTGCTGCACTGTCGGAGGTGCCGTCTTTCGGATGAGACGTTAAACCGAGGCCCCGTCTGCTCTCTCAGGTGGACGTAAAATCCCATGGCCACTATTTTGAAGAAGAGCAGGGGAGTTCTCCCCGGTGTCCTGGGCCAATATTTATCCCTTAATCAACATCAAAAAAAAAAGCTGATCACAATGCTGTTGGTGGGATCTTTCTGTGCACAAATTGGGTGCCGCGTTTCCTATATAGTGGCTACACTTCAAAAAGTACTTCATTGGCTGAAAAGTGCTTTGGTACTGTTGTTAAATAAATGCGGCTCACCACCACCTTCTCAAGGGACGGGCAATAAATGCCGGCCTTGCCAGCGATGCCCACATCCCGTGAATAAATAATAAAAGCGCTTGCTACAAATGCTGAGAATTAAAATGTAATTTTAACCAGTTCTGGGTGTAACAGAACTTTGAACAACAAGAGAAAGAATCTTCTGGTGAATACGATGGTGTGTGGAACTGCCACGATACGTTCTATGATATTGTTGACTTACCGTAGGCCCTTGAAGACCCTGGGCACCGGGGAGTCCAACATCTCCTTGAGGTCCCTGGGAGGGGGTTTAATGCAAATAACTCAGGTGAGGTCACATTCAGGTGCGTTAATGGGAAAGTTCAATACAACTGTTTTCCAGAGCAGGACAAACTCATTTCACTCCAGGATGCCTTTCAACAATTCTGTTCTAAATCAGATCAACTCAACACTAAATGGAGTTATTGAGAAAAGTGTATCTCAGGCTGGCAAAATCAGCCGGTTTGATCGAAATCTGCTCCCCCATCCAAAGCAGTGGATCTCGATGAGAATAGAGGGGTCCAATCTTGGCCTGTTACTTGGCCCCATGTTTCGAACTCATTGTGAAGGTTCCCAGAGCTGGTTTCGTCAGTTAGACCCAAGAGCCCGTGCCGAATACAAAACAGGTGTTCACCAGACTCGACTATTCCAACGTTCTCCTGGCCGGCTACCACCTTCCACCCTCCATAAACATTAGCTCATCCAAATCCCTGCTGCCCGTGTCCTAAATCACACCAAGTCCCGTTCACCCCTCACCCCCTGTGCTCACTGCTCCGTGTCCTAACTCACACCCAGTCCCGTTCACCCCTCACCCCCTGTGCTCACTGCCCCGTGTCCTAACTCACACCCAGTCCCGTTCACCCATCACCCCCTGTGCTCACTGCTCCGTGTCCTAACTCACACCCAGTCCCGTTCACCCCTCACCCCCTGTGCTCACTGCCCCGTGTCCTAACTCACACCCAGTCCCGTTCACCCATCACCCCCTGTGCTCACTGCCCCGTGTCCTAACTCACACCAAGTCCCGTTCACCCGTCACCCCCCCTGTGCTCACTGCCCCGTGTCCTAACTCACACCCAGTCCCGTTCACCCATCACCCCGTGCTCACTGCTCCGTGTCCTAACTCACACCCAGTCCCGTTCACCCCTCACCCCCTGTGCTCACTGCCCCGTGTCCTAACTCACACCCAGTCCCGTTCACCCATCACCCCCTGTGCTCACTGCCCCGTGTCCTAACTCACACCAAGTCCCGTTCACCCGTCACCCCCCCTGTGCTCACTGCCCCGTGTCCTAACTCACACCCAGTCCCGTTTACCCATCACCCCCTGTGCTCACTGCCCCGTGTCCTAACACACACCAAGTCCCGTTCACCCCTCACCCCCTGTGCTCACTGCCCCGTGTCCTAAATCGCACCAAGTCCCGTTCACCCCTCACCCCAGGGCTCACTGCCCCGTGTCCTAACTCACACCCAGTCCCGTTCACCCATCACCCCTGTGCTCACTGCCCCGTGTCCTAACTCATACCCAGTCCCGTTCACCCATCACCCCTGTGCTCACTGCCCTGTGTCCTAACTCACACCCAGTCCCGTTCACCCATCACCCCCTGTGCTCACTGCCCCGTGTCCTAACTCACACCCAGTCCCGTTCACCCATCACCCCCTGTGCTCACTGCCCCGTGTCCTAACTCGCACCGAGTCCCGTTCACCCATCACCCCCTGTGCTCACTGCCCCGTGTCCTAACTCGCACCCAGTCCCGTTCACCCATCACCCCCTGTGCTCACTGCCCCGTGTCCTAACTCACACCCAGTCCCGTTCACCCATCACCCCCTGTGCTCGCTGCCCCGTGTCCTAACTCACACCCAGTCCCGTTCACCCCTCACCCCCTGTGCTCCCTGCCCCGTGTCCTAACTCGCACCCAGTCCCGTTCACCCCTCACCCCGTGCTCACTGCCCCGTGTCCTAACTCACACCCAGTCCCGTTCACCCATCACCCCCTGTGCTCACTGCCCCGTGTCCTAACTCACACCCAGTCCCGTTCACCCATCACCCCCTGTGCTCACTGCCCCGTGTCCTAACTCACACCCAGTCCCGTTCACCCATCACCCCCTGTGCTCACTGCCCCGTGTCCTAACTCACACCCAGTCCCGTTCACCCACCACCCCCTGTGCTCACTGCCCCGTGTCCTAACTCACACCCAGTCCCGTTCACCCATCACCCCCTGTGCTCACTGCCCCGTGTCCTAACTCACACCCAGTCCTGTTCACCCCTCACCCCCTGTGCTCACTGCCCCGTGTCCTAACTCGCACCCAGTCCCGTTCACCCATCACCCCAGGGCTCACTGCCCCGTGTTCTAACTCGCACCCAGTCCCGTTCACCCATCACCCCAGGGCTCACTGCCCCGTGTCCTAACTCACACCCAGTCCCGTTCACCCATCACCCCAGGGCTCACTGACCTACATTGGCTCCCGGTCCGGCAACGCCTCGACTATGTTTATGTTAATGTATTACAAGCCAAATGAATGTTGAATGTTTAAATGTCTTAATCTAAATGTACACTCTCGGGAGCCGCAAGCCTACATTTCGTTGTACTGCACTTGTGCACTAACAATGACAATAAAGTTGATTATTATTATTATTATTTCAAAATTCTCATCCTTGTTTTCAAATCCCTTCACGGCCTCACCCCTCCCTATCTCTGTCACCTCCTCCAGCCCTACAACCCTCCAAGATCTCTGTGCTCCTCCAATTCTGGCCTCTTGCACATCCCTGATTTTAATCGCTGCACCATTGGTGGCCGTGCCTTCAGCTGTGGAATTCCCTCCCTAAACCTCTCCGCCTCTCTACCTCTCCCTCCCTCCTCCAAGACGCTCCTTAAAATTTGCCTCCTTGACCCAGCTTTTGGCCGCCTGTCCTAATATCTCCATATGGCTCGGTGTCAAATTTTGTCTGATAATCGCTCCTGTGAAGCACCCTGGGATGTTTTACTATGTTAAAGGCGCTATATAAATGCAAGCTGTTGTTGTTGAGTGGTACGATGGGCATTGGTTAGTAACCAACTCCATGGCAGCAGTGGGGTGGGAACTAGCTTGTGCAGTGAACTAGTCAGTGGCCTTTCACCTCTGGATCCTGGATATACAAGTGCAAAGTGCATTTACCTGTATCGGATGAGTGTATGTAAAGTGTTTTCAGCTAAAATTAGTGCATTTCTAACACAACGTTAGTTAGTCCTTCACGGACACGAGCAGCTGTGCATCATTCTGAACTCCAATCAGAATTCCAGAGAGCTGCGCATTCTAGAGGAATGAATGCTGCAATATTCCAGGGCAACTTGGCTCAGGAGGGAAATCAGGAAGCACTTCTTCACACAAGGTGGTGGAAACCCGCAACTCTCTCCCCCCCAAAATGGTGTGGATGCTGGGGGCCAATTGAAAATTTCAAGACTGAGATCGACAGATTCTTGCTGGGTAAGGGTATCGAGGGATATGGAGTGAAGGCGGGTAAATGGAGGGGAGATACTGGTGGAACAGGCTGGAGGGGCTCAATGGCCTCCCCCTGCTTCGATGTTCCTACACGTGCAGGTTATCACTGCAATGTGATGTTTGGGATTCAGGTGATTAGTTATGGCTGAAATTTTAATTCAATAAAAACAATATATTCCAAAAATCAAATGCATTAGCACGATCAGAATCTTTATTCTACGCTTATCATTGACTCCAGCAGGGTTCTTGCACATGTACTGGCCCCCCCTGTACTGACACATCCCCCCATACTGAACCCCCCCGTACTGACCCCCCCGTACTGACACCCCCCCTGTACTGACACCCCCGTACTGACCCCCCCATACTGACCCCCTCCACTGACACACCCGCCGTACTGACACCCCCGTACTGACCCCCCTGTACTGACCCCCCCCGTACTGACCCCCCCCCGTACTGACCCCCCCTGTACTGACCCCCCCCGTACTGACCCCCCCCGTACTGACCCCCCCCCGTACTGACCCCCCCCGTACTGACCCCCCCCGTACTGACACCCCCCGTACTGACACCCCCCGTACTGACTCCCCCCCGTACTGACACCCCCCCGTACTGACCCCCCCATACTGGCCCCACCCCCCGTACTGGCCCCACCCCCCGTACTGACCCCCCCCCGTACTGACCCCCCCCCGTACTGACCACCCCCCCGTACTGACCACCCCCCCGTACTGACACACACCCCCGTACTGACCCCCCCGTACTGACACACCCCCCCCGTACTGACCCCCCCGTACTGACACACCCCCCCGTACTGACCCCCCCGTACTGACACCCCCCCCCGTACTGACCCCCCCGTACTGACCCCACCCCCCCGTACTGACCACCCCCCCGTACTGACCACCCCCCCGTACTGACTGACACCCCCCCCGTACTGACCCCCCCCGTACTGACACCCCCCCCGTACTGACACCCCCCCCGTACTGACACACCCCCCCCGTACTGACACACCCCCCCCGTACTGACACCCCCCGACCCCCCGTACTGACACACCCCCTGTACTGACCCCCCCCCGTACTGACACCCCCGTACTGACACCCCCCGTACTGACACCCCCCCGTACTGAGCCCTTCCCCCCTGTACTGAACCCCCCTGTACTGACCCCCTCCCCCTGTACTGACCCTCCCCCCCCCCATACTGAACCCCCCCCCCTTATACTGGATAGCAATGCTAAGCTGATTCCTTTTCTCTCTCAAACCCTCAACACGACAATAATTAAACTTGTTTTATTTTGGAATTCAAATCATGTTGGAGGAATCTCCATTTCTGAGCAATCCCATCAGCTGAACAGCGAGAGTGCATCAAACGAGAACAACCGCCTCCACAAAGTAATAAAAACATTCCACCAAAGGAAATCGTTTCTCGGTATCTACCCCAGTGAATCCCTTTTATCATTTTAAACACCTCGATCAGATCACCTCCAATCAGCTAAATTCAAGAGAATTACATAGAACTTCCAGCACAGAAACTTCAGCCCAACTGATCCGTGCCGGTGTTTATGCTCCGCACGAGCCTCCTCCCACCCTCTTCATCTCACCCCATCAACATATCCTTCTGTTCCTTTCTCCCTCTTGTGTTTATCTAACTTCCCCTTAAATGTATCTCTACTATTCGCCTCAACCACTCCCTGTGGCAGCGAGTTCCACATTCTCACCACTCTCTGGGTGAAGAAGTTTTTCTTAAATTCTCTATTGGATTTATTAGTGACTATCTTATATTGATGGCCCCTGGTTCTGGTCTCCCCCACAAGTGGAAACATTTTCTCTACGTCTACCCTATTGAGCACTTTTATAATCTTAAAGGCCTCTATCAGGTCACCCCTCTGCCTTTTCTAGAAAAAAGAGCCCCAGCCCGGTCAGCCTTTCCTGGCGGGTATAATCTCTCAGTTCTGGGATCCTCCTCGTCAATCTTTCTTTGCGCCCTCTCCAGTGCCTCGATATCCTTGTTGTAATATGCTGACCAGAAGTGTGCACGGTGCTCCGAGTGGGGAATACAAGTTTACACAACCTGTCCTCATATTACAGCTTCAGCTTTTTTTTTTTTTAAATACCAGTTTTGGAATTCTTTTACAAGATATTAAAATAATTACATTGGGAGGAAGATGGTTCCTCAAAATGGAAAGCTCCTTGACCCGGAGGTCACCAGCCCACGCAGAGCTATAGGATTAATTCAAAGGCAAGTGTGAGATTCCCAGCAACACTCAGTAAACTGGTTTCGGATAATCACAATCCTATTTTTGTTGGCATGAGGGACACTGCCTGAATTTAGACAAAGTGGTGTTGCCTGGGCTTGTTCTATGGGCCAATGTGCTGGCTTGGGGACATAGGAACAAGAGTAGGCCATTCAGCCCCTCGAGTCTGCTCCGCCATTCAAATGAGATCATGGCTGATCTGCGACCTAATTCCATCTACCCGCCTTTGCTCCATATCTCTTAGTACCCTTCCCTAAAAAATCTATCGATCTCAGTTTTGAAATTTTCAATTGACCCCCAGCCTCAACAGCTTTTTGGGGGGAGCGAGTTCCAGATTTCCACAACCCTTTGTGTGAAGGGAGTAAGGTGACCAAACAATTTTGAGAGTGCTTGTCTGTCCCCTATTTTGACAAGGGGTGTAAACCAGATGGAAGTAAATCTGTTAAAATACCGGACGCAATATGTTTCCGTGCAATGGCATCTGCACGGTGAAATTTCAAGGCCGAGGGCTGCTCCCGACGGCAAAAGTCAATGGGGCCAACTTTGACCTTTGACCGGTCGCGAGGAGGGGCCTGCCATGTTGAGGCTCTTTTTTCTGAATTTGGCAGGTGAGTTGCGGACGCCAAACTGGGGGTCCTGACACTGCTCTTGGGCCTCAAGAGAGTTGGCTGCTGGGACAAGGGCGGAGGGGCCGTGAGTTGCTACTCGGAGGGGGGGTGGAGGGGGAATGGGCGGACACACCCGATGGCGAGGTGGGCTGAGGCCGGGGCCTGAAGGGTTGACGGTGGATAGGCAATGGCAAACATTTAAAGATCGCATGGATGAACTACAGAATTTGTTCATCCCAATTTGGCATAAAAATAAAACAAAAAAGGTGACTCAACCGTGGCTAACAAGGGAAATTAGGGATAGCATAAGATCCAAGGAGAGGACATATAAATTGGCCAGAACATGCAGCAAACCTGAGGATTGGGAGCAGTTTAGGATTCAGCAAAGGAGGACAAAAGGATTAATTAATAGGGGGAAAATATATTGAGAGTAAGCTTGCAGAGAACATAAAAACTGACTGTAAAAGCTTCTATAGATATGTGAAGAGAAAAAGATTGGTGAAGTCAAGTGTAGGTCCCTTGCAGTCAGAATCAGGGGAATTTATAATGGGGAACAAAGAAATGGCAGACCAATTAAATACATACTTTGGTTCTGTCTTCACAAAGGAGGACACAAATAATCTCCCAGAGATGTCGGGGAACATAGGGTCTAATGAGAGGGAGGAATTGAATGAAATCAGTATTTGTAGGGAAATGGTGTTAGGGAAATTGACGGGATTGAAGGCCAATAAATCCCCAGGGCCTGATAATCTACATCCTAGGGTACTTAAGGAAGTGGCCCTCGAAATAGTAGATGCATTGCTGGTCATCTTCCAAAATTCTATAGGCTCTGGAACAGTTCCCATGGATTGGAGGGTAGCTAATATAACCCCACTATTTAAGAAGGGTAGTAGAGAGAAAACGGGGAATTATAGACCAGTAAGCCTGACATCGGTAGTGGGGAAAATGCTAGAGTCTATTATAAAAGATGTAATAGCAGAGCACTTGGAAAACAGTGACAGGATCAGGCAAAGTCAACATGGATTTACAAAAGATAAATCGTGCTTGACTAATCTACTGGAATTTTTTGAGGATGTAACTGGTAGACTAGATAAGGGAGAACCAGTGGATGTGGTGTATTTGGACTTTCAGAAAGCTTTCGATAAGGTCCCGCATAAGAGATTAGCGTGTAAAGTTAAAGCACATGGGATTGGGGGGTAAGGTACTGTCTTGGATAGAGAACTGGTTGGCAGACAGGAAGCAAAGAGTTGGAATAAATGGGTCATTTTCCGAGTGGCAGGCAGTGACTAATGGGGTACCGCAGGGATAGGTGCTAGGACCCCAGCTATTCAGAATATATATATAAATGATCTAGACAAGGGAACTAGATGTAATATCTCCAAGTTTGCAGGCGACACAAAGCTGGGTGGGCGTGTGTGCTGTGAGGAGGATGCAGAGAAACTCCAGTACGATTTGGACAGGTTGGGTGATTAGGCAGATGCATGGCAAATGCAGTATAATGTGGATAAATGCGAGGTTATCCACTTCGGTGGCAAAAACAGGAAGACAGATTATTACCTGAACGGCAATAGATTGGGAAAAGGGGAAGTGCAACGAGACCTGGGCGTCCTTGTGCACGTCGCTGAAGGTAAGCATGCAGGTGCAGCAGGCGGTTAAGAAGGCAAATGGTATGTTGGCCTTCATAGCGAGAGGATTTGAGTACAGGAGCAAAGATGTCTTGCTGCAGTTGTACAGGGCCTTGGTGAGACCACACCTTGAGTATTGTGTGCAGTTTTGTTCGCCTTATCTGAGGAAGGATGTTCTTGCCATGGAGAGAGTGCAGCAAAGATTCACCAGACTGATACATGGGATGGCAGGAATGACGTATGAGGAGAGATTGGGTCGATTGGGCTTATACTCGCTGGAGTTTAGAAGAATGAGAGAGGATCTCATTGAAACTTATAAAATTTTAACAGGACTGGACAGACTAGATGCAGGAAGGATGTTCCCGATGGCAGGGGAGTCCAGAACCAGGGGTCACAGTCTAAAGATAAGGGGTAAGTCATTTAGGACAGAGATGAGGAGGAATTTCTTCACCCAGAGAGTGGTGAACCTGTGGAATTCTCTACCACAGAAGGCAGTTGAGGCCAATTCATTAAATATATTCAAGAAGGAGTTGGATATATTTCTTGAGGCTAAAGGGATCAAGGGATATGGGGAGAAAGCAGGGACAGGGTACTGAATTTGGATTAACAACAGAAAATGCTGGAAAAACTCAGCAGGCCAGGCAACATCCGTGGAGAGAGAAACAGAGTTAATGTTTCGGGTCGAAACCCTTCGTCAGAACTGAGAGAAAAGGCAGGAAATGAAACAAAAGGCCGTTTGGGGGCTGGGAAATGGGGGAGGGGATGAAAGAAGAGACATTAAGAGATATTCAAGGCGAGACGAGATAGTAATAGGACAGGTGAAGAAACGTTGACTCTATTTTCTCTCCACGGATGTTGCCTGGCCTGCCGAGTTGTTCCAGCATTTTCTGTTGTTATTTCGGATTTCCAGCATCCGCAGTATTTTGCTATCGTACTGAATTTGGATGATCAGCCATGATCTCATTAAATGGCGGAGCAGGCTCGAGGGGCCGAATAGCCTACTCCTGCTCCTATCTTCTATGTTTCTGACAGCGGCCCGCAGTATCTTTGTGCAGCCAGGAGGGTCACACCTGCTCCTTCTGGCTTTACCAAACTTTCCCTGGCCGTTTCTGATCGGAACATATTGAGAACAAGTTGATTAAGATGTTAAAAAAGCATATGGGATCCGTGACTTTATAAATAGAAGCACAGAGTATTAAGGCAAAGCGGTTATGCTAAACCTTTATAAATCACCGGTTCGGCCTCAGCTGGAGTACTGTGTTCAATTCTGGGCACCGCACTTTAGGAAGGATGTCAAAGCCTTGAAGAGGGTGCAGAGGAGATTTACCAGAATGGTACCAGGGATGAGGGACTCCAGTTGTGTGGATAGGGTGGAGAAGCTGGGATTGTTCTCCTTAGAATAAAGAAGGTTATGGCGAGATTTAATTGAGGCATTCAAAATCATTAGGGGCTTTGATAGAATAAAGGAGAGGTGGCAGGAGGGTCAGTAACCAGAGGACACAGATTTAAGGTAATTGGCAAAAGAACCAGAGGGGAGATGAGCAAACGTTTTGACATGCAGCGGGTTGTTGTGATCTGGAATGCGCTGCCTGAAAGGGCGGTGGAAGCAGATTCAATAGTAACTTTCAAAAGAGAATTGGATAAGTACTTGGAAAAGGAAAAATCTTCAGGGCTATGGGGAAAGTGCAGGGGAGTGGGACTAATTGGAGAGCTCTTTGAAAGAGCTGGCACAGGGCGCGATGGGCTGAATGGCCTCCTCTGTGCATACATGTGTGGCGAGTGCACAGCCTAATCTGCGTCACTGAGACCCCGAGTCACACGGGAAAGAGGCCGACCCCTAGTTTCAGGCAGAGTTTGAGCCGCCCTGCGTTAGGGGATTGTGAAAGTCCCAGTGGGCCAATCGTTGGGGGGTTAACTGCCCCATTTATGGGCCCTCATTTCCCCTCGTTCGCCCCGACCTTGCCCCAAGTGAAGACCAGCTCCCACAAGTCAAAATTTTTTTTTTTTAAACTGCCAACAATTACATCTTATCGGGCAGAATCAATTAAAAAACTTTAATCAACTAAATTTAATCATCAAAAGAAACATCACCAATCCACATAAATAGGACCAGCGACAAAGAGTTTCCAATGTGTTTGTGGAGTCATGCAGACTATAAGAACACTTTGAATGATGCTGTTCTCCAACTCGAAACACACGACACATTCACCAGGAACGTAATGTGATAAATATCTGCAGCCATGGCCTGCGACAACACTCAGCGACAATTGCTTGTGTCTCATCATCTTCATCTCCCTCATCACTGCTGGCCACAAGCTAGAGGCATCTCTGTCTGGTGGATGGGGATCCTTCCTGACTAACTGGGAATGGAAAGTTCCAGATGCTTGATAACTTCTGCAGCGTAACAACATTTGCATTTAAGGGGAAGCTGGATAAGCACATGAGGGAGAAAGGAATAGAAGGATCTGCTGACAGGGTGAGATGAAGAGGGTGGGAGGAGGCTCGTGTGGAGCATAACCACCGGCACGGACCAGTGGGGGCAGATGGCCTGGTTCTGTGCTGTAAATTCGATGTCACTCTATGTAACTCAAACCCAATTATTCTATGGGCCTTGCACAATGGTGAAGGAATAAACCAGCTCCCTGTAACTAGTGTGATATCCGCTAGCTGCTGATCTGGTAATCTCCTAACAGTAAATAAAGCATCGTCTTACCTCTGCTCCAATCGGCCCCGGTTCCTGTGAATCAAGGAAGATAAACACAAGAATGAGCATCATTGCGCTGATCCAGTGATCGGAATTATTCCCAACTCTCCGCAACTGTTGCAAACCCAGCCAGTTCCAAGTCGGTGCTCACACACAATATTACTGGAAAATGGCCGTCCGCGGATTGGCTGCCCGTCGCTCACCCATTCCCCGAAAGGAAAATCTGGCGGGGTGTGTAAGGAAGAAAGACTTGCATTTCTATAGCGCCTTTTACGACCAACAGACGTCTCAAAGCGCTTTACAGCCAATGAGGTACTTTTTGAAGTGTAGTCACTGTTGTAATGTGGGATACGCGGCAGCCAATTTGCGCACAGCAAGCTCCCACAAACAGCAATGTGATAATGAGCAGATCATCTGTTTTTGTTATGTTGATTGAGGGATAAATATTGGCCAGGACACCGGGGAGAACTCCCCTGCTCTTCTTCGAAATAGTACCATGGGATCTTTTACGTCCACCTGAGAGAGCAGACGGGGCCTCGGTTTAACGTCTCATCCGAAAGACGGCACCTCCGACAGGGCAGCACTCCCTCAGTACTGCCCCTCCGACAGTGTGGCACCCCTTCAGCACTGCACTGGGAGTGTCAGCCTAGATTTTGTGCTCAAGTCTCTGGAGTGGGACTTGAACCCACAACCTTCCGACTCAGAGGGGAGTGTGCTGCCCACGGAGCCACAGCTGACAGTGTACATCCACTATTGCCCGTTACCTGCTCAAATCTGAAAGCTTGAAGCAGAAGGTGCTCAGCGCTACAACTTTGTGCCCGGCTCAGTTCAAAATATTCCCCGTAATGTTCTCCCCCCGCCCCCACCCCACCACCCCACCACACCCGCCTCTTCCTAAAGGCAGTGACTCCTGGGGAACAGTCTCAGGGGATGGCAGCATTCTTGCGCCTCACCTTATCCTTCACGCGAGAGCCTAGACGGTGAGTGTTGGCAAGATGGTCAACTGTGACAGGCTTCACAACCACATCAGATCCGACATTGCTACCTGTCACTTAGCAGCAAGATCAGCAGAGATGATCAGGAGCAGGAGCCCAGGCTAAATCATCTTCTTCTTAGGCAGTCCCTCGGAACCGAGGATGACTTGCTTCCACATTAAAAATGAGTTCTCAGGTGACTGATGAGTCCAATGCGGGACCTACAGTCTCTGTCACAGGTGGGGCAGACGGTGGTTGAAGGGGCAGGTGGGTGGGGTGCTTGGGTTGACGTGCGTTGCTTGCGCTTGGCTTCCGCTTGCTCCCGGCGAAGAGACTCGAGGTATTCGGCGCCTTCCCGGATGCTTCTCCTCCACTTTGTGCGGTCTTGGGCCAGGGATTCCCAGATGTCGGTGGGGATGTTGCACTTTTTCAAGGAGGCTTTGAGGGTGTCCTTGAAGCGTTTCCTCTGCCCAGCTGGGGCTCTCTTGCCATGTCGGAGCTCCGAGTAGAGTGCTTGTTTTGGGAGTCTCGTATCGGGCATGCGGACGATGTGACCCGTCCATCAGAGCTGATCGAGCGTGGTCAGAGCTTCGATGCTGGGGATGTTGGCCTGAGCGAGAACACTGACGTTGGTGCGCCTATCCTGCCAATGGATTTGCAGGATCTTGCGGAGGCAGGCTAAATATTCTTCCTAGCGCAAAGATTCTGCCAGTTGTAATTCCCTTATTATCAGTCAGATCAACAGGGGTCTCATCTAGGATCCTGTTCATCTGTTTTGCTCAGTAGCACCCCACACTTTGGCCCAGATTTTCAGTGTGCCATGAGGCAGGCTTTTAGGCGTGCGGGGGGCAAAAATCCCGAATTCGGGGGTCCTGACACCATCCCGCCCAAAACCCGCCTCCACGTAAGTTTCAGAGGAGGCGGGTACCCGCCCCGCACTGGGACCCGCCAACCCGTGCGGGAAGGGATTAGTGCCAATTAACTGCCTGTTAACAGGCAGTTTTTAGCCTAATCCCTATTTTGAGGGGTGTCGTGTGAGATTCCCGACGGCTCCAAACCACGCCAGGTTAGAGCAGGCGGGCCGTCGGGTTGAAGGACTTGGAGGGGTCGCGATCTCGGTGTTCAGGTGAGTGATGGGTGCATGAGTGCAAAGGTAAGTGTGTTTGGTGTGTCTGAACTGTGTAAAGAAGTTTAAATTACCTGTACTTACCTTAACAGCCTTTCTTCCTCTAGGCGTCGGGAGTCCATCACTCAGCCGGCACTGAAAGCCGAATGGCTGCGATCTGTCAAAAGTGACAGCCTTCAGCGCCGGTGAGAGTTCTAACTGAGTCTGCGTAGAAGGACTCAGGTTAGAAGTCAGACTGTCAGTGTTTGACAGCTTCAAATAGCTGTAAAACACTGATAATTCATCTGTCAAAAACTCTTGACAGATGAAATTGCAGCCTGTGATGCCACCTGTTGCCGGGTGGCTCTTAATTGGCCTGCTGAGCCCGCTGGGCAGGCTCAACAAGGTCAATCAAAGGAAAATCGCGTGGATTGGCCGCATCTCAATGGAGGCGGGACTACAACCCGAAAGTTGTAGTCCCGCCTCCTTCCCGACTGCTGAATGAAAATCCAGCCCTTAGTATCTGTGGCTTCAGATTGTGTCAGCCGTGGCTCAGTGGGCAGCACTCTTGCCTCTGAGTCCGAAGGTTGTGGGTTCAAGTCCCACTCTAGAGACTTGAGCACAAAAATTATAGTGCAGTACTGAGGGAGTGCCGCACTGTCGGAGGGGCAGTACTGAGGGAGCGCCGCACTGTAGGAGGGGCAGTTCTGAGGGAGCGCCGCACTGTAGGAGGGGCAGTACTGAGGGAGCGCCGGAGTGTCGGCGGGGCAGTACTGAGGGAGCGCCGCACTGTCGGCGGGGCAGTACTGAGGGAGCGCCGCACTGTCGGAGGGGCAGTACTGAGGGAGCGCCGCACTGTCGGAGGGGCAGTACTGAGGGAGCGCCGCACTGTCGGAGGGGCAGTACTGAGGGAGCGCCGCACTGTCGGAGGGGCAGTACTGAGGGAGCGCCGCACTGTCGGAGGGGCAGTACTGAGGGAGCGCCGCACTGTCGGAGGGGCAGTACTGAGGGAGCGCCGCACTGTCGGAGGGGCAGTACTGAGGGAGCGCCGCACTGTCGGAGGGGCAGTACTGAGGGAGCGCCGCACTGTCGGAGGGGCAGTACTGAGGGAGCGCCGCACTGTCGGAGGGGCAGTACTGAGGGAGCGCCGCACTGTCGGAGGGGCAGTACTGAGGGAGCGCCGCACTGTCGGAGGGGCAGTACTGAGGGAGCGCCGCACTGTCGGAGGGGCAGTACTGAGGGAGCGCCGCACTGTCGGAGGGGCAGTACTGAGGGAGCGCCGCACTGTCGGAGGGGCAGTACTGAGGGAGCGCCGCACTGTCGGAGGGGCAGTACTGAGGGAGCGCCGCACTGTCGGAGGGGCAGTACTGAGGGAGCGCCGCACTGTCGGAGGGGCAGTACTGAGGGAGCGCCGCACTGTCGGAGGGGCAGTACTGAGGGAGCGCCGCACTGTCGGAGGGGCAGTACTGAGGGAGCGCCGCACTGTCGGAGGGGCAGTACTGAGGGAGCGCCGCACTGTCGGAGGGGCAGTACTGAGGGAGCGCCGCACTGTCGGAGGGGCAGTACTGAGGGAGCGCCGCACTGTCGGAGGGGCAGTACTGAGGGAGTGCCGCACTGTCAGTTAGGTGCCACCTTTCTAGATGAGATGTTAAACCAAGGTCCCGTCTGCTCTTTGGTAGATATAAAAGATCCCCTGGCACTATTTGAAAGAAGAGCAGGGGGAGTTCTCCCCAGTGTCCTGGGGCCAATATTTATCCCTCAACCAACATAATTAAAACAGATGATCTGGTCATTATCACATTGCTGTTTGTGGGAGCTTGCTGTGTGTAAATTGCCTGCCGCGTTTCCTACATTACAACAGTGACTACACTTCAAAAGTACTTCATTGGCTGTAAAGCACTTTGGGACGTCCTGAGGTTGTGAAAGGCGCTATAGAAATGCAAGTCTTTCGTTCTAATTTCTTTTCTGTAAATGTGTCACTTTCAGCATTAGTTCTTGGAGTTAGAGGTCCAGGCTGGTTATATGGCCTAGTTTTTATGGTGCAGGCAGGTACGGAAGATGCTTTATGGCCCGCACACACCACTGTTCAAAGGGGGAATGGCAGAGCTTCATGCCCGCGTAATCAAAGTGTGTGTACGACCGACCACCAACCTCCGAGGGCTGCGACCTTCCTAGTGACAGACAAGAGGTGACGAGACAGTCAGATATTGTTAGAAGGTGAAAGGTCATGCACAGGGCACCTCCGAGGTTATTCTGATTCAACTTTAAGTTTCAAAAACCCAACTGCAGCGTTGGGTCAGTTGGGCTCAGCATTGATACCCAACTCCAGACTTATGTAAACTCAATTTGCTTAACACTCTATATGGGGGAAAAATTCAGTTGGTTGCGCCACCCATTAGCGCCTTAAGAGGGCGCTAACTGGGGCGCAAACCAACTAGCGCCCGGGCGCGGCACTGCCCACGCCTCCCGCGAAATTCAGCGGGAGGTTAGTGGTGGCGCTAACCGTTAGTGCTGCGCCGCTGGCGATGACGTCATCGTCGTGCACAGCGCCCCGCTCACGCCCTGGCCGTGATCTTCGGGAGCGCCCCCGATTTACCACCGGACGCTATGTCCGACAGGGTCAGGGTGGCGTACCTGCGGCCGGGGAGGCGCAAATTAAAGGCGAGGTGCGGGACGGCTACTTTTGTTGTTGGCCGCCTGCCAGCACCTGCCTGCGCTCCTGTCCCCGACCTCCTGAACCGCCCCCCCGCGGAGTGCCGGCTGCGCTCCAAGAGCCCGGCACTTCTCTTGGGTGCCGGGCTCTTTAGCCTGCACTCCTGATCCCCAGGGGCCCAGCTGGGCCCCAGGTCGCGCTGTACAAGGCCCCTCCCCTTTAAGAAGGGGAGGAAGGCCTGCAATACCGCAGCGCGACGCGCCGCAGCGTGTGGCAAACAGGGCTATACTGAATTTCTCCCCCTATGACTGGAGTTAACCCACAGCAAAGATTTCATGATGCACCAATGCCAAAGTGGCAGTATAACTTGCTTCTGAATGAGATGTTTACTCACGGTTATTCTGGACACTCCGGGTGGTCCTGGTAGTCCTGGGTCTCCCTGCGAAGAGAATGAAATGTCTTTACCATCTTCTAGTCAACAACACAACACGTGATGACAAAGGGTCATCGACCTGAAACGTTAACTCTGTTTCTCTCTCCACAGATGCTGCCTGACCCGCTGAGTATTTCCTGCATTTTCTGTTTTTATTTCAGATTTCCAGCATCAGCGGTATTTTGATTTTGTAACACAACACAGCTGTCTGACACAGGGCCTGTCGCTCAATCGAGTGCCACCTTGCTCAGTTAGTAGCATTTTCACTTCTGAGTCAGAGATCAAGGCGTCCGAGCCCCATTCAAGAGACATGAGCCCATAATCCAGGCTGACACTCCCAGTGCAGTACTGAGGGAGCGCCGCACTGTCGGAGGGTCAGTACTGAGGGAGCGCCGCACTGTCAGAGGGTCAGTACTGAGGGAGCGCCGCACTGTCGGAGGGTCAGTACTGAGGGAGCGCCGCACTGTCGGAGGGTCAGTACTGAGGGAGCGCCGCACTGTCGGAGGGTCAGTACTGAGGGAGCGCCGCACTGTCGGAGGGTCAGTACTGAGGGAGCGCCGCACTGTCGGAGGGGCAGTACTGAGGGAGCGCTGCACTGTCGGAGGGGCAGTACTGAGGGAGTGCCACACTGTCGGAGGGGCAGTACTGAGGGAGCGCTGCACTGTCGGAGGGGCAGTACTGAGGTAGCGCTGCACTGTTGGAGGGGCAGTACTGAGGGAACGCTGCACTGTCGGAGGGGCAGTGCTGAGGGAGCGCCGCACTGTCGGAGGGGCAGTGCTGAGAGAGCGCCGCACTGTCGGAGGGGCAGTGCTGAGGGAGCCGCACTGTTGGAGGGGCAGTGCTGAGGGAGCCGCACTGTTGGAGGGGCAGTGCTGAGGGAGCGCCGCACTGTCGGAGGGGCAGTGCTGAGAGAGCGCCGCACTGTCGGAGGGGCAGTGCTGAGAGAGCGCCGCACTGTCGGAGGGGCAGTGCTGAGGGAGCCGCACTGTCGGAGGTGCCAGCTTTCGGAGGAGGCGTTAAACCGATGCCCCGTCTGCCCTCTCAGGTGGGTATAGAACACCCAATAGCTCCATTCATAGAAACATAGAAGATAGGAGCAGGAGTAGGCCATTCGGCCCCTCGAGCCTGCTCTGCCATTCAATGCAATCATGGCTGATCATCCAAATTCAGTACCCTAAAGAAGAAGAAGCAGGTGAGGCAACAGTTAACCCTTACTCAGTACCTCCAAAAACAGATTAGTGGTCATTTAACTCATTTGTTGTCTGTGGGAGCTTGCTGTGTACAATTTGGCTTCCGCGTTTCCTACATTACAAACAGTGACTACATTTCAAAAGTACTTCATTGGCTGTAAAGCGTTTTTGGGACACCTGAGAATGTGAAAGCCACTACAGAAATGCAAGTTCGTTCTTTCAAACAAGCTCATCCCAGTAAATCAGCAGCGTTTTACACTGTGCAGCAAGGTCGTGAGTAAACATAGTGAGAGAGGAAGTATTAAGGGGCTTAGCAGCTTTAAAAGTGGATAAATCCCCAGGCCCGGATGAAATGTATCCCAGACTGTTAAACGAAGCAAAAGAGGAAATAGCAGAGGCCCTGACCATCATTTTTCAATCCTCTCTGGCTTCAGGTGTGGTGCCGGAGGACTAGAGGACTGCTAATGTGGTACCCTTGTTTAAAAAGGGAGAAAAGGATAGACTGAGTAATTACAGGCCAGTCAGCCTAACCTCAGTGGTGGGAAAATTATTGGAAAGAATTCTGAAGGACAGGATAAATCTTCATTTAGAAAAATGTAAGAAGTCACACAACACCAGGTTATAGTCCAACAGTTTTATTTGAAATCACAAGCTTTCGGAGCGCTGCTCCTTCGTCAGGTGAAGTGGAGAGATGCATAAAGACACAGCTTATATAGTCAGAGAATAATGCCAGATGTTTACAGGTAATCTTTCTAACTGCCATTTATCACACCTCGGCAGAGAGATAATCACAGCGATCAAAGGTGTGAATGGTGTCCAAACAGGTTAGTCAGGAAAACATTACATCAAAGAACAATGAGGTGGGGTCACAAGGGGTCAAATGTTGCAGATGCTGGGGTCTGTATGAAAAACAAAAAAAGGACAAAAACATTTCTTTTTTTGCTGTAAATCACAGCAGGTCCGGCCGCATCTGTGTAGAGAGAACAAGCCAACGACGACTCGAGTCTGGGTGACCCTACGTCAGGTGGGGTTACATGTAGCGTGACATGAACCCAAGATCGTGGTTGAGGCCGTCCTCATGAGTGCGGGACTTGGCTATCAGTTTCTGCTCGATGATTTTGCGTTGTCGTGTGTCTCGAAGGCCGCCTTGGAGAATGTTTACCCGAAGATCGGAGGCTGAATGTCCTTGACTGCTGAAGTGTTCCCCGACTGGGAGGGAACACTCCTGCCTGGCGATTGTTGCACGGTGTCCGTTCATCCGTTGTCGCAGTGTCTGCATGGTCTCGCCGATGTACCATGCTCCGGTGCATCCTTTCCTGCAACGTATGAGGTAGACAACGTTGGCCGAGTCACATGAGTATGTACCATGTACCTGGTGGGTGGTGTCCTCACGTGTGATGATAGTATCTGTGTTGATCATCTGGCCAATGTTGTCTACCTCATACGTTGCAGGAAAGGATGCCCCGGAGCATGGTACATCGGCGAGACCATGCAGACACTGCGACAACGGATGAACGGACACCGTGCAACAATCGCCAGGCAGGAGTGTTCCCTCCCAGTCGGGGAACACTTCAGCAGTCAAGGACATTCAGCCTCCGATCTTTGGGTAAGCATTCTCCAAGGCGGCCTTCGAGACACACGACAATGCAAAATCGTCGAGCAGAAACTGATAGCCAAGTTCCGCACTCATGAGGACAGCCTCAACCGCGATCTTGGGTTCATGTCACGCTACATGTAACCCCACCTGACGTAGGGTCACCCAGACTCGAGTCGTCGTTGGCTTGTTCTCTCTACACAGATGCGGCCGGACCTGCTGTGATTTACAGCAAAAAAAAAATGTTTTTTTGTCTGTTTTTTGTTTTTCATACAGGCCCCAGCATCTGCAACATTTGACCCCTTGTGACCCCACCTCATTGTTCTTTGATGTAATGTTTTCCTGACTAACCTGTTTGGACACCATTCACACCTTTGATCGCTGTGATTATCTCTCTGCCGAGGTGTGATAAATGGCAGTTAGAAAGATTACCTGTAAACATCTGGCATTATTCTCTGACTATATAAGCTGTGTCTTTATGCATCTCTCCACTTCACCTGATGAAGGAGCAGCGCTCCGAAAGCTTGTGATTTCAAATAAAACTGTTGGACTATAACCTGGTGTTGTGTGACTTCTTACATTTGTCCACCCCAGTCCAACTCCGGCATCTCCACACCATGGCTACTATCTTCATTTAGAAAGACACGGATTAATCAGGGATAGTCAGCACGGATTGGGGAAGGTCGTGTCTGACAAACCTGATTGAATTTTTTGAGGTGGTAACAAGGAGGGTAGATGAGGGTAGTGCGTTTGATGTAGTGTATATGGACTTTAGCAAGGCTTTTGATAAGGTTCCACATGGCAGACTGGTCATGAAGTTGAAAGCCCATGGGATCCAGGGCAAAGTGTCAAGTTGGATTCAAAACTGGCTCGGAGGCAGGAAGCAGAGGGTAATGGTTGATGGGTGTTTTTGTGACTGGAAGGTTGTTTCCAGTGGGGTTCCGCAGGGCTCAGTACTAGGTCCCTTGCTTTTTGTGGTATATATCAACGATCTAGACTTGAATATAGGGGTATGATTAAGAAGTTTGCAGTTGATACTAAAATCAGCTGTATGGTTGACACTGAAGAAGGAAGCTGTAGACTGCAGGAAGATATCAATAAATTGGTCAGGTGGGCAGAACAGTGGCAAATGGAATTCAATCCGGAGAAGTGTGAGGTAATGCATTTGGGGAGGGCTAACAAGGAAAGGGAATACATATTAAATGGTAGGACACTGAGTAGTGTAGAGGAACAAAGGGACCTTGGAGTGCATGTCCACAGATCCCTGAAGGTAGCAGGCCAAGTAGATAAGGTGGTTAAGAAGGCATACGGAATGCTTGCCTTTATTAGCCGTGGCATAGAATACAAGAGCAGGGGGGTTATGCTTCAACTGTATAAAACACTAGTTAGGCCTCAGCTAGAGTACTGCGTGCAGTTCTGGTCACCACATTACAGGAAAGATGTGATTGCACTAGAGAGGGTACAGAGGAGATTTACAAGGATGTTGCCGGGAGTAGAGAATCTTAGCTATGAGGAAAGACTGGATAGGCTGGGTCTGTTTCCCTTGGAACAGAGGAGGCTGAGGGGAGACCTTATTGAGGTGTATAAAATTATGAGGGGGCCTAGATAAAGTGGATAGAAAGGACCTATTTCCCTTAGCAGAGGGGTCACAAACCAGGGGGCACAGATTTAAAGTAATTGGGGGAAGGTTTAGAGGGGTTTAGAGGAAATGTCTTCACCCAGAGGGTTGTGGGGGTCTGGAACTCACTGCCTGAAAGGGTGGTAGAGGCAGGAACCCTAACCACATTTAAAAAGTACTTGGATGTGCACTTGGGATGCTGTAACCTGCAGGGCTACGGACCAAGAGCTGGGAAGTGGGATTAGGCTGGATAACTCTTTGTTGGCCGGCGCGGACACGATGGGCTGAAATGGTCTCCTTCCGTTCTGTAACTTTCTATGATTCTATGAGATGATTACTGTAATGTATATACCGTTAAGGGGGGGAACTACTTTTTACAGCTCATGCATACTGTAGTACCGGCAGTGACCACACCTGTATATAGCACTGAGTAGTAATCTGTACAGTCAGTTCCAGAGTGAGCCACGTTGAGTAAACACCTCTTGTACCATTCTCCTGCAGTCTGTGTCTTACTACTGACGGACACAACATTGGCAACGAGGCACATTCAATCCTACCTGCAACTCTGCATCACCTCCCAGGGAATCGTTCCTGGAGACCAGTAGATTGGAGGTCAAGGCCAGAGACACGGGCGTCGACCACGGGCAACCACCCAGTCATCCAGCAGAGACTCGAGAATTGCGGGGTAGGCTGTTGAGAGCCAGGCTTGGCTTTCCAGTCACGGTGGTACAGCGAAATGGGCTGGCAACAGGTAGTGCACAGACCCTTCCCGGACAGCGGTGGGCTAGAGCCCGACCGAGTGGCACAGCAAAGGGCCGAGCAGCATCGACGGGAGAGAGAGAGAGAGAGAGGGCAGAGCGCACAGGGCGCAGCCGGTGTTCAGGGGCCGAGCAGTGTCGAGGAGAGGGAGAGAGACGCGCAGAAACCCGCGAGGCGCCGCCATTGCCACGAGGACCGCTGAGAGCGGCGTTGGCAGCAGCAGGGGAGGAAGGAAAGCGCGGAAGACGACATTTTAAGCCATTTTAAACCACGCCCAAAGTGCCGAAGAGTGGCAGTATCACCGCATTTGACAATGAAGTCGAAGATTGGACTACATATGTCGAACGAATAGAGGTATACTGCAAGGCAAATGAGGTGTCAGATGACAAGAAAGCGCCGGTATTGTTAAATTTAATGGGTGCAAAGACGTATGGCTTATTACGAAATCTAGTAACCCCAGCGAAGCCAGTGGAAAAGAGTTTTGGAGACATAGTGACGATACTACAGGAACATTTAAACCCCACACCGTTGCTGATAGCAGAAAGATTCAAGTTTCACAAACGGAACAAGCATAAGGATGAAAGCAATGCTGAATATTTAACAGAACTGCGCAAACTATCAAAACACTGCCAGTTTGGAATGGGACTGGCAAATACCTTAAGGGACAAGTTTGTGTGTGGGCTTCAAAGTGAAGGAACCCAGAAACGGCTTTTATCTGAAAAGGACCTTACGCCGGACAAGGCTTTCAGCATTGCGGTATCATATGAAGCAGCAGCACGGGGCACTGCAGAGATACAACAGAGACCGCAAGAATATGGCACAAACGAAATGTCATACAGAACAGAGAAGTGCTATCGCTGCAGCAGAACAACACACGACCACAATGATTGCTGGTTCAAAGACAAAGTGTGCAGACAGTGTGGAAAAGTAGAACACATAGCACGAGTCTGCAGGTCAGGAAAGAAAACCAGCAATAAGAAATTTCCAAAAGAAAAGTACAAGAAAGTACATAAGGTGACGGAGAATAGTTCAGACGAACAAAAGAGTGATACTGACTCCGAAAGCAGGGAGCTGAGTTGTCTGAAACTACATAATGTGATCAAAACGGAGGATCACCGAACCATTTGGGTCACTCTCAAGATAGCAGGAGTCCAGGTAAAGATGGAATTGGACACAGGATCAGCCCTAACAGTCATAAACCGATGGGACTACGAGCGGCTATTCTCACACATACCCTTGAGAGACACAAAAATTATTTTGAAGACGTACACGGGGCAAAAAGTCTACCCCAAAGGAAAAATAAGGGTGACCGTTATATATAACGGTAAGGAAACACCAAAACTAGACCTGTATGTATTGCAAGATGGAGGACCACCATTACTGGGACGTGAATGGATCCGGAAAATACAGCTGGATTAGCATTCCATACAAGCACTGACTGTGGCTGCCAAAAAGGATGACGACGTCACACCTGGGCGACTGTCAAAGATCCTAACCGACACGCAAGAAGTGTTCCAGCAAGGACTCGGAACACTAAAAGGCATGACAGCAACAATTAAAATCGAAGAAAACGCAAGCCCAAAATTTTTTAAGGCCAGACCGGTACCTTATGCAATCCGCCCAGCTGTCGAAGCAGAGCTGGAGAGTTTGGAACGTTCAGGAGTACTGTCCAAGGTAGACTGGAGCGAGTGGGCTACACCCATCATCCCTGTGATGAAAAAGTCATTGAGCAGCACGCCTGGGGAGCCAAGGAAGGTTCACATCTGTGGGGACTTTAAGGTAACAGTGAACCCAGTCCTTCACACCGTGCAATATCCACTTCCGCAGATTGAAGATATTTTCGCCTCGCTATCTGGAGGGAAACACTTCACTAAGATTGATCTGGCCCAGGCGTATCTGCAAATGGAGGTAGAAGAAGCATCAAAAAAATACCTCACTATCAACACCCATAAAGGTCTCTACCAATACAACCGGCTGGTATTCGGGGTAGCATCAGCTCCGGCTATTTGGCAAAGGGCAATGGAACAAGTCCTGCAAGGGATCCCAGGGACCCAGTGTTATTTGGATGACATCCTGGTCACGGGCGAAAATGACAGTGATCACCTCGCCAACCTGGAGCAGGTGCTCACTAGATTGAATGAATATGGGCTCCAAGCTAACCGCCCCAAATGTGAGTTTTTTAAAAAACAGATCTCGTATTGTGGCCACGTTATCGATAAAGAGGGGTTATATAGGTCCCCAGAAAAGATTGAGGCAGTAGTCAAGGCTCCAGCACCAGAAAACGTGTCACAACTGAGGTCGTTCCTGATGTGCCTCAATAATCCCGAGACTCGATGTTAGCGGAACAAGACAAGGCTTTTATTAACTTAGAAGATAACACGCAGTGGAGAGAGGTATCTTCCATCTGGAGCTCTGCAGTACTGGATATGAGGCCAGACTGAGCTGGCTTACATAGAGGCCTGGTATGGGCGGAGCCCTACACACAACACATTCCATACATTCCAATATACAATACAATGGTGAGGAGAAACCTGAAACCAACCACAGTCACAGGCAATACAATGGTGAGGGGAAACCTGAAACCAACCACAGTCACAGGCAGTGATGAATGGAATATTTCATCACAGTTCCTCGGGCTGGTAAACTACTACCATAAGTTCTTGCCAAATTTGTCTACAATACTACACCCACTGAACACCCTACTGCAAACTGGAGTGCCATGGAAGTGGAGTGACGAATGTAAACGAGCTTTCCAGAAGAGCAAAACACTAATCACATCGAAAGAGGTATTGGCCCATTTCAACCCAGCACTACCAATTCGGTTGGCGTGTGATGCGTCACCCTACGGCATTGGAGCGGTGCTGTCGCACAAATTCTTGGACGGCTCAGAGAGGCCAATAGCCTTTGCGTCACGATCACTAACCTCAGCCGAGCGTAACTACGCCCAGATTGACAGGGAGGCCCTCAGCCTAGTGTGGGGAGTGAAAAAGTTCAATCACTATCTGCATGGGCAGAAATTCACCTTGCTGACTGACCACCAGCCTCTTGTCTCCATTTTTAATCCGAAGAAGGGCGTTCCGGTGACGACTGCGCAACGACTACAAAGATGGTCACTCTTTCTAGGGGCGCACCACTATGAGATTGAATATAAGGGCACGAAACAGCATGGAAATGCTGATGGGCTATCACGCCTGCCACTGCCTACTGCGGAGGAAGCACCAGCAGTGGATCCTGTCGAAATATTTCATTCGACTATAGTTGAATACCTACCGGTAACTAACGCTCGTATAGAAAAGGAGACCCGAAATGACCCGACACTGTCTCGGGTATATGATTTGACGGTGAAGGGATGGCCAGCACATGGCAACTCACTGTTGCCAGCATTCTCGACAAGAAGAGAACAGCTGTCAGTGTGCCGGGGGACCTTGATGTGTGGATCCCGAGTGGTAAATCCACCCAAGTTAAGGGATAGAGTGCTCAATGAGCTTCATGAGGGTCATCTGGGAGGGGTAAAAATGAAAAGCCTTGCCAGGGCTTATGTGTGGTGGCCAGGAATCGATAAACAAATCGAGGACCTGACCAAGAGCTGCTCAGGATGCCAGAAAGTCCAAAATGTACCACCACATGCCCCTCTACACCCATGGGAGTGGCCCTCATCTCCATGGCAACGGGTGCATATTGATTTTGCTGGTCCATTCATGGGCTCAATGTTTTTAATAGCTGTGGATGCGCACTCGAAATGGCCTGAGGTCATCAAAATGTCCTCCACCACCACGGAGAAAACTATTGCAGTCCTACGGACCATTTTTGCCAGGAATGGCTTGCCAGAACAGATTTGCTCCGATAACGGACCACAGTTTGTGTCCGAAGAGTTCCGGAGGTTTATGAAGAAGAATGGGGTAAGGCATTACACATCCGCCCCGTATCATCCAGCCACAAATGGATTGGCTGAGAGGTTCGTACAAACCTTTAAGAAGGCAATAAAGGCTATGTACAATGACAACATTCCGCTGCAGCATAAGGTGGACAATTTCCTGTTCGCCTACCGGAATGCGACACATGCAGTCACCAACCAGGTCCCGGCCATGATGTTCTTTAACCGAAGGTTAAGATCTCGCCTGGATTTGCTCAGACCAAACGTACGAAGAGTTGTTAAGAGTAAGCAATTCCAGCACATCCATGAGAAGCCAACAAGGAGCTTCAATGTAGGGCAACCAGTCTTGGCCCGCGACTACCGAACAGAAAAATGGCAGCCAGGAACGATATGCACAAGGCAGGGCCCACTAGTGTACACAGTGGACGTTGGGGAGAACATCGTGAGATGCCATGCTGACCAGATCCTAGAGTCACAGGAACAAGTCAACCCCATGCCTCGCCCATACGTACCTGGTGAGGAACCCGACGTACAGGTCGCATCTACCCCAGAAACAGTAGCATCGGAAGCTGATGACCCAACCGACGACAGGGTGCCAGAATCGCCTCCGCACCAAGAGCGAGACACTCGGGAAAGGCGCTATCCAGAAAGGATCAGAAAGCCTCCCCAAAGACTGAATATATAAATGGACTATTTTCAGCTAACATTGTATGTTAAAAGTGTTAATTGTAATTAGTTTGATATTTAATTTTTAAATGAGTGTTATGGTACTGTTAATCTAAAAGGGGAGGAATTGTAATGTATATACCTTTAAGGGGGGAACTGCTTTTTACAGCTCATGTATACTGTAGTACCGGCAGTGACCACACCTGTATATAGCACTGAGTAGTAATCTGTACAGTCAGTTCCAGAGTGAGCCACATTGAGTAAACACTTGTTGTACCGTTCTCCTGCAGTCTGTGTCTTACTACTGACGGACACAACAATTACTATTAGACCCCAAGTGGTGAAGTTGGAAGTGGAAAAGGCCATTTAGCCCATCAAACTAACTCCCTTTACAGGCCATGGACAATCATGGACACCTCAACCATTTAATCAATATCGAGTTCAAAAATTTCAGATCATAACCTCGGCCCCTATTACATTTTTACTTTTATATTTTTTTTCCACCCCTTTGTTTTGGGTTTTCCCTCCCCCCCTTTCCTTTTTTTTCTCTCTCCCACATGGCAGCTGTCTCTCATCCTGCCAGTACACTTCACACCTAATCTAGAGCCGTCTTTTGTCTCCACTGTCCTATTACCATCTCGTCTGGTTTTGAATACCTCTTAATGTCTCTTTACTTCTTTTGTTCTATCGCAGCCCTGCCTTCGATCTATTTCATTTCCTTTCCAGTTTTGAAAAAGGGTTTCGACCCGAAACGTCAACTCTAATTTCTCTCCACGGATGTTGCCTGGCCTGCTGAGTTTTTCCAGCATTTTCTGTTGTTATTTCGGATTTCCAGCATCTGCAGTATTTTTGCTATCGTAATCATTTAAGGTGTCAGCCGTGGCTCAATGGGCAGCACTCGCAGCTTCCTGAGTCAGAATAGTTGTGGGTTCAAATCCCACTCCAGAGACTTGAGCACAAAAATCTAAGCTGACACTACAGTGCAGTGCTGAGGGAGTGCTGCACTGTCGGAGGTGCCGTCTTTTGGATGAGACATTAAAGGAACGCTCTCTCAGGTGAATGTAAAAGATCAAATGGTCACTATTCGAAGAAGCTTTAAGATGATAAGAGAGAAGGACATAAGTATGACAAAAACCAGGTTAATAGATTGGAGCAAAGCTGATTTTGAGGGGCTGAGAATAGAAATTGCGAAGATAAAATGAACAACAATATTGGCAAACAACGATGTAGAACGACAATGTTTAAAACAATGTTCAGCAGAGTGCAGGAAAAATATATTCTGCTAAAAGGAAAGAACAAACTAAACACTAATCAGACTCCATGGATGAATAAAGACATAAGGGAACAACTGAGGGTAAGGAAAGAGGCATAGATTAAGTACATAGGCAGCAGGGGAGTGCATGATAAGAGAGAATACGAAAAGATTAGGAGAGAAGTCAAAAAAACAATTAGGAAAACAAAGAGGAACTATGAAATTAAGTTATCAAAGAACATAAAACAAAACAGTTAAATATTTTACAGGCACATCAGTAATAAAAAGGTTGGGATGGGAATAGGGCCATTAAGGGATAGACAGGACAATACCACAGGTAACGATAGAGAGATGGCAGAAATATTAAATCATTATTTTGCTTCGGTATTTACCAGGGAGATAGAACAGGTGGACATGACATTGGATGATGAGATGAGTAATGAGATAAGTGCATTTAAAGTAAAACAGGGGATATATTAAATAAATTAATCAAACTCAAAGAGGATAAAACCCCTGGTCCGGATGGATTTCATCCACACATTTTAAAAGAATCTAGGGACGAGATAGCAGAGGCATTATTACACATATTTAATAACTCATTAGAAAAAGGTGTGGTGCCAGAGGACTGGCGGATAGCTAACATAATATCAATATTTAATAAGGGGGATAGAACATGTCCAGGGAATTATAGACCAGTCAGCTTAACATCGGTGGTAGGAAAAATAATGGAATCCCTACTAAAGGAGAAAATAGAAGAACATCTCGAAATGAAAAGTATAATAATGAATAGTCAGCATGGATTTCAAAAGGGGAAATCTTGCTTGACCAACCTTGAATTTTTTGAAGAAGTAACAGAGAGAGTAGACAAGGGTAATGCAGTAGATGTAATTTATCTAGATTTTCAAAAGGCCTTCGATAAGGTATCACATAATAGACTCATGAATGAGGTCAGAGAACACGGAGTCAGGGGACAAGTAGCAGAATGGATTGCTGGCTGGCTTCAGGACAGAAAGCAGAGAGTAGGGGGGAGAAATTCAGTTATAACAACAGAAAATGCTGGAAAAACTCAGCAGGCCAGGCAACATCCGTGGAGAGAGAAATAGAGTCAATGTTTCAGGTCAAAACCCTTCTACAGAACTGAGAGAAAAGGCAGGAAATGAAACAGATTAAAAGGCAGTTTGGGGGCTGGGAAATGGGGGAGGGGATGAAAGAAGAGACATTGAGAGATATTCAAGGTGAGACGAGATGGTAATAGGACAGGTAAAGAAACAGACACTGGCTCGAGATGAAGTGTGAAATGCGCTGGCAGAGTGAGAGACAGCTGCCATGTGGGAGAGAGAAAAAGGAAAAGGTACAAACCAAAAGTGTGGATAAAAAATATAAAAATATAATAGGGGCCGAGGTTATGATCTGAAATTGTTGAACTCGATATTGAGTCCGGAAGGCTGTAAAGTGCCTAGTCAGAAGATGAGGTGCTGTTCCTCGAGTTTACGCTGAGCTTCCGTGGAACAATGCAAGAGGCCGCGGACAGTGAGGTCTGAGTGGGAATGGGGCGGTGAATTGAAATGACAGGTGACCGGAAGCTTGGGGTCACCCTTACGGACTGAACGGAGGTGTTCCGCAAAGCCTGCTGAGTTTTTTCAGCATTTTCTGTTGTTATTTCGGATTTCCAGCATCTGCAATATTTTGCTGTCAGAGAAATTCGGTTGCTTTGCACCACCCGTTAGCACCCTAAGAGGGCACTAATGGGGCACAAAACAACTAGCACCTGGGCGTGGCGCCGCCAACGCCTCCCGCAAAATTCAGCGAGAGGTTAGCGGTGACGGTAACCATTGGTGCCCCGCAGTGCTGCGCTGCTGGTGTTGACGTCATTGCTGTGCGCAGCGCCCCGCTCGCACCCCAGCCGCAATCTTCAGTAGCGCCCCCTGACATACCGCCGGGGTCAAGGGAGCCTACCTGCGGCCGGGGCGGCGCAAATTAAAGGCGAGGTGCTGGGCGGCCATTTTTGTTGCTGGCCGCCTGCCAGCACCTGCCTGCGCTCCCGTTCTCCTGAGCAACCCCCCCCCCCGCCCACCCTGCGGAGTGCCGGCTGCACTCCATGAGCCCGGCACTTCTCTTGAGCGCCGGGCTCTTTTGCCGGCACTCCGATCCCGGTGGCCCAGCTGGGCTCCGGGTCGCGCTGCGCAAGGCCCCTCCCCTTTAAGAAGGGGAGGAAGGCCTGCAATGTTGCGGCGCGATGCGCCGCGATATTCCCTCGCAGCGCCCCAAGAGGGAGGCGGGGCACTTCCAGTAGCACCCCGCTTCCTTCTTGGGGCGCTACCGATGAATTTCGGCCGTGGGAGGCGCTAATTTTTTCAGGGCGCTAAAGGGGCGCAACTCAATTTTCCCCCTAGGAGTAAAGGGTAGCTATTCACAGTGGCAGAAGGTGGGTAGTGGTGTTCCACAAGGATCAGTGCTGGGACCACTGTTGTTCACAATTTACATTAATGTTTTAGACTTTGGAATCAAAAACACAATATCTAAATTTGCAGATGCTACCAAATTGGGGGGTTAGTCAATCCTGAGGAGGACTGCAACAAATTACAGGAGGACATTAATAAACTTGCAGAATGGGCAAACAATTGGCAAATGAAGTTCAACACAGATAAATGTGAGGTATTACATTTTGGTAGGAAGAATAGGGAGGTCACTTATTACTTGGAGGGTGCGAGTCTGGGTGGGGTAGAGGAACAAAGGGATCCCGGAGTACAAATACACAAATCACTAAAAGTTGCGACACAGGTTAGCAAGGCCATAAAAAAAGCAAACCAAGCACTAGGGTTTATTTCTAGAGCTTAAGATTGAAAAGTAGTGAAGTTATGCTAAACCTGTATCGAACCTTGGTTAGACCACACTTGGAGTACTGCGTATAGTTCTGGTCGCCATATTATAAAAAGGATAGAGGCACTGGAGAGGGTGCAGAGAAGATTTACAAGGATGATACCAGAAATGCGAGGGTATACATATCAGGAAAGGATGAACAGGCTGGGACTATTTTCTCTTGAAAAAAAGAAGGCTGTGGGGTGACCTAATAGAGGTCTTTAAAATTATGAAAGGTTTTGATAGAGTGGATACAGAGAGAGTGTTTCCACTTGTGGGGAAGAGCAACACTAGGGGCCATCAATATAAGATAGTCACCAAGAAATCCAATAGGGAATTCAGGAGAAACTTCTTTACCCAGAGAGTGGTGAGAATGTGGAACTCGCTACCACAGGGAGTGGTAGAAGCGAATAGTATCGATGCATTTAAGGGGAGGCTAGACAAGCCTATGAGGGAGAAGGGAATAGAGGGTTACGCTGATAGATTTAGATGAGGAAAGACGGGAGGAGGCTCGAGTGGAGCATAAATGCCAGCATGGAGTGGTTGGGTCGAATGGCCTCTTTCTGTGCCGTATACCCTATGTAATCCTTTGTAGAAGAGCAGGGGAGTTCTCCCCGGTGTCCTGGCCAATATTTATCCCTCAATCAACATCATAAAAAAGGTGTTGTATAAATGCAAGTCTTTCTTTTATTTCTTTAGTCACCTGGTGGAAAATTCTATCTAGAAATGCCCTGATCCCCAAAGAATAACTAGGTGAGACTCCATTGTCCATTCTCATATTCACCACCAATCCGCCCTGGCCGGTTACTCTCTTTAAGTAATATTTCCACAGCGCCTCCAGCACAGGAACCGACTGGATTTCCAGAATCTTCCAATGTCATTGAACTTTGAATCAGTCGGGCAGATGGGTGTCCAAGGACCCCACCAGGTTGTCCTCTGCCGCTTTGGCCGAATTTCAGGTGAGAAGCGGGGGGGGTGGGTGGCTGGCGGTAAATAACATTCCACCCTGTCTCTTTCTTTGTTATTTTAGCCCCTTTCAGGGAATTCGAGTGTTGCCCAAGTTCCCGTCCAATGTGCAGCACTTTACACTTCAGCTGCCATTGCTCTGTCTCCACTTACCTATTTTGTCAAACTCATTCTGTAATCTCTAAACTATCTCCTCTGATTCCACTACCTCTCTTAGTATTGACTCATCTGCAAATGTGCTGCAATCCCAATAATGCAGTATCAGGGCTGTGTGATGTCCCCAATAATGCAGAATAACTAGGTGTCTTCACAAAGGAGGACACAAATAATCTCCCAGAGATGTCAGGGAACATAGGGTCTGATGAAAGGGAGGAACTGAAAGAAATCAGTATTTGTAGGGAAATGGTGTTAGGGAAATTGATGGGATTGAAGGCCGATAAATCCCCAGGGCCTGATAATCTACATCCTAGGGTACTTAAGGAAGTGGCCCTAGAAATAATAGATGCATTGCTGATTGTCTTCCAGCATTCGATGGAATCTGGAACAGTACCCATGGATTGGAGGGTAGCTAATGTTACCCCACTATTCAAAAACGGTGGTAGAGAGAAAACGGGGAATTATAGACCGGTAAGCCTGACATCGGTAGTGGGGAAAATGCTAGAGTCCATTATAAAAGATGTAATAGCAGAGCACTTGGAAAACAGTGACAGGATCGGACAAAGTCAACATGGATTTACAAAAGGTAAATCGTGCTTGACTAATCTACTGGAATTTTTTGAGGATGTAACTGGTAAAATAGATAAGGGAGAACCAGTGGATGTGGTGTATTTGGACTTTCAGAAGGCTTTCGATAGGTCCCGCATAAGAGATTAGCGTGTAAAGTTAAGGCACATGGGATTGGGGGTATTGACTTGGATAGAGAACTGGTTGGCAGACAGAAAGCAAAGAGTTGGAATAAACGGGTCTTTTTCCGAGTGGCAGGCAGTGACTAGTAGGGTACCGCAGGGATCAGTCCTTGGACCCCAGCTATTCACAATATATATTAATGATCTAGACAAGGGAACTAGATGTAATATCTCCAAGTTTGCAGATGACACAAAGCTGGGTGGGCGTGTGTGCTGTGAGGAGGATGCCGAGAAACTCCAGGATGATTCGGACAGGTTGGGTGATTGGGCAGAAGCATGGCAGATGCAATATAACGTGGATAAATGCGAGGTTATCCACTTTGGTGTCAAAAACAGGAAGGCAGATTATTATCTGAATGGCAATAGATTGGGAGAAGGGGAAGTGCAACGAGACCTGGGTGTCCTTGTGCACCAGTCGCTGAAGGTAAGCATGCAGGTGCAGCAGGCGGTTAAGAAGGCTTGCTGCAGTTTTACAGGGCCTGGGTAAGACCACATCTTGAGTACTGTGTGCAGTTTTGGCCGCCTTATCTGAGGAAGGATGTTCTTGCCATGGAAGGAGTTCAGCGAAGATTCACCAGGCTGATACCTGGGATGGCAAGAATGACATATGAGGAGAGATTGGGTCGATTGGGCTTATACTCGCTGGGGTTTAGAAGAATGAGAGGTGATCTCATTGAAACTTATAAAATTCTGACAGGACTGGACAGACTAGATGCAGGAAGGATGTTCCCGATGGTGAGGGAGTCCAGAACCAGGGGTCACAGTCTAAGGATAAGGGGTAAGCCATTTAGGACAGAAATGAGGAGGAATTTACACACCCTAATTGACAAACATGTTCACCAAAACAAAAGCAAAATTTTTGCCTGCTTTATAGATTTCCAGAAGGCTTTTGATTCTATTTGGCACGATGGTCTATTCTTGAAACTTATTGAAAGTGGTGTAGGGGGAAAAACATATGATGTAATTAAATCAATGTATACAAACAATAAATGTGCAGTTAAAATTGGAGACAAACAAACAAAATACTTCTCACAGGGGCGTGGCGTGGCGCAGGGCTCGCCCATCTCACCAACACTCTAATATTTACATAAATGAATTGGCAAAACTACTTGAACAATCTACAGCACCTGGCCTCGCCCTGTATGACTCCAAGGTTAAATTCCTCCTCTATGCAGATGACCTGGTTCTGCTCTCACCAACTGAGGAGGGTCTACAGCAGAACCTGGATCTGCTAGAGTCGTTCTGTCAGACCTGGGCCATGACAATAAACCCCCAAAAAAACCAAAGTTCTTGTGTTCCAGCAAAGATCCAGACATCAGGGACCCAGAATAAATTTCACACTAGGAACAACTAAAATTGAACAAACTACAAACTACACATACTTAGGCTTAAAAATCAGTTCTATGGGAAATTTTCAACTGGCTGTGAATGAACTGAAAGAGAAAGCAAAAAGGGCTTTCTATGCCATTAAAAAGTCAATCCAAATAGAAATCCCAATTGGCATTTGGGTCAAAATTTTTAAATCAGTAATTGAACCAATTGCACTCTATGGCAGTGAGGTGTGGGGTCCGCTAACACAACAAGAATTTGCAAAATGGGACAAACACCCAATTGAGATCCTACATGCAGAATTCTGTAAAAGTATCCTCCGGACTCAGAGGAAAACCGCAAACAATGCATGCAGGGCAGAACTATGCCAATATCCACTACTAATTAATATCCAAAAAAGAGCCACCAAATTTTGGAGACACCTAAAAATGAGCAACCCCCACTGCTATCATTACGAAGCCCTGAAATGCCAAGAGGGGATCATAAAGAAGAGTCCCCTCAGTCAACTAGTCCTGGGACTCAGTGAAGAAACTACTAATACTACTAATAATAACCAGCTCCAGGACAGTGACATGGTAGCACAGAGAATTCGACCCAACACGATTGTCACTAAACAAAAGGAAAAATATCTGACCTATTGGACAGAAACAACAAAAACCCAAAACAAACTCGATTGCTACTTGGCCCTAAACAGACAATACACCATGGCTGAATACCTGACCATGGTAAAAGATAGCAAATTGAGAAAAACTTTGACTATGTACAGACGTAGTGAGCATAGCCTGGCCATCGAAAAAGGCAGACACAGGCAGACCTGGCTGCCAAGAGAGGACAGGATATGCTCTCACTGCAGTCAGGGAGTGGTGGAGACAGAGATGCACTTCCTCACAGCTTGTGGAAACTATCAGGGCATAAGGGGGAGTTTCTACCCAAAATTCATAAAAATATGCCCTGAATTCAAAAATTTGAATGACGACCAAAAACTCCCATATCTATTAGGGGAACAGAGAAATTGCGTAACTTTAGCGGCAAACTATGTTACAGCTTGCCATAAGCAGAGGGACAACCATTAAACCTAAGAAAAGATTATATGCATATTATATGAGTGTATATTTATACACACAGGGATATATCTGTTTATACACTGTATGGATAGATCTGCATTTATGTGTTCAACCATAAATGTTTTTTCGGTGCTTTGGCAACATAAGATGTACCTTGTCATGCCAATAAAGCAATTTGAATTGAATTGAATTGAGTGGTGAACCTATGGAATTCTCTACCACAGAAGGCAGTAGAGGCCAATTCATTAAATATATTCAAGAAGGAGTTGGATATATTTCTTAAGGCTAAAGGGATCAAGGGGTATGGGGAGAAAGCAGGGACAGGGTAATGAATTTGGATGATCAGCCATGATCGCATTGAATGGCGGAGCAGGCTCGAGGAGCCGAATGGCCTACTCCTGCTCCTGTCTTCTATGTTTCTATGTAACAGGGCTGTGTGATGACCCCAATAATGCAGTAACAGGGCTGTGTATTGAATCCTATTATCACAGTGCAGTGGACAGGAAGTTCAGTTGTATTTTAAATTGTAAAGAAGTCTCTGTAGATTTTGAACATCTATATTCGAGATGTGGCTGGTTACTTCCAGGGTGTGCCCCTACAGGCCGAGCTACTCTAGGGAAACCGACTGCCAAATAAACGGCGCAGTTCTAGAGGCTGAGGGGGGGCCCGGGACTGATAAGATTCTGCACAAGGTCCAGTCGTTGCAGTGCAGGAATTAACAAAGCAAACAGAATGCTGAGCTAGTTTGCCACGTCAGGGGAGGTTCAGTTGGAGGCTGCCTTGCTGTACTGGCCGCTGGTCAGGGATCAGCATGAGGACTGCATTCAGTTCTGGTCAACCAGGCAATGGGGAAACATCAGAAACTCTGGAAGCGATCCATTCACGAGTGACAAAAAAAAACCACTGGACGATTTAGTTCTGAGTGAGACTTTAGTGAAGATCTCTGTCTGATATCCTGCAGGAACATTCAACGAGAACAGATATGGCTGGAGATTGCATCAGATGAGATACGAGTTGGTCAATTTCCATGTAAAGCTAAAACAAGAAAAGACGTGAGGACGGAAATTGATTGAGGGCCATTTTCGGACCTGAAATGAGCACTGCCCCAGGGAGCGCGACCCCAAACCAGGCGGCCCGAGGCCTGGACCTGGGCCTTAGGCCTCGCTACCATTCGTCGTGCGCCTGTCACTCCGCCACGGGCAGCTCGCTCGCTTCAGAAAGGTGATTGGCCTCTTTCTGTGCTGTAACCGGCTATGGTTCTGTTACTTCGATCAAATAGAAGAGTCTATTCTGCTTCTCTCTCTCCACAGTTTACTGTCTTTACATATTTCAAGTTAGTTGCAATCCTGTGCTGCAGCTTGCTGCTTTTCCACAGAACTTTTTAAACATCCACTACAAAAGGGAACAGAACGCGGCGTCATCGGACAGACTGGGAGCTGGTTCTTGCTATTGGGTGAACAACATTTTTCTCTTGTTAACAATGACTGTCCTCCTCCAGCTTCACCCCACCACCACCACCCTCTGACCCTCAACCCCACTTCTCTCACCCCCACCCCCACCTTCTCTCAACCCCACCCCCTCACCCCCACCCCACCTTCTCTCACCCCCACCCCCTCACCCCCACCCCACCTTCTCTCACCCCCACCCCCACCCCCTCTCACCCCCAGCTTCTCTCACCCCCACCCCCAGCTTCTCTCACCCCCACCACCACCCCCTCTGACCCTCAACCCCAGCTTCTCTCACCCCCACCCCCACCCCTCTCACCCCCACCCCCACCCCACCTTCTCTCACCCCCACCCCCACCCCCTCTCACCCCACCCCCACCCCACCTTCTCTCACCCCCACCCCCTCTCACCCCACCCCAGCTTCTCTCACCCCCACCCCCTCTCACCCCCACCCCCACGACCCCACCTTCGCTCACAGCCCACCTCTCCCACCCCCACCTTCTCTCACCCCCCACCTTCTCTCACCCCACCACCACCACCCCACCTTCTCTCACCACCACCGCCACCGACCAGCTTCTCACCCCCAGACCCCCACCTCTCTCAGACCCCCACCTTCTCTCGCCCCACCCCCTGCTTCTCCCTCTCCCCCCACTTACCCCCACCCCTCCCTCCCCCTTTCTCCCCTCCCCTCCCCCTTTCTCCCTCCCCCTCCCCTTCTCCTCCTCCCCCCCTTCCCCCCTTCTCCTCCCCCTTCTCCCCTCCCCCCCCCTTCTCCCCCCCCTTCTCCCCCTCCCCCTTCTCCCTCCCCCTCCCCTCCCTTCTCCCCTCCCCCTTCTCCCTCCCCCCTTCTCCTCCCTTCTCCCCTCCCCTCCCCCCTTCTCCTCCCCTCCCCCTCCTTCTCCCCTCCCCTTCTCCCTCCCCCCTTCTCCCCTCCCCTCCCCCTTCTCCTCCCCTCCCCCTCCTTCTCCCCTCCCCCTTCTCCCTCCCCTCCCCCCTTCTCCTCCCTCCCTTCTCCCCTCCCCTTCTCCCTCCCCTCCCCCTTCTCCTCCCTTCTCCCTCCCCTTCCCCCTTCTCCTCCCCTCCCCCTCCTTCTCCCTCCCCTTCTCCCTCCCCCTTCTCCTCCCCTCCCCTCCTTCTCCCCTCCCCCTCCTTCTCCCCTCCCCCTCCCTTCTCCCCTCCCCTCCCCCTTCTCCTCCCTTCTCCCTCCCCTTCCCCTTCTCCTCCCCTCCCCCTCCTTCTCCCCTCCCCCTTCTCCTCCCCTCCCCCTCCTTCTCCCCTCCCCCTCCCCCCCCTTCTCCCCTCCTTCCCCCCTCCCCTCCTTCTCCCCCTCCCCCCCCCTCCCCTCCCCCTTCTCCTCCCCTCCCCCTCCTTCTCCCCTCCCCCTTCTCCCCCCTTCTCCTCCCCTCCCTTCTCCCCTCCCCTTCTCCCTCCCCTCCCCTTCTCCTCCCTTCTCCCCTCCCCTTCCCCCTTCTCCTCCCCTCCCTCCTTCTCCCCTCCCCTTCTCCCCTCCCCCTTCTCCTCCCCTCCCCTCCTTCTCCCTCCCCCTCCTTCTCCCCTCCCCCTCCCTTCTCCCCTCCCCTCCCCCTTCTCCTCCTTCTCCCCTCCCCTTCCCCTTCTCCTCCCCTCCCCCTCCTTCTCCCTCCCCCTTCTCCTCCCCTCCCCCTCCTTCTCCCTCCCCCTCCCCCCCTTCTCCCCCTCCCCCTCCTTCTCCCCCTCCCCCCCCTCTCCCCTCCCGCCTCCTTCTCCCCTCCTCCTCCTTCTCCCCTCCTCCCCTCCCCTTCTCCTCCCTTCTTCCCTCCCCTTCCCCCTCCCCTCCCCCTCCTTCTCCCTCCCCTTCTCCCCTCCCCCTTCTCCTCCCCCCCTCCTTCTCCCTCCCCCTCCCTTCTCCCCTCCCCTTCTCCCCTCCCCTCCCCCTTCTCCTCCCTCTCTCCCCTCCCCTCCTTCTCCCCTCCCCTCCTCCTTCTCCTCCCTTCTCCCCTCCCCTCTCCCTCCCCTTCTCCCCTCCCTCCCCCTTCTCCTCCTTCTCCCCTCCCCTTCCCCTTCTCCTCCCCTCCCCTCCTTCTCCCCTCCCTTCTCCCT
The DNA here is from genome assembly GCF_052327205.1 of Somniosus microcephalus. Taxonomy (NCBI): domain Eukaryota; kingdom Metazoa; phylum Chordata; class Chondrichthyes; order Squaliformes; family Somniosidae; genus Somniosus; species Somniosus microcephalus. The sequence goes on from NC_140999.1 coordinate 192,359,401, forward strand.
CCCCTTCTCCTCCCTCCCCCTCCTTCTCCCCTCCCCCTCCTTCTCCCCTCCCCCCCTTCTCCCCCTCCCCTCCCCCTTCCTCCCTTCTCCCCTCCCCCTCCCTTCTCCCCTCCCCTCCTCCCCCTTCTCCTCCCTTCTCCCCTCCCCCTCCCTTCTCCCTCCCCTTCTCCCCTCCCCTCCCCCTTCTCCTCCCTTCTCCCCTCCCCTTCCCCCTTCTCCTCCCCTCCCCCTCCTTCTCCCCTCCCCTTCTCCCCTCCCCCTTCTCCTCCCCTCCCCCTCCTTCTCCCTCCCCCTCCTTCTCCCCCTCCCCCCCTTCTCCCTCCTTCTCCCTCTCCCCTCCTTCTCCCCTCCCCCTCCTTCTCCCTCTCCCCCTCCTTCTCCCCCTCTCCCTCCTTCTCCCCCTCCCCCTCCTTCTCCCCCCCCTCTCCCTCCCCCTCCTTCTCCCCTCCTCCTCCTTCTCCCCTCCTCCCCTCCCCCTCCTTCTCCCCTCCTCCTTCTCCCCTCCTCCCCTCCCCTCCTTCTCCCCTCCTCCCCTCCCTCTCCCCTTCTCCTCCTTCTCCCTCCCCTCCCCCTCCTTCCCCTCCCCTTCTCCCTCCCCTCTCCTCCCCTCCCCCTCCTTCTCCCCTCCCCCTCCCCTTCTCCCCTCCCCCTCCTTCTCCCTCCTTCTCCCCTCCCCTTCTCCCCTCCCCTCCCCTTCTCCTCCTTCTCCCCTCCCCTCCCTTCTCCCTTCCCCCTTCTCCTCCCCTCCCCCTCCTTCTCCCCTCCCCTTCTCCCCTCCTCCTCCCCCTCCTTCTCCCCTCCCCCTCCCCCTCCTTCTCCCCCTCCTTCTCCCTCTCCCCTCCCCCTCCTTCTCCCCCTCCTTCTCCCTCTCCCCTCCCCCCCTTCTCCCCCTCCCCTCCTTCTCCCCCCCCCTCTCCCTCCCCCTCCTTCTCCCCTCCTCCTCCTTCTCCCCTCCTCCCCTCCCCCTCCTTCTCCCTCCCCTTCTCCCCTCCCCTCCCCTCCTTCTCCCCTCCTCCCCTCCCTCTCCCCTTCTCCTCCCTTCTCCCCTCCCCTCCCCCTCCTTCCCCTCCCTTCTCCCCTCCCCTTCTCCTCCCCTCCCCTCCTTCTCCCCTCCCCCTCCTTCTCCCTCCCTTCTCCCCTCCCCTTCTCCCCTCCCCTCCCCCTTCTCCTCCCTTCTCCCCTCCCCTCCCTTCTCCCCTTCCCCCTTCTCCTCCCCTCCCCCTCCTTCTCCCCTCCCCTTCTCCCCTCCTCCTCCCCTCCCCCTCCTTCTCCCCTCCCCCTCCCCCTCCTTCTCCCCCTCCTTCTCCCTCTCCCCCTCCCCCTCCTTCTCCCCCTCCTTCTCCCTCTCCCCCTCCCCCCCCTTCTCCCCCTCCTTCTCCCCCTCCTTCTCCCCCTCCCCCTCCTTCTCCCCCCCCCCTCTCCCCTCCCCCTCCTTCTCCCCCCCCCTCTCCCTCCCCTCTCCCCTCCCCCTCCTTCTCCCCCCCCCTCTCCCCTCCCCCTCCTTCTCCCCCCCCCCTCTCCCCTCCCCCTCCTTCTCCCCTCCTCCTCCTTCTCCCCTCCTCCCCTCCCCCTCCTTCTCCCCTCCTCCCCTCCCCCTCCTTCTCCCCTCCTCCCCTCCCCCTCCTTCTCCCCTCCTCCTTCTCCCCTCCCCCTCCTTCTCCCCTCCTCCCCTCCTCTCCCTCCCCTTCTCCTCCCTTCTCCCCTCCCCTCCCCTCCTTCCCCTCCCCTTCTCCCCTCCCCCTTCTCCTCCCCTCCCCTTCTCCCCTCCCCCTTCTCCTCCCCTCCCCCTCCTTCTCCCCTCCCCCTCCTTCTCCCCTCCCTCCCCTCCCCCTTCTCCTCCCTTCTCCCCTCCCCCTCCCTTCTCCCCTCCCCTTCCCCCTTCTCCTCCCCTCCCCCTCCTTCTCCCCTCCCTTCTCCCCTCCTCCTCCCCTCCCCCTCCTTCTCCCCTCCTCCTCCCCTCCCCCTCCTTCTCCCCTCCCCCTCCTTCTCCCCCCCTTCTCCCCTCCTTCTCCCCCTCCTTCTCCCCCTCCCCCTCCTTCTCCCCTCCTCCTCCTCCCCTCCTCCCCTCCCTCTCCCCTCCTCCCTCTCCCCTCCCCTTCTCCTCCCTTCTCCCCTCCCCTCCCCCTCCTTCCCCTCCTTCTCCCCTCCCCTTCCTTCCCCTCCTTCTCCCCTCCCCTTCTCCCCTCCCCCTCCTTCTCCCCTCCCCTTCTCCCCTCCCCCTTCTCCTCCCCTCCCCCTCCCCCTTCTCCCCTCCCCCTTCTTCTCCCCCTCCCCCTTCTCCCCTCCCCCTCCTCCTCCCCCCCCCCTCCTTCTCCCCCCCTCCCCCCCTCCCCCCTCCCCCTCCTTCTCCCCCTCCTTCTCCCCCTCCCCCTTCTCCCCCTCCCCCTCCCCCTCCTTCTCCCCCTCCCCCTCCCCCTCCTTCTCCCCCTCCCCCTCCCCCTCCCCCTCCCCCTCCTTCTCCCCCTCCCCTTCCCCTCCCCCTCCTTCTCCCCCTCCCCCTTCTCCCCCTCCCCCTTCTCCCCCTCCCCCTCCTTCTCCCCTCCTCCTCCTCCCCTCCTCCCCTCCCTCTCCCCTCCTCCCTCTCCTCCCCTTCTCCTCCCTTCTCCCCTCCCCTCCCCCTCCTTCTCCCCTCCCCTCCCCCTCCTTCTCCCCTCCCCTTCCTTCCCCTCCTTCTCCCCTCCCCTTCTCCCCTCCCCCTCCTTCTCCCCTCCCCCTCCTTCTCCCCTCCCCTTCTCCCCTCCCCCTTCTCCTCCCCTCCCCCTCCCCCTTCTCCCCTCCCCCTTCTTCTCCCCCTCCCCCTTCTCCCCTCCCCCTCCTCCTCCCCCCCTCCTTCTCCCCCCCCCTCCCCCCTCCCCCTCCTTCTCCCCCTCCCCCTTCTCCCCTCCCCCTCCCCCTTCTCCCCTCCCCCTCCTTCTCCCCCTCCCCCTCCCCCTCCTTCTCCCCCTCCCCCTTCCCCTCCTTCTCCCCCTTCCCCTCCCCCTCCTTCTCCCCCTCCCCCTTCCCCTCCCCCTCCTTCTCCCCCTTCTCCCCCTCCCCCTTCTCCCCCTCCCCCTTCTCCCCCTCCTTCTCCTCCCCCCCCTTCTCCCCTCCCCCTCCTTCTCCCCCTCCCCCTTCTCCCCTCCTTCTCCCCTCCCCCTTCTCCCCTCCCCCTCCTCCTCCCCTCCCCCTCCTTCTCCCCTCCTCCCCTCCCCCTCCTTCTCCCCTCCTCCTCCCCTCCCCCCTTCTCCCCTCCCCCCCTTCTCCTCCCCCTCCTTCTCCCCTCCCCCCCCCCCTTCTCCCCTACCCCTGCCATATCTCCTGCTGTCAATGAGACAGAGTTGAAAATCGGATGAGGTTTATTCAAGTAGTTCTCATTGAGCCTCTCGCTGTAAACATTAGGTTTGAACAAACTCCCCTCGTTCATTAAAATCCCTCCTGCTGAGTCACAGCTCAGCGACAAATGGCTCCCGACACAAATAATCAAAGGAGGATTTGCCTTGGAAATTCCGCGAAGGGTTCATTACAGACTGTGCAAACATCCCGGAATAGTTCAAACAATCTCACAAAATGAATTATTCCAGGGGGGGTGGCGGGGTTGTGTTAACATTTTAATCGGAGTGAGGCTGAGCACTTTGTAAATAAAACTAAAGACGTTCTCAACCTGTCCCCTGCCTCCCCCCCCACAACTCCCCCTAACCCCCCAACCCCTCTAACAGTCCCCCCAACCCCCCTAACAGCCCCCCCAACCCCCCTAACAGCCCCCCGAACCCCTCCAGCCCCCCCAACCCCCCTAACAGCCCCTCCAACCCCCTCTAACAGCCCCTCCAACCCCCTCCAGCCCCCCAAACCCTCTAACAGCCCCCCAACCCCCTCCAGCCCCCCCAACCCCCCTAACAGCCCCTCCAACCCCCTCCAGCCCCCCTAACAGCCCCCCGAACCCCTCCAGCCCCCCCAACACCCTCTCGTTGTGGAGAACTTGAAGCAACAACAGTAAGCGATTTCACCCAACATGCAGAGCACACGGTTAGACGTTGTCATTTACACTGAACTTACCCTTTCCCCTGGGGCTCCATCAGCACCTGCTGGGCCATCAGGTCCTGGTAAACCCTGTAGCAATAAAACAAGCCATCAGCTGGACTCAACTTAGCATCGCCTGCCTTCCTACAAAGGAACATGAGGAGGCCATTCAGACCCTCGAGCCTGTTCCGCCATTCCATTAGATCACGACTGTTCTGTATCTTAACTCCACCTACCCGCCTTGGTTCGGTAACCCTTAAGATCAGCCGTGAATTGAATGGTGGAGCAGGCTCGAAGGGCCGTATGGCCGACTCCCGCTGCTCTTTCTTATGATCTTACCCTTGCCTAACAAAAATCTATCAATCTCAGTGACATAAGAAACTACGAGGCACTCGGTCTAAGCGGTAAACAAAGCTTTAATCAACTGTTTTTCAACTTGGAGGTCTAGTTGTGTCCTTCACTAGTTCCTGTTAAAGAATGTCCTGAGCAAGCTGGGCCTGTGCCCGAGTATTTATACTCTCCCTGGACAGCGCCACCAGCAGGCCACCCAGTATTATTTCGTAAGTCATTTCCACATGAATGACGAGATTCATGTCAGTCAGTTTTTGAAATTTTCAATTGACACCCCCCCCAACCTCAACAGCTTTTTGAGGGAGCGAGTTCCAGATTTCCACTTCCTTTGTGTGAAGAAGTGCTTCCTGACATCACCCCTGAACGGCCCGGCTCTAATTTTAAGGTTATGCCCCCTTGTTCTGGACTCCCCCCAGCCCCCCACCACCACAATAATACATAACAATACATCTGATAAAGATCTGGATTGATCTCATGGCCTCTCCTCACGCTTGGTGATGTCCTGCACTAGGGGCCTTGGCTCGTCCGCTGCGTTTCTCAATTTAATAAAAAGTGAGTTTGAAATTTTACAAAGGTTTGGATTCAGACACAGCATCGGAACTCACGGGAACGAAGAAAGAAGGGTTTGACATGAATCTTGTCATTCATGTAGAAATGACTTATGAAATAATACTGGGAGGCCTTCTGGTGGCGCTGTCCAGGGAGAGTATAAATACTCGGGCACGGGCCCAGCTTGTGCAGGACATTCTTTAACAGGAACTAGTGAAGGACACAACGAGATCTCCATGTTGAAAAACAGTTGATTAAAGCCTTGTTTAATATTCAGACCAAGTGCCGAGTAGTTTTCTTACATTAGGGTTCAAAGGTGGACAGTGATCAGACTGGACTCTGATTCATTCTATTAGTGCCAGCAGACCCTCTCCAGTACTTCATCCAAAGTGTCATAAGTCAGAGTAGAGAGTGATTATCAGGCTATTTGACTGCGTATGGCATCACAGTCAACCCAGTTCTCATCTGGTGCACACAGATGTCCTTGGATTGTAACACAGCCTCCTGACACTCACTGGACTCAATGGCCTCAGGTGAAGAATCCCAGGGCTGTCCGTGCCGAGGGAACCCCAGCCTCACAAGTAGTCAGTGCCTTGAAAGTGTACAAACGCCTTTCACAACTGGTTTGATTGTAATCTCTCCTTCATGCAGCTGAACCAGGGGAATTTACCATAAAACTTTACAGATCTGCCAGGCGGGCCGGGATTCAAAACGGTTTATTGGCAGGATTACACTCTGGGGAACGGTAAAGGAGGACAGGAAGGAGCTGCTGAATCCCTCGGTGTGTCTGTCACCGGCCTTGCCGACGGACATTACCAGGGCAATGTTCTGTAAACTCTTTGCTGCAATTTAAGATTTCCCTCCAAGCCATTAAACCCATTATGTCAGCCTTGGCTCAGTGGGCAGCACTCTCTCTCGCCTCTGAGTCAGAAGGTCGTAGCTTCAAGTCCCACTCCAGAGACTGGAGCACAATTGACGCTTCCAGTGCATTACTGAGGTGCCGACTTTCAGATGAGACGCTAAACCGAGGCCCTGTCTGCCCTCTCGGGTGGACGTAAAAGATCCCAGTATTTCAAAGAAGAGCATGGGGGAGTTCTCCCCGGTGTCCTGAGGCCAATATTTGTCCCTCAACCAACATCACTAAAACAGATTATCTGGTCATTATCACATTGCTGTTTGTGGGAGCTTGCTGTGCGCAAATTGGCTGCCGCGTTTCCTGCATTACAACAATGACTACACTTCAAAAGTACTTCATTGGCTGTAAAGCGCTTTGGGACATCCTGAGGCTGTGAAAGGCGCTATAGAAATGCAAGTTCTCTTTCTTGATATCTGTACATGTCTTTACTTCTAGCTGCTCTTCTCTGCCTGTCGGATGAAGGGGTTTCCTGCACCATTTTGAGGCAGGACCTCCACCTAAGTTGTTAACTTGTCTTTCCCAGAGATACTATGCTTATTTCTAGTATTTTCTGTTTTCTCATTTTCCCTGCCAATTAAAGTTGAAATTAGAGCTTGTTGCTTCGGGCCAATTTTCACTGTAATCTGGAAATGTCTGCACTCATTTAATTAATGACCCTTCACACTCACCAATAGTCAGCAGTATCGCTCATTAAATAACACACAGTCACTGAACAGTGTAACCACAGACCTGGAGTAACAAGTTCCTTAATTGCACTCTCTAATCATATGATCTGAGACTTTGAAAAGTCATTCCCGTTATATTTAATGAGTTCTGTTTCCAACAATTGTTTTCATTTAATGTTCTCAGTAACTTTGCGTATTTCTTGTCAGAGATCAATGTGGAGATGTTGTTCCCGGTAACCACCCCAACTAAGTCTTCTAATTCACGGTGTGCGTTAGAACATAAGACGTAGGAGCAGGAGTCGGCCATTCAGCCCCTCGAGCCTGCTCTGCCATTCAATAAGATCATGGCTGATCTTCGACCTCAACTCCACTTCCCTGCCCTATCCCCATATCCCTCGATTCCCTTAGGGGGTGAAATTGAGTGCCTTTGCGCCTCCCGTTAGCGCTGACATATTTGGCGGTAGTTTTGCGGCGGCGCTACGGCGTTGTGCCCTGATCTCCTTGGCCCAGAGATCGTGACGTCATCGCCCCGTTAGCGCCCCAGGCCCAAAATTGACTTCGGCCCCCTTCAAAAACACCGACAGTTGCAGGAGGCATGCATCGGGCGGCCGGCCGCTTCGGGGTGACGGTTAAAGGCGAGGTGGCCGAGGTAAGTGGAAAAAAAACTTACCTCTCCCGTTCTAGTTCTTTTCACGGGTTCCTGCCCGCGATCAATCAGCACTCTGCTCGAGCGCCGGGCTGATCGCGCGGGGTCTCGGCTGCCTCGGTGGTCCAGGCAGGTACTTTTTAAATTGCAGCGCCTGCGGCGATTGGCCCTTCCCTTTACGAGAGGGAAGGAGCCTTTGAACGCAGCAGCACGACCCGGGGCCCAGCTGGGCCACCAGGGATTGGAGTGCCAACAAAAGAGCCCGGCGCTCAAGAGAAGTGCCGAGCTCACGGAGCGCAGCTGGCACTCCATGGGGGGGGGGGTGCGGGTCGGGAGGCCGGGACGGCAGAGGGGGCAGGTGCTGGCAAGTGGCCAGCAACAAAAATGGCCGCCCGGCACTTCGCCTTTAATTTGCGCCGCCCCATCCGCAGATAGGCCCCCCTGACCCCGTCGGACATAGCGTCCGGCGGTAAGTCAGGGGGCGCTACCGAAGATCGCGAGCGGAGCGCTGCACACTATGATGACGTCATTGCCGGAGGTGCAGCACCGTGGGGCGCTACCGGTTACCGCTGCCGCTAACCTCCCGCTGAATTTCGCGGGGGGCGTTAGCGGCGCCGCACCCAGGCGCTAGTTGCTTTGCGCCCCGTTAGCACCCTCTTGGGGTACTAACGAGGTGCAAATCAACCACATTTTCACCCTACATCTCCAACGTAAGTTAGACTTAAACCTGGGTGTCTTTTGTAGTTTCCAACACAGAGTGTGACTAGCCAATACTAAAGTAGAGCAGGTAGTTTTGCAGCTTCTGTTTGGCCTTGGAGAGGGTGCAGAGGATATTTACAAGAACACTACCAGCAATGAGGGACATTCAGTTACGTGGAGAGACTGGAGAAGCTGGGATTGTTCTCCTTAGAGCGGAGAAGATTAAGCGAAGATGTAGTAGAGGTGTTCAAAATTATGAGGGGGTTTGATAGAGTAAATAAGGAGAGCTGTTGTGATCTGGAATGCGCTGCCTGAAAGGGCGGCGGAAGCAGATTCAATAGTAACTTTCGAAAGGGAATTGGATAAATCCTTGAAAATGTAAAATTTGCAGGGCTGTGGGGAAAGAGCAGGGGGAGTGGGACTAATTGGAGAGCTCGTTCAAAGAGCCGGCACAGGCACGATGGGCTGAATGGCCTCCTTCTGTGCTGTAAGATTTTGGTGTGCAGTATAAAATATGTACAGCAAGATTGAGTGGAGAAGATGCAAATATAGAGATAGAATGAAAAGAAATTGGGTAATCTGCAAGAACAGCTTGTGCGCAAATTTGCAAGAAGTTAGATGCAAACCCCTTCGATGTAGAGTAAATAATTGGGGCTAATCTATTGTACAAGAAGACTGAGGACTCCCCGCACCCCCCACCCCCCCCCACCCCCGGCACATTTTCTGCAGTTGCAAAGACTTCTCTGCCCTTTTTGTAAGTTGAAAAACCCAAGGAAATGTTCAAGGCCATCAGGACAAGATACAAGAAGAAAAAGGTTCTGGCCAAAGTCCCAAATGCAGAAGTTGGTAGGAACTAAACTCGGTTCCTGAAGTTAATTGAGATTAACTAATGAACAGCTGAGAGCAGGTGGAGGAGTTCTGGGAGTTCTGGAACTAGGTTCTGGGAGCACAGGAACAGGAGAAGGCCATTCAGACCCTCGAGCCTGTTCCGCCATTTCGATGAAATCCTGGCTGATCTGTATCTTAACTCCATCCGCCCACCTTGGCTCCGTATTCTTTTATACCCTTGTCTAGCACAAATCTACCGCTCTCAGATTTAAAGTTATTAATTGAGTTGGCATCTACTGCCTTTTTTGGGAGAGAGTTCCACACTTCCACCACCCTTTGTGTTTAGAAATGTTTGCTAACTTCTCTCCTGAATGGCCTGGCTCTGATTTTAAGGTTCTGTCCCCTTGTCCTAGATTCTCCCGACCAGTGAAAAAAGTTTCTCTCTATCTACCCGATCATTTCTCGCCAGGACTTGAGCACAGAATCCAGGCTGACACTCCCAGTGCAGTACTGAGAGAGCGCCGCACTGTCGGAGGGGCAGTACTGAGGGAGCGCCGCACTGTCGGAGGGGCAGTACTGAGGGAGCGCTGCACTGTCGGAGGGGCAGTACTGAGGGAGCGCTGCACTGTCGGAGGGGCAGTACTGAGGGAGCGCCGCACTGTCGGAGGGGCAGTACTGAGGGAGCGCCGCACTGTCGGAGGGACAGTACTGAGGGAGCACCGCACTGTCGGAGGGGCAGTACTGAGGGAGCGCCGCACTGTCGGAGGGTCAGTACTGAGGGAGTGCCGCACTGTCGGAGGGGCAGTACTGAGGGAGTGCTGCACTGTCGGAGGGGCAGTACTGAAGGAGTGTTGCACTGTCGGAGGTGCCGTCTTTCAGATGACACATTAAACCGAGGCCCTGTCTGCCCTCTCAGGCGGGTGTAAAAGATCTAATGGTACTATTTGAAGAAGAGCAGGGAAGTTATCTCCGGTGTCCTGGCCAATATTTATCCCTCAATCAAAATCATTAAAACAGATGATCTGTTCATTATCACGTTGCTGTTTGTGGGGCCTTGCTGTGCGCAAATTAGTTGCTGCATTTCCTACATTACAACAGTGACTGCACTTCAAAAGTACTTCATTGGCTGTAATGTGCTTTGGGACATCCTGAGGTCGTGAAGTGCACGATAGAAATGCAAGACTTTCTTTAATGGCATCCCTTGGAGTTTGCCTTGGCTCAACCGTAGCATTCCCACTTCTGAGTCGGAAGTTGTGGGTTTGAACCCCATCCCATCGTAGCCCCAGCCTGTGAATGCTGAGTTGACATCCAGCGGGATACGAGTGTCCGATGGGAGTCGAATAGAGACTCCCACACCCTGGCATCTAGCTGGTCCTCCTGGTAAGGGGGGGTGGTGGGGGTGGGGTTTGAGAGTCCAGCTAACGATCTGTCCACAGAAAAATGGTCTGTGTTACAGAAAGACCAAGAGCACAATGTGAAGCAGTGGAAGAAGTGGGTTTTCTCGTGGTGCTAGGCACAGAATAGAGAGAGAAGAAGACAGTCCTCCCTCCCTTCCTTCGCCATGTCCATTGACATGAATCTTGTCATTTATGTGGAAATGACTTATGAAGTAATACTGGGCGGCCTGCTGGTGGCGCTGTCCAGGGAGAGTATAAATACTCGGACACGGGCCCAGCTTGCTCAGGACATTCTTTGACAGGAACTAGTGAAGGACACAACTAGATCTCCATGTTGAAAAACAGTTGATTAAAGCTTTGTTTAACACTCAGACCAAGTGCCTAGTAGTTTTCTTACATCATCCATCTTTCATTTTATTGTCTTGCGGGAACATTTGAGACAAGTACAACCGTTATTGGACGTGCCCAATGTCCCAACACGGATTCCAGATAGCTGTAAAATGCCTCTTCTTCTCATTTTAATTTCTGATGCTCATGTTAAAGAGGTCCCACCTTCACCAGAAAGTGTCTGATGCAGCAAGCGGCTTGTCACATGACACAGGATCAGAAAAATTACAGGACAGGAGGAGGCCATTCGGCCCATCGCTCTCTGTCAGTGCCAGCTCTTCAACGGGAACTATCCTTTCCTACTCCCTCATCCCTGCTCTATCCCTGTATCCTTTTATATTCTTCCTTTTTCAAATACTTACCCAATTCTTTTTAAATGATGTTAAGTATTAATGATTTCAATAGCCACTTATACTAAGGCAATTCCTGTTCTAGTAACTGTGTGAAAAATACATTTTCTAATTTTCCCTCCATTCCTCCAGTGATAATCCTCAATCTACGGCCCCTTGTTCCCGATTCACCAATCAGTGGAAACAACCTTTCACTATTTGCCCTTTCAGAAGTTCAGAAACTTCGATTAAATCCCTTCTTATTCTCTGTTCCAGGAAAAAAAGCTGGAATTTTTCAGGCCTTTCCTTATAAATATAACCTCTCATTCCTGGTGTAATTCTGATGACTCTTTATTGCATCCTTATTTTCTATTCCAACGCACTCCTGGCTGGCCGCCCACATTCCACCCTACGTAAACTTGAGGTCATCCAAAACTCTGCTGCCCGTGTTCTAACTCGCACCAAGTCCCGTTCACCCATCACACCCTGTGCTCACTGACCCGTGTCCTAACTCACACCCAGTCCCGTTCACCCATCACCCCCTGTGCTCATTGCCCCGTGTCCTAACTCACACCCAGTCCCGTTCACCCATCACCCCCTGTGCTCACTGCCCCGTGTCCTAACTCACACCCAGTCCCGTTCACCCATCACCCCCTGTGCTCACTGCCCCGTGTCCTAACTCACACCCAGTCCCATTCACCCATCACCCCCTGTGCTCACTGCCCCGTGTCCTAACTCACACCCAGTCCCGTTCACCCATCACCCCCTGTGCTCACTGACCCGTGTCCTAACTCACACCCAGTCCCATTCACCCATCACCCCCTGCGCTCACTGACCCGTGTCCTAACTCGCACCCAGTCCCGTTCACCCATCACCCCCTGTGCTCACTGCCCCGTGTCCTAACTCACACCCAGTCCCATTCACCCATCACCCCCTGCGCTCACTGACCCGTGTCCTAACTCGCACCCAGTCCCGTTCACCCATCACCCCCTGTGCTCACTGCCCCGTGTCCTAACTCGCACCAAGTCCCATTCACCCATCACCCCCTGCGCTCACTGACCCGTGTCCTAACTCGCACCCAGTCCCGTTCACCCATCACACCCTGTGCTCACTGCCCCGTGTCCTAACTTGCACCAAGTCCCGTTCACCCATCACACCCTGTGCTCACTGACCTGGCTCCTGGTCCAGCAACGCCTCAATTTTAAAATTCTCATCCTTGTTTTCAAATCCCTCCATGGCCTCGTCACTCCCTATCTCTGTAACCTCCTCAAACCCCACAACCCCCCGAGATCTCTTCGCTCCCCTAATTCTGGCCTCTTGAGCATCCCTGATTTTAATCACTCCACCATTGGTGGCCGTGCCTTCAGCTGCCTGGGCCCTAAGCTCTGGAATTCCCTCCCTAAACCTCTCCGCCTCGCCACCTCTCTCTCCTCCTGTAAGACGTTCCTTAAAACCTACCTCTTTGACCAAGCTTTTGGTCACCTGCCCTAATTTATCCTTATGTGTCTTGTGTCAAATTTTGTTTTATAATACTCCTGTGAAGTGCCTTGGGACATTTTTCTATGTTAACGGTGCTGTTGTTGTTGTAATACTTGTCCAATAATGGGATTCCCAGAACTGCAGACAATACACCAACTGTGACCTTCCCAATGCCTTGGATCAACTCAGGCTTGTTTTATATTCAATGCCCAAATATATAAAATCCATTTGAGGTTTCTGGATTTAACTATCTCCACTCCCACCTTAAAGTTTTATATATGTCAACCCCTTGATCTCTCTGATTCTCCACTCTGATTAGGGAGCACATCCTTTCACTGTTCTTTTACCCAAAATGCGGAGGCAGCGTTGGTGGTACCTCTCCAGTGCTTTGAGGTGCCTGCTGTACATGGTCCATGTCTCTGAAGCATACAGGAGGGCGGGTATCACTACTGCTTTGTAGACCATGAGCTTGGTGCTGGGTTTGAGGTCCTGGTCTTCAAACACTCTCTTCCTCAGGCGACCGAAGGCTGCACTGGCACACTGAAGACAGTGTTGGACTTCGTCATCGACGTCTGCCCTTGTTGACAGTAGGCTCCCGAGGTATGGACCCATTGGCAGGATAGGCGCACCAACGTCAGTGTTCTCGCTCAAGCCAACATCCCCAGCATCGCAGCTTTGACCACGCTCGATCAGCTCCGATGGACGGGCCACATCGTTCGCATGCCTGATACAAGACTCCCAAAGCAAGCGCTCTACTTGGAGCTCCGACATGGCAAGAGAGCCCCAGGTGGGCAGAGGAAACGCTTCAAGGACACCCTCAAAGCCTCATAGAGTCATATAGTTATACAGCACAGAAAGAGGCCCTTCGGCCCATCATGTCCTCGCCGGCCATCAAGCCCTGTCTATTCTAATCTCATTTTTCAGCTCTTGGTCCATAGCCTTGTATGCTGTGGCGATTCAAGTGCTCATCTAAATGCTTCTTGAATGTTGTGAGGGTTCCTGCCTCTACCACCCTTTCAGGCAGTGAGTTCCAGATTCCAACCACCCTCTGGGTGAAAACGTTTTTCCTCAAATCCCCTCTAAACCTCCTGCCCCTTACCTTGAAACTATGCCCCCTGGTTATTGACCCCTCTACTAAGGGGAAAAGTTCCTTTCTATCTACCCTATCTATGCCCCTCATAATTTTGTACACCTCAATCAGGTCCCCCCTCAGCCTTCTCTGCTCCAAGGAAAACAACCCCAGCCTGTCCAGTCTCTCTTCATAGTTGAAGCTCTCCAGCCCAGGTAACATCCTGGTAAATCTCCTCTGCACCCTCTCCAATGCAATCACATCCTTCCTATAGTGAGGCGACCAGAACTGCACACAGTATTCCAGCTGTGGCCTAACTAGCGTTTTGTACAGCTCCATCATAACCTCCCTGCTCTTATATTCTATGCCTCGGCTAATGAAGGCAAGTATCCCATATGCCTTTTTAACCACCTTATCCACCTGTCCTGCTGCCTTCAGGGATCTATGTACATGCACACAAGGGTCCCTCTGATCCTCTGTCCTTCCTAGGATCCTACCATTCATTGTGTATTCCCTTGCATTGTTAGTCCTCCCAAAATGCATCACCTCACACTTTTCAGGGTTAAATTCCATTTGCCACTGTTTTGTCCATCTAACCAACCCGTCTATATCATCCTGTAGCCTGAGGCTTCCCTCCTCGCTGTTTACCACTCCACCAATTTTCGTGTCATCTGCGAACTTACTGATCATACCTCCTACATTCATAACTAAAGCATTAATGTACAATACAAACAGCAAAGGAACCAGCACCGATCCCTGTGGTAAACCACTGGACACAGGCTTCCAGTCACAAAAACAACCTTCGACCATCACCCTCTGCCTCCTGCCACTAAGCCAATTTTGGATCCAATGTGCCAAATTGCCCTGGATCCCATGGGCTCTTACCTTCTTGACCAGTCTCCCATGTGGGACTTTGTCAAAAGCCTTACTGAAGTCCATGTAGACTACACCAACTGCACTACCCTCATCCACACACCTAATCACCCCCTCGAAAAATTCAATCCAAGTGGAGACTAATTCTGTCCCGCAGAATTTTTTCCAATAATTTCCCTACCACTGATGTTAGGCTCACTGGCCTGTAATTCCCTGGTTTATCCCTACTACCCTTCTTGAATAATGGTACTACGTTAGCTGCCCTCCAGTCCTCTGGCACCTCCCCTGTGGCCAGAGAGGTTCTGAAGATTTGTGTCAGAGCCCCTGCAATCTCCTCCCTTGCCTCACACAGCACCCTGGGATACATCTTGTCAGGGCCTGGGGATTTATCCACTTTTAAGCCCGCTAAAACCGCTAGTATCTCCTCCCTCTCAATACTAATTTGTTCAAGTATATCACAATCCCCCTGCCTGATTTCTATGCCTACATCGTCCTTCTCCATAGTGAACACAGATGCAAAATATTCATTTAAAACCTCACCTAGATCTTCCGGCTCTACACACAGATTGCCACTTTGGCCCTAATGGGCCCTACTCTTTCCCTGGTTATCCTCTTGCCCTTAATATACTTATCAAACACCTTGGGATTTTCCTTTATTTTGCCCGCCAGTGTTTTTTCATGCCCCCTCTTCGCTCTCCTAATTTCTTTTTTAAGTACCCCCCTGCACTTTCTATACTCCTCTAGGGCTTCCACAGTTTTTAGTCCTTTGTATCTGCCAAAAGCCTCCCTTTTCTTCCTAATCCATTCTTGTATATCCCTTGACAGCCAGGGTTCCCTAGGTTTGTTGGTCCCACCCTTGACCTTTACGGGAACATGTTGGTGTTGTACTCTCTCTATTTCCTTTCTGAAAGACTCCCACTGCTCTGATGTGGATTTTCCTACAAGTAGCTGATCCCAGTCCACTTTGGCCAGATCCTGTCTTATCATATTAAAATCGGCCTTCCCCCAATTTAGAACCTTTATTTCCGGTCCATCTTTGTCCTTTTCCATGACTACCTTAAATCTCACCGAATTATGGTCACTGTCACCAAAATGCTCTCCTACTGACAGTTCTACCACTTGCCCGGCTACATTCCCTAGAATTAGGTCCAGTACTGCCCCCTCTCTCGTAGGACTTTCTACATGCTGGCTCAAAAAGCTCTCCTGGATGCATTTTAAGAATTCCGCACCCTCTAAGCCTTTTGCACTCTGACTATCCCAGTTAATATTGCGGAAGTTCAAATCCCCTGCTATTATTACCCTATTATTTCTACACTTCTCTGAGATTTGCCTACATATCTGTTCCTCTATCTCCCCCTGACTGTTTGGGGGCCTATAGTACATTCCTAGCAAAGTGCTTGCCCCTTTTTGTTTTTAAGTTCTACCCATATGGCCTCATTAGAGGAACCTGTTAAGATATCATCCCTCCTTACAGCAGTAATTGACTCTTTGATTAATATTTGCGACACCCCCTCCTCTTTTACACCCCCTCTGTCTCCCCTGAAGATTCTATACCCCAGAATATTGAGCTGCCAGTTCTACCCCTCCCTCAACCATGTCTCTGTGATAGCAACAATATCATACTCCCATGTGTTCATCAACATCTTCAATTCATCTGCCTTACTCACAAGACTCCTTGCATTAAAATAAATGCCATCCAGCCGTGCCATAATCCCTTCTGCCGTTACATATTTGCTCTGCCTTCCAGGCTGACTTGTTTTTTCCTCTATATTTGGCTGTGCATCACCCCCTACTATAGCTCCACTCCGTATCGCATTCCCCTGCCAAGTTAGTTTAAACCCCCCCCCCAACAGTACTAGCAAACCTCCCCGCAAGGATGTTGGTCCCGTTCCATTTCAGTGCAACCCGTCCGAATTGTACAGGTCCCACCTTCACCAGAAGCAGACCCAGTGATCCAGGAAACTAAAGCCCCCCCTCCTGCACCAACTCTTCAGCCACGCATTCATCTGCTCTATCATCCTATTCCTATACTCACCAGCACGTGGCACCGGGAGTAATCCAGAGATTACAACCTTTGAGGTCCTGCTCTTTAATCTGCTACCTAGCTCCCTAAATTCTTGTTGCAGGACCTCACCCCTCTTTCTACCCATGTCGTTGGTACCAATGTGAACCACAACCTCTGACTGTTCGCCCTCCCATTCAGAATGCCCCTGAAAAAGTGCAACATCCCCACCCTAACCCTAACTTTAACCCTAACCCTAATCCTAACCTTGGGAACATAGAAACATAGAAACATATAAGATAGGAGCAGGAGTAGGCCATTTGGCCCCTCGAGCCTGCTCCGCCATTCAATGAGATCATGGCTGATCATCCAAATTCAGTACCCTGTCCCTGCCTTCTCCCCATATCCCTTGATCCCTTTAGCCTTAAGAAATATATCCAACTCTTTCTTGAATATATTTAATGAACTGGCCTCCACCGCCCTCACAGGTTCACCACTCTCTGGGTGAAGAAATTCCTCCTCATTTCAGTCCTAAATGGCTTACCCATTATCCTTAGACTATGACCCCTGGTTCTGGACTCCCCAGCCATCTGAAACATCCTTCCTGCATCTAGTCTGTCCAGGCCTGACAGAATTTTATAGGTTTCGATGAGATCCCCTCTCAATCTTCTAAACTCCAGTGAGTATAAGCCCAATCGACACAATCTCTCCTCATACGTCATTCCTGCCATCCCAGGTATCAGCCTGGTGAATCTTCGCTGCACTCCTTCCATGGCAAGAACATCCTTCCTCAGGTAAGGTGACCAAAACTGCACACAATACTCAAGGTGCGGTCTCACCAAGGCCCTGTACAACTGCAGCAAGACATCCTTGTTCCTGTACTCGAACCCTCTTGCTACGAAGGCCAACATACCATTTGCCTTCTTAACCGCCTGCTGCACCTGCATGCTTACCTTCAGCGACTGGTGCACAAGAACACCCAGGTCTCTTTGCACTTCCCCTTCTCCCAATCTATTGCCATTCAAATAATAATCTGCCTTCCTGTTTTTGCCACCAAAGTGGATAACCTCACATTTATCCACATTGTAGTGCATTTGCCATGTTTCTGCCCAATCACCCAACCTGTCCAAATCATACTGGAGTTTCTCGGCATCCTCCTCACAGCACACATGCCCACCCAGCTTTGTGTTGTCTGCAAATTTGGAGATATTACATCCAATTCCCTCGTCCAGATCATTAATATATATTGTGAACAGCTGGGGTCCTAGGACCGATCCTTGCGGTACCCCACTAGTCACTCCCTGCCACTCGGAAAACAACCCGTTTATTCCAACTCTTTGCTTTCTGTCCGCCAACCAGTTCTCTATCCAAGTCAATACCTTGCCCCCAATCCCATGTGCCTTAATTTTGCACGCTAATCTCTTATGTGGGACCTTATTGAAAGCCTTCTGAAAGTCCAAATACACCACATCCACTGGTTCTCCCTTATCTATTTTACCAGTTACATCCTCAAAAAATTCCAGTAGATTAGTCAAGCATGATTTACCTTTTGTAAATCCATGTTGACTTTGTCCGGTCCTGTCACTGCTTTCCAAGTGCTCTGCTATTACATCTTTTATAATGGACTCTAGCATTTTCCCCACTACCGATGTCAGGCTTACCGGTCTATAATTCCCCGCTTTTTCTCTACCACCTTTATTGAATAGTGCGGTAACATTAGCTACCCTCCAATCCATGGGTACTGTTCCAGAGTCTATCGAGTTCTGGAAGATGACCAGCAAGGCATCTACTATTTCTAGGGCCACTTCCTTAAGTACCCTGGGATGTAGATTATCAGGCCCTGGGGATTTATCGGCCTTCAGTCCCATCAATTTTCCTAACAGCATTTCCCTACAAATACTGATTTCTTTCAGTTCCACCCTTTCATCAGACCCTATGTTCCCCGGCATCTCTGGGAGGTTATTTGTGTCCTCCTTTGTGAAGACAGAACCAAAATATGTATTTAGTTGGTCAGCCATTTCTTTGTTCCCCATTATAAATTCCCCTGATTCTGACTGCAAGGGACCTGCGCTTGACTTCACCAATCTTTTTCTCTTCACATATCTATAAAAGCTTTTACAGTCAGTTTTTATGTTCCCTGCAAGCTTACTCTCATATTCTATTTTCCCTTTCTTAATTAATCCCTTTGTCCTCCTTTGTTGAATCCTAAACTGCTCCCAATCCTCAGGATTATTGCTTTTTCTGGCCAATTTATATGTCCTCTCTTTGGATCTTATGCTATCCCTAATTTCCCTTGTTAGCCACGGTTGAGTCACCTTTTTTGTTTTATTTTTATGCCAAACTGGGATGAACAAATTCTGTAGCTCATCCATTCGGTCTTTGAGTGTTTGCCATTGCCTATCCACCGTCAACCCTTTGAGTGCCATTCCCCAATCAATCCTACCCAACTCGCTCCTCAGACCATCGTAGTTTCCTTCATTTAAATTGAGGACCCTAGTCTCTGATTCAACTACTTCATTCTCCATCTTAATGAAGAATTCGATCATATTATGATCGCTCCGACCCAAGGGGCCTCGTACAACAAGATTGCTAATTAATCCTTTCTCGTTACATAATACCCAGTCTAAGATGGCCTGATCTCTGGTTGGTTCCTCGACATATTGGTCCAGGAAACCATCCCGTAAACACTCCAGGAATTCCTCCTCCACAGTATTGTTACTAATTTGGTTGGCCCAATCTATATGCAGATTAAAGTCACCCATGATGACTGCTGTGCCCTTATTGCATGCTTCTTTAGTTTCCCTTTTAATGCCATCCCCAACCTCCGCCTTAGTGTTTGGAGGTCTATATACCACTCCCACTAACGTTTTTTCCCCTTGGTATTCCTCAATTCTACCCATACAGATTCCACATCATCAGAGCTAATATCCTTCATTACAATTGTGTTAATCCCTTCTTTAACCAGTAATGCTACCCCACCTCCCTTTCCTTTTTGCCTATCTTTCCTGAATATCGAATACCCCTGAATGTTGAGTTCCCAGTCTTGGCCATCCTTGAGCCACGTTTCAGTAATCCCAACCAAATCATATTCGTTTACCTCTATTTGCGCAGCCAATTCATCCACCTTATTACAAATGCTCCTCGCATTAAGACACAAAGCCTTCAGGCTTGTTTTTTAACGCTCTTAGACCTATTAGAATTATTATTTACTGTGGCCATGTTTGATTTAAACCGTTGATTTCTCTGACTGCCACTTTTGTTTTTCTCCTTCCTATCTTTTGCTTTTATCCTTGTTTCCCTTTCCTCTGTCTCCCTGCTCAGGTTCCCAACCCCCTGGCCCAAGACCGGACAAAGTGGAGGAGAAGCATCCGGCACGACGCCGAACACCTCGAGTCTCTTCGCCCTGTACAAGCGGAAGCCATGCGCAAACAGTGGAAGGAGCGCACGTCAACCCAAGCACCCCACCCACCCGCCCCTTCAACCACCGTCTGCCCCACCTGTGACAGAGACTGTAGGTCCCGCATTGGACTCATCAGTCACCTGAGAACTCATTTTTAGCGTGGAAGCAAGTCATCCTCAGGTCCGAGGGGCTGCCTAAGAAGAAGAAGACCCAAAATGTATAACTTTACATTTCTTTCCATTGAACTGCATTTGCCACCCATCTGCCCACTCTATTAACTTGGCTGACAATCTCCTGCACATTCCCTCACCATTTTCCATGCTCCCTAACTTGGCATCAGCAGAAGACATTGATATCTTTCCTGTTTTGCCTACATCCCAATCATTTATATATAAGTGGAAAATGAGAGGTTACAGCAGATGTTTACCACACACCACCACCAGCTACAGTCCACCAATCCAAAGAACATCCCTTTATTCATCCTCTTTTTTTTCTTCCCCGAGTGATGTCTCTATCCATGCAGCTAAATTTCCTTTTCTTAATTCTTTCTCTGGATGTGGCCATCATTAGAAAGGCCGGCATTTATTGCTCATCCTTAGTTGCCCTGAGAAGGTGGTGGTGAGCCTTCTCCTTGAACCGCTGGTAAGTGCTTTTTTTGACACAACTGAGTGGCTTGCAAGGCCACTTCAGAGGGCAGTTTAGAGTCAACCACATTGGTGTGGGACTGGAGTCACATATCGGCCAGGCCGGGTAAGGGCGGCAGATTTCCTCCCCTATAGGTCATTAGTGAACCAGCCGGGTTTATACAACAATCCAACAGAAGGTCGTGGGTTCAAGCCTCGCTCCAGTGCCTTGAGCACGTAATCCAGGCTGGCACTTCAGTGCAGTACGGAGGGAGTGCTGCACTGTTGGAGGTGCTGTGTTTTGGATGAGCCAAAGGCTGTGCGTGCCTCCTCATGGCACTATATGGTGAAGATCAGGGGAGTTCTCCCTGGTGTCCTGGCCAGCATTGCAATCCTTCAAACAACCCCACCAGAAACAAATGAACCGGTCATTTATCTGATTGCTGTTTGTGGGGGCTTGCTGTGCACAAATTGGCTGCCGCGTTTCCTACATTACAACGGTGACTACACTTCAAATGTACATCATTGACTGTGAAGGGCTTTGGGATATTCTAAGGACATGAACATTGAAAGCAGGTCCGTTCATTCGTAACTTGTAATGGGATTAGAAATCAAGAAAACAGTGAAACTTGAGTCTTGGAAACTTTACTCACATCTACTCCAGGAAGCCCTGCGAGTCCTGGGGCTCCAGGAGACCCCGGGTCTCCTAGTTCACCTGGCGTGCCCTGAATAAAAATTTTAAAAAATCACACCAAACACTGCCGTAAAATGGTCAACAATTGTGCTTCTCAATAGAACATTTCTCTGAATTTTAATAATTAAGAAAGTGAACGTACCGCTGGACCGGGCAAACCAAATGGGCCGGGCACACCCTGTCAAAAATAAAGGAGACAGCATTAGTTAGAAGTTGTTATACTTAATTACATGCTATAATGTACAGATAGTGAATACCAAGGCCAATTTTCCCCCCCAGAGAATCACATCGACTATACAGCACAGAAACAGGCCATTCGGCCCAACTAGTCTGTTCTGGTCTCTCTTCTTCTTGGGCAGTCCCCCAGAGTCGAGGCTGACTTGCTTCCACTCCCACATTGTGGGTTCTGGGGTGACTAATGAGTCTTATGGGGGATCTACAGACTCTGCCATAGGTGGGGCACGCAGTGGTCGAAGGAATGAGTGGGTGGACTTGGAAGCAGCTTGTGTGTGTGTCTGTGTAAAAGGGGTGATCAAAGATGGCTGCCCGACCTCGTGTCAGGACACAGAGACAATCAACATGAAAAAGGAGGCTCAAAGATGGCTGACTAAACTGCCAATCAAAGGCAGTTCAGGGAGTTCCCTCCCTGCAGAGACAATCGATGTTTGTTTACAGGAACTGCTACTTCGTGTACACAAGGGATTATCCACTTCAGACTGCGGCTTCGGGTGACCACAGAACAATGGCCTTCTGTTTACACTCCTCCCAAGCTGTTTACATAGTAATACAGCTCCATTCAAAACCCATCTGGATGAATGGAAATGGTTCAATAGCCCATCACACACAATGAAGACACATCCAAACTGCAGCTTTACATTCAAAGCTTAGCACAGAAGAGACATTTGAACTGAGAAAAGGAACAGTTTAAAATGAATGGGTTTGGATGAATCACCCATTACTGGACAATGGGGCAGTTGGATCCTTTTTTTTTAGCCCAGAAACATCCGGAGCTGGGCAGGCCCCAAAAGGGGGTATAAAAGATAGCTTCCCAGAAGCTTGCTCGCTCTCTGGCCTCGCCTCCATGTCCCTCTACAGCGTGGGAGTCTGTCTGTAGAAGTGAAACACCAGCAGTTTACTTTTAAAACACTGGGGTGTTTTTCACTTCGGGGCAGTGAAGATCTAAGTTTGCAGGGCACGGAGCAGGCATTTCCAGTGGTGAGCATATATTTTTCTGGCCTTCCACAAGGCAACTTAGGATAGAAATAGGGGTGGGAGTAAAGTGGGAATTTCGTTAGAATTGTGATTTTAGTCGATTTCCCTCGTTGTGTCCATTTTTCCTCCCCTATTTAAGTAGGACAGTGTTGCACCTAGCAGAGAAGTGCGATGGTGAACACTGAATTCGGTATTTAAAACTGTATTAAAAGGGAGTAGCTGTTTTAAAGTACTGTATTTAAAACTGTATTAAAAAGGGGTGTTGCACCAAGCAAAGGAGTGCTGTGGTGAATGCTGTTAGCTGTTTTAAAGTAACTGTATTAAAGTGCTGTGTTTTTAAGTAAAAGCCACTAAGCTGAGGTGCTGTAGTGAGTAAAGGGTCTTTTTAAGTAAAAAGGTACTGGATTTAAAATAAAAGCAGTGTTGCACTGAGCAGAGAGCCCTCTAGTGGACACTGAGTGTACTGCGTGTATTTATCAAAGGAGAGTTGCACTGAGTAGGGGGCCCTCTAGTGGACACTAAGTGTACTGCATTTAAGCAAAAGTGTTGTACCAGGCATAAGAGCCGTATCGATTATTTTACGTTGTTTCTTTCTTTTGTTTTCAATAAATACTGCTCTGTTTTGCACCCAAACCATGAGTCACGTTGTTTTCTGTCTACATCACCACCGAATAAGTCCGGGGGTCAGAACTCAGGAATAGGGGAGTGCTTCGAAACTGCAAGGGGGTCCCTGGAGCAGCTCAGAGGCTTCTGACTGGCCAGAGACAAATAACCCCAGCCCCGCTATATTAATTCCATACAAAATGGCAACCGCGGCAGGACCCTCGGCAATGGTGTGCGATGTGGCCGACCGTGGTTTGGGTCTGGAAAGAGCAGCAGTTATTGGGTTTCTTTTTATCCCACTGGTTTGTTTGTGGTTAGGTTACCCGCAGGCTTAGGGAAGCCAGGGCAGCAAGTTGAGATAGGGAAAGGGAGGTTGAGGAATACCAGGCCAAGGTAGAGCGCCTGGTAGTTCAGTTTAGTGAGGGCAAAAGCCACACGAGGCACGAGTCAGAGTACCTGAAGTGCCTAGTTGCAGAGGCAAAGAACAATGAGATGAGGGTGCGGGAGGAGAACGCTTGCCTCATACAAGAGTTAAAAGAGCAGGAGGAGAAGGTTAGGGAAGTGAAGGCAGCATATAAGCTGGCCTGCGAGCAAGAGTTTGAGGAAGCAGATCATGGCCCCTGTAGGGCAGAGATAGAAAGCCTTAAGATGGCTTTAAAAGGAGCAAAGGGGATGATTTGCCTGATCAGCCCGAAGGCAGGTCAGCCGGATTTTACTGGCAACCTAAGTAAAACAGCCCCACAGGCAACACCCAGGGAAAGGCTGGCCAGGGAATCAGAGGTCCCACGACCGCCACCCACAGCTCCAAGAAACAGGAGGGGTATCGAGACGCCCCAACCCAAGGGAAAAGTCCATGAGGTTAAACCTGGGAGCCAGAGTAAGAAAGAGTGGCACCAGGAGGGGAACCGTCCCTCCCAGGCTAGGTTAAATTGCTATGGGTGTGGGAAAGATGGTCACTGGAGAAAAGACTGTAAGAATCCCTGGAAGGATAGCAAGGGAAAGAATCCCACAGCCCCAGTCCAAAGGGTAGAGACAGGAATTTCCCCCGCCTCAGTCGAGTCACTACTGGAGGCAGTGCGGTCTCTTCTGACCAACCAGGGAAAAATAGCAGCTCCCACTGGTGCTGCAGTTCCCCCGGCCCCCTCTGCCGCCCCACTATGACTAGAGCCCACACAGCCTGTCTACCTGTGTGACCTCCGGTATGACGGATGGAAGAGACCGCTTGTACAGATGGAGGTGGAGAGGGTTAAAGGGACCTATCTACTGGATACGGGAGCATCATGCACCGTGATCCACGCGGATAGTCCCACCACCTCGCCTCTGTCTAGCGGGGTTCCATACGCCTTATCGGGGTTCACTGGTAAGGAACAGGCGGGAGTATTCTCCAAGCCGCTCTCAATCCGCCTGGGCACGATACGGACCAAATGGACGTGTATCCTGGCAAGGTGGGAGGCGGAGGGAGGAAAGGGGATTCTAGGAGCCGACTTCCTGGTGGGCCATGGGATCCTCGTGGATCTCCACAATCATTGCCTGTGGGGAGCCAACACAGGTGGAGAGGGAGGTGTAGTAGTCATCCCCAGCAAGGAAGGGAAGGGGACCCTGTGCACTGTGAAGCCTAAAGAAGGTTACAACCTCGGGCTCATGGTCGAGGGTGTCCCGGGGGAATTCCAGGCAGTCGTGCAGGCTAATCTAGCTGCGTTTGCCACGCATAAACACGACTGCGGGAGGGTCACAGGGTTTGAGGTTAGAGTGGCTGGGGACCCCGGCCCCAAAAGCAGTATAATTTCCCCAAGGAGGCAGAACCCGACATGGAGGCAGCCATGTCCTCTTTGGTGCAGCAGGGTGTGTTGAGGCCCATAGCCACCCATGTTAACTCTCCGCTTTGGCCGGTCAGAAAACTGGACAATACGTGGAGAGCCACGGTGGACTATCGGGTGCTTAACAGCAATATCCCAGCCTGTGCACCCACGGTGGCAGCAGTTGCCGATCTGATAGGAAGTATTCCAGCATCCGCAACCACTTTCACAGTGCTGGATATTTCTAACGGGTTTTGGTCCATCCCTTTAAGGAGGGAGGATCAGTACAAGTTTGCTTTTACCTTTAAGGGGCAACAGTACACATGGAACTGCTTGCCACAGGGTTTTCATAACAGCCCCAGCGTCTTCCACCAGTTTATGGCAGATAGTTTAAAAGATTTCAGCCAGCCTACACAGTTGGTTCAATACGTGGATGACCTGCTCCTGTTCACTGATTCAGGAGAGGAGCACGGTCCACTATTAGCCGAACTGCTGGAGCTGCTTAGGAAAAGAGGTTTCAAGGTAAACCCAAAGAAAGCGCAGATCGGCCAGCAGGAGGTCAAATTCCTGGGTCTGACCGTCCGCGCTGGAGAAAGGGCCATAGATAAGGCTAGGAGGGAAGCGGTACAAGAGTTACCGGTCCCTAACACAGTCAGGGGTGTGAGGTCATTTCCAGGGCTGACGGGGTACTGCAGAGACTTCATTGAGGACTATGCAGCCACAGCAGCCCCTCTGCTCCGACTCCTACATAAAGGTGTGGAGTGGCTCTGGGATGAGGGTTGCCAGGCAGCATTTGTTAAACTCAAGGGAAACTTGCAGACTGCACCAGCTCTAGGGGCCATAGATGGGGGGAAAGAGTTCTTCTTGGAGGTAGCAGCCAGCGGGGATAGTCTCAGTGCTGTGCTGCTCCAGGAGCGGCATGGCAGGCTAAGGCCCGTGGTCTACTCCTCCAGAGTCCTCACGGATGTGGAGAGGAGCTACTCCAACTGTGAACGGCACCTTTTGGCCACACATTGGGCTGTGAAAAGATCTTTAATTTTCACAGGCACCTCTCCCATCACCCTCCTCACACACCACACACCCACCCAGATGCTTCTGGATGGGAGGATTAAAGATGGGACAGTGAGCAGTGCCCGCATTGCGCACTGGACCCTCCTCCTCTCGCAGATGGATCTGAGGGTAAGGGGCCTTTGCGAGCCAAAGCTCGCGGCCAATATGGTATATCCTGGAACAGCCCATCGGTGTTCCATAGAAGGGTTATGGGAGGTGAACATAGGTTTACGGGCCGGGATACATCCCTCAGGCCATGAGATCTATGTAGACAGTTCCAGCATGGTATCTGCTGGCAAACGACTCACAGGTTGTGGAGTCTATGACCCAACGGCAAACATTGCCTTGGCAATCAAGCTCCCCAATAGGCTGAACTGTCCACGGTGATGTACGTGGTTGTAGTGTATGTACCTTGAAGAAGGAACTATATTCTGCAGCCCCTGTATACTGCAGTACCAGTAGTGACCACCCCTGTATATAAGCCTGTGTAGTAACTTTGTATAGTAGTTCCAGTTTTGTCTCCATTCAGTAAGCACCTGTTATAACCAACTTCTGCAGTCCGTGTCTCAATTACACACGGACATTACATTGGCGACGAACAGATCCGAACTTACCTACAGTTCTGCACCACCTCACGGGGATCCATCCCTGAAGCGAAGTTATTAGAGGTCGAAGCCAGAAGGAAGAAATCCAAAAAGAAAAAGAAAACAAACAGAAGAAACGGGCGTCGACTGTGGGCAACCGCCCTCTGATTCATCGAATTCGAAGATTTGCAGGAGAGGCTGTCGAGAGCTGGGCTTGGTTATCCACGGCGTTGGCAGCAGCGCGGGGGGAAGCGCGCGAAGACCATAGGGCGTCACCATCAAGGCATAAAAACACCAGCAACAGCGCTGGCAGCAGCGGAAAAGGCAGAAAGCGCGGGAGGCGCCATCTTAATCCAGCGGGGAAGAAGGCAAAGAGCAGGAGGTGCCATTTTGTTCAATCGGGGAAGAAGGCAAAGCGCGGGAGGCGCCATCTTAGATCTCCAAGATGCCGAAGACTGGCAATATCACTGCCTTCGATAATGCAATAGAAGACTGGACCACGTATGTGGAAAGAGTCGAAGTATATTGCAAGGCAAATGAAGTAGCCGATGAGAAAAAGGCATCGGTACTACTAAACTTAATGGGCGCAAGAACGTACGGCCTATTGCGGAACCTGATCACTCCAGTCAAACCGATGGCAAAGAGTTTTAACGAAATTGTTGATATCCTACAGGAACACTTAAATCCTACACCGCTGCTGATAGCAGAAAGATTTAAATTCCACAAGAGAAATCAGCATAAAGATGAGAGCAATGCTGATTACCTTACGGAACTACGCAAGCTATCAAAGCACTGCCAGTTCGGAGCAGGACTGGCAGATACCCTACGGGACAAATTTGTCTGTGGACTCCTGAGTGAAGGAACCCAGAAGAGGTTACTCTCAGAGAAAGAGCTGACGCTAGATAAGGCTTTCAGCGTGGCAGTATCGTACGAAGCAGCAACAAGGGGAGCTGCGAAAATACAGCAAAAGCCATAGGAATACAGCACCCATGAAATGACACGGGGATTTGAAAAATGTTATCGCTGCGGCAGAACAACCCATGACCAGAAGGACTGCTGGTCCAAGGACAAAACATGCAGGCAATGCGGAAAGATGGGACACATTGCACGAGTTTGCAGGTCCGGGAAGAAGACTAACGACAACAAAAAGACTACTAAGGAACAGTACAGGAAAGTACAAAAGATGACGGACAGTAGTTCCGAAGACCAGAAGAGCGATAGTGAATCCGGGAACAAGAGACTAAGCTGTCTCAAACTACACAACGTAATCGCAAAAGAGGATCACCGAACCATTTGGGTCACCCTCACGATAGCAGGGTCCCAAGTCAAAATGGAATTGGATACAGGATCAGCCCTGACCGTCATGAATCGACGAGACTACGAGCGGCTATTCTCACACATACCCTTGAAAGACACATCCATTGTCTTGAAGACATATACGGGGCAGAAAGTATACCCCAGAGGGAAAATAAGGGTGCCTGTCGAATACAACGGCAAGGAA
Source organism: Somniosus microcephalus (assembly GCF_052327205.1). NCBI lineage: Eukaryota > Metazoa > Chordata > Chondrichthyes > Squaliformes > Somniosidae > Somniosus > Somniosus microcephalus. Next base: position 192,387,050 of record NC_140999.1, read on the forward strand.
ATGCAGAAATTGTATCTGTACATACTGCAAGATGGTTGACCACCGTTATTGGGACGTGAATGGATCAGAAAGATAAGTTTAGACTGGCACTCCATTCAGGCACTGACTGTGGCTGGTAAAAAGGATGACGACGTCACACCTGGACGATTGTCAAAAATCTTAGCTAACGCTAAAGAGGTATTTCAACAAGGACTGGGAACTCTTAAAGGCGTAACCGCCTCGATAAAAATAGAAGAGAATGCAATTCCCAAGTTTTTCAAAGCAAGACCGGTACTGTATGCAATTCGCCCAGCCGTCGAGGCAGAGCTGGAGAATCTGGAGAATGCAGGCGTGTTATCTAAGGTAGACTGGAGTGAGTGGGCGACACCCATCGTTCCTGTCATGAAGAAAACATTAAACAACGTTGGGCCCGATTTTCGGCTTGTGCGGGAAATGGTCGGATTTCCCCGAATGTGGGGTTTCTGACACACATAAAAAAGTGTCAGCCAGCCCCACGCAATTTTCCCTCAATTGGCCAATTAATTTCCAGCATGTGGGAAGCCTTGCTAATTGTCTAAATCGAGTCAGAAATCCCCACACTATGATGTCATCATTCGTGGTGCTTTCAAAGTGTCCAGCAAGCTTCTCCACCTCTGCAGGCTTCTCAACCACTCTTGCACAATGGCAGAGGAGCCTGCACCAGCTGCTGCCAGCAGCAGAGGCCGAGTTGCGGGCAAATTAAACGAAACGTCATTGCAGACCTTGGTGGATGGGGTAAGGGCCCACAGGGAGGTCCTCTACCCTTGCTCAGGGAGGAAGAGGCCTCCCAAAGAGTCCACAGCTGCCTGGATGGAGGGGGCAGCAGGGGTAAATTCTCTGGATGTCACCCGTCGCACCTGGCTGCAGTGCAGGAAGCGCTTCCATGACCTTCACCGCACAGGGAAAGCAAGTATGAAGTTTCCATCACCCTCAACCTCATCCCCATTGCCTTTCCCCAACAGCACTCAGCTTCAGCAATCTCTTCTTCCACATCCCACTTCACAGTCACATCCATGCACCCTTACCCATTCCGTCTCTCTCAATGCTCACATTCACATAACTATTCCACCATCCAGTCTTGTAAGTAGTTTTAATGGCATCATTTTCCTGTACATAAACTTTATGTTGCCAGCTGCTGCAGTTATGGCGTCTGTCATTTGGCGAATGTGGATGTCACATAGAGGCCTTAGGATAAATTGCAGATGACTGCAAACTGGTCAAAGTTGTTGGTAAGTGCAGGCATGGGCCAATGTCCATGGTCAGTTCAGAAGCAGTGAGGCTGCAGTGTTTGATGTATCAGACTACGCAAATCTGGCCAGGATGAGTGCGTTCCTTGCATTCCGCCCAGCAATGTTCTCGCGCACTGGTGCCGCTGGTTGGCAGGCCTCTGCAGGATGCTCGTTTCCGACCACCTCCTCCTCCTCCTCCTCAGGATCATCCTCAGCATCATCCTCATCCAAGGCGGCTCTGTGAGGAGCCTCTTGGTCCTGCGGAATCTGCAAGCCACAATGCTGTGCCATGTTGTGAAGCACACAGCATACCACAATGATTTTGGAGACCCTGGCTGATGAGTACTGTAGGGCTCCACCTGATCTATCGAGGCATCTGAAGCGCATCTTCAGCAAACCGATGGTTTGCTCGATTATGCATCTGGTGGTCATGTGGCTGGAGTTGTAGCGCTCCTCAGCTTCGCTGACTGGTCTCCTCAATGGCGTCATTACCCAAGTGCGCAGGGCATATCCCTTGTCTCCAAGGAGCCATCCTTGAAGTTCGTTTGGCGGACTGAATAGTGGAGGCACAGTAGATTCGCGCAGTATAAAGGAGTCATGGCAGCTGCCAGGGTACTTGGCACAAACGTGCAAAATCACCTTCTTGTGGTCACACACCAGCTGAACGTTAAGGGAGTGGAAGCCCTTGCGGTTGACAAACACTCCTGGATTGCGGTGGGGTGCCCTAAGGGCCACATGTGTGCAGTCAATGACGCCCTGCACCCTTGGAAAGTCTGCCAGCTCTGCGAATCCACGCGCTCGCGCCCTCACACTTGCGTGATCCCGGGTGAAATGGATGTGATTGTGCGCGAGGGCAAAGAGGGCATCGGTGACCTGCGTGATGCAAGTGTGTGCAGCCGCCTATGAGATGCCGCTGATGTCTGCTGCTGATCCCTGGAAGGAGCCTGAGGCATAAAAGTTGAGTGCGGTGGTGACTTTGATGGCCACTGGTAAGGAGTGTGGACCTGGTGCTCTGGGCTCCAGGTCTTGCTGCAGCATTGCGCAGATGTCAGTCACAACCTCTCGCGAAAGTCGGAGCCGCCTCTGGCACTGCTGCTCAGTCATGTTGAGGTAGCTGACCCTGTGTCTGTAGACCCTGTTTGTGGGGTATCTCCTGCACCGACGGCCTTCCATGTGCTGGCCCCTTCTGGCCTGTGCTGCCCCAGGTGGCTGAGCCGCAACCTGCCGCTCCTGCTGGTGCGGCTGGTGTTGCTGTTGCTGGAGTTGCTCCAGTCTCCTCTGCTGTTGGAGATCCTCTAATGCCAGGAAGGGAAGGTTCCAAAGGCCTCCCATGCTTCTAGCAGATGCCTCGGTTGAGGAGGTCCTGAGTTAGGGTGGTGAGAGGGGCTTCCCAGGAGCTCACACTGGAGAAGTGTGTGAGGCTCCAACTTTCTGCAGCTGCTCCTAAGGCTTCAAAAAGTTCCCCCAAGCCTTGGTCAACAAGGTCCTGCAGCCTGCAAAGGCTGCCTATTCAAATGTCTTCAGCCCTCAGCAAGCCAGCTGGTTTCACGCCAGCTCTCATCGGCGGAGTTCCCCGCAGGCGTGTTTCACGTGGGGAAAGCCCCAAAGTCGCAACGGCGCCGGAAAATCGCACTTAACAAGGTGATCATTGCTGATTATTGCTCCGACGAGCAGTCCCGCCAGCGGCGGGCGGGACTGAAGTGGGGCACGGGGAAACGGCAGTCCGAAAGTCGGACAGGGCGGGGAATCAGGCGGGGGGGTCCCGACCTGCTTTTTTTGCGATTTTCGGACCACGGCCGCATGAAAAGCCGCCCGACAGCTGCCCTAAAATCGGGGCCAATAAGTCTGAGGAGCCAAGGAAGGTTCGCATCTGTGGGGACTTCAAGGTGACTGTGAACCTAGTCCTTCACACAGTACGGTATCCTCTTCCGAGGATAGAAGATATTTTCGCCTCACTATCTGGAGGGAAACGTTTTACAAAAATTGACCTAGCACAAGCACATTTGCAGATGGAGGTTGAAGAATCCTCTAGGAAATATCTCACGATAAATACTCACAAAGGTCTTTACCAGTATAATCGACTGGTATTCGGAGTAGCACCAGCTCTGGCTATATGGCAAAGAGCGATGGAACAAGTTCTGCAAGGGATTCCGGGGACTCAGTGTTACTTGGACGACATCCTAGTGACAGGTGAAAATGACAGTGAACACCTTGCCAACCTAGAGCAGGTGCTCACTAGACTAAGAGAACATGGGCTACGAGCCAATCGCCCCAAGTGCGAGTTTTTAAAGAAACAAATATCATATTGTGGCCACGTGATTGATGAAGAGGGGTTACATAAGTCCCCTGACAAAATTGAAGCGGTAGTTAAGGCTCCAGCGCCTGAAAATGTGTCGCAACTGAGGTCATTCCTCGGATTGGTGAATTACTACCATAAGTTTTTGCCGAATTTGTCCACTATTCTGCACCCACTGAACACCCTGCTACAAACTGGAGTAGCATGGAAATGGAGCGATGTATGTAAGTGGGCCTTTCAGGAGTGTAAAGGACTGATCACTTCAAGAGAAGCATTGGCTCACTACAACCCATCACTACCGATAAGACTGGCGTGTGATGCGTCTCCCTACGGCGTTGGAGCGGTACTGTCACATAAATCCCTTGATGGTTCAGAGAGGCCGATAGCTTTTGCGTCACGCTCGTTAACTGCAGCCAAGCGTAACTACGCCCAGATTGACAGAGAGGCCCTCAGCCTGGTGTGGGGGGTGAAGAAGTTCAATCACTACCTGCACGGACAGAAATTTACTCTACTAACTGATCATCAACCTCTTGTCTCCATTTTCAACCCGAAGAAGGGCGTCCCGATAATGACAGCACAACGGCTACAGAGGTGGTCCCTTTTCCTAGGGGCACACCAATATGACATCGAGTACAAAGGAACTAAACAGCATGGAAATGCTGATGGATTGTTGCGCCTACCATTGCCGACGGTGGAAGAAGCACCTGCAGTGGATCCTGTGGAGATATTCCACTCGACTATTGTCGAATGTCTACCTGTGACGAATGCAAACATAGAAAAGGAAACACGAAATGACCCGACACTCTCCAGGGTCTATGATTTAACAGTGAAGGGATAGCCAGCACATGGCGAATCACTGTTGCCAGCATTCTCGCCGAGAAGAGAACAGCTGTCAGTGTGCCGAGGAACCTTGATGTGTGGATCCAGAGTAGTAATTCCACCCAAATTGAAGGATAGAGTGCTCAATGAGCTTCATGAGGGTCATCTGGGAGGGGTAAAAATGAAGAACTTAGCCAGAGCGTTTGTGTGGTGGCCGGGAATCGATAGAGAAATCGAAGAGATGACCAAGAGCTGTACAGGATGCCAGAAGGTCCAAAACGCCCCACCACAAGCCCCTCTACATCCATGGGAGTGGCCCTCATCTCCATGGCAAAGGGTGCACATTGATTTTGCTGGTCCATTTATGGACTCGATGTTTTTAATTGCGGTGGATGCACATTCAAAGTGGCCAGAGGTAATAAAAATGTCCTCAACCACCACAGAAAAAACCATCACAGTCTTACGAACCATATTCGCCAGAAATGGGCTGCCTGAACAGATTTGCTCCGACAATGAACCACAGTTTGTGTCTGAAGAGTTCCGGAGGTTCTTAAAGAACAATGGTGTTAAGCATTACACATCTGCCCCATATCATCCAGCCACCAATGGATTGGCTGAGAGGTTCATTCAAACATTCAAGAAGGCTATCAAGGCAATGTGTAATGAAGACATACCCCTACAACACAAGGTGGATAACTTCTTGTTTGCCTACCGGAATGCGACACATGCGGTTACCAACCAAACTCCAGCCATGATGTTCTTCAATCGAAGACTAAGATGCCGCTTGGATTTGGTTAAGCCAAACATCAGAAGAGATGTGGAGAACAGGCAGTTTCAGAATATGAATGAAAGGCCAACCAGGAGTTTCAAGATAGGTCAACCAGTTTTGGCCCGGGACGACCGCACAGAGAAATGGCAGCCAGGAACGATCTGCACACGGTAAGGACCTCTAATGTATACCGTGGACGTTGGAGAGAGCATTGTAAGACGCCATGCTGACCAGATTCTAGAGTCACTGGAAAACGTCAAATCTACACCACGATCCTATACACCTGGTGATGAAACCGAAGTACCAATTGCATCTACCTCAGAATCGGTGATATTGGAAGCAGATGAACCAAACAACGACGTTGATCCCGAATCAACTTTGCCAGAAGAACCTGATACCCCAAAGAGGCGTTATCCGGACAGAATCAGGAAGCCTCCTCAAAGACTGAATTTATAATTGATTAACTTCAGCTAATGTATATAGCAGCTGTAATTGTAAATATGTTATTTAATTATTAATCGAATGTTATGTACTGTTTAGCTAAAAGGTGAGGAATTGTAGTGTATGTACCTTGAAGAAGGAACTGTATTCTGCAGCCCCTGTATACTGCAGTACCAGTAGTGACCACCCGTGTATATAAGCCTGTGCAGTAACTTTGTATAGTAGTTCCAGTTTTGTCTCCATTCAGTAAACACCTGTTATAACCAACTTCTGCAGTCCGTGTCTCAATTACACACGGACATTACAGTGGTTACCCACCCCGAATTCTTCCCTACCCCGTACACGATTTGCTCTGACAGCATGTTCACTTGCAACTCGTGTAAGGAATACCTGGCCATCTGGTCCCGTCGCGGATATACCTCCGCCGACGGGAGGCCCTTAACAGTAAAGCCCCTGCTGGAGAAAATCCTGGCAGCCGTGGGGGAGGAAGGCGAGGTCTCCATCCACAAAGTGAAGGCCCATTCCTCCACAGAGCCCCGCAGCCAGGGTAACCAGCAAACCGACATGCTGGCCAAGGAGGGTGCACACACCGGCATTTTCTGGGACCCGTATGAGTCTGGGCCCGTGGCGGCAGTTAGAGGCAGGGATGGGACCCAAGGGAGCTTAGGGGTAGTGTTAGCCCAAGACCTCAAGACGGTCCAAGCCCAGGACCCAGTCCTGAAAGTTGTCATGAGTGCAGTAATGGAGGGTAGGAAGTTAGAAGGCCCTTACGGCGCAGCCCCCCTCTCCATAAGGGAAGGCATGCTGTTCAGGGGGGAACAGTGGGTAGTACCCCAGCAACACTGGAGGGAGTTCCTTCAGCTGGCCCATGAGGAGCCGGGAGTGGGACACCCCGGGCCTGAGACCACCTGGCAATGGGTGGAACAGGCGGGATGGTGGCCAGGACTCCGGGAAGATGTCCGCGAGTTCTGTGCTAGCTGTCTCGTGTGTGCTGCAAATAACCCCGATCCCCACAGAAGGAAGGTGTCCATGGAACACGTTAGGAGGGTAGAGGGACCATGGCAGTCGATCCAGATCGACTACATCGGGCCCCTGCCCACCGCCCAGGGAGGCTACAAATACTGCCTCGTCCTGGTTGACGTGTTTTCCAAATGGGTGGAAGCCATCCCCTGTAAAACAGCCACAGCACTGGGGACTGCAAAGATCTTGGTACGAGAGGTGTTCTCGCGGTGGGGACTCCCCCAGTTTGTGGAGTCTGACCAGGGAAGCCACTTCACCGGCCAGGTCATGCAGAACACCCTCAGGCTGCTTGGTATTCAGGGGAAGTGGCATGTAGCTCACAATCACCAGTCCTCAGGGATTGTGGAGCACATGAACTGTACCATTAAGGAAAGGCTGAGGAAAGAGACAGTGGGGTCACCCCAGAAATAGGCAGAAGCCCTGCCTCTAGTCCTCATGGGGATCCGGGCCAGCCAGTCCAAGAGTACAGGGTATTCCCCGCACGAGCTCATGCCGGTAGGGTTATGAGGACCCCCACCCATGTCCTGGCCCCAGTCCTTATGGAAGGGCAGCTGCGAGAAATAGATCGGGATAAGTTCGCCCGAGAACTCCTCGAGCGCCTAAAACAAATTTATGGGCAGGCAGCAGGTAGTATGGGGAAGCAGCATCAGAATAACCGGTTGCTGCTCGAGCCCAACAAGAGCCATCAGTGGGAGATAGGGGACCAGGTCATGGTTAGGAACTACGCCCGGGTGGGGAGTCTAGAGCCACTGTACATGGGACCCTATAGTATAGTCGATAGAGCCAGCCCCATGGTTTGTGCGATAAAATTGCCCCGGTGCACAAAATGGTTCCATGCGAATCAGTGCAAGTTGTTTAAGCCGGAGGCAATGAAACAGGCAGCTGGGAGTGAACCTGAGAATAGAAATCCCCAGCCCCCAGCAGGTCCAAGTTCACAGGCAGGCGCAGTGGCTTGCGTTAGGGGAGGAGCTATTCATGATTTTGAACAGGATTACTGGCAGGCAGCCAGTTATATCAAACAGTGCAGTTTATTTAAGCAGGGGGCAGGGGAACAGGCAGCTGGGATTACAGGAGCTCCCCAGCACTTGGCCTGTGCGATTCCCCCTCTCTTGTGGGACTCCGGGGAGGAGCCTGAACCAGGTTTTAGACCTGAAGGGGAAGGCTCTCAGCCACCGGCAGCCGGTGGCAAGGGATTACCTGTCCCCAGCCCAGGTTTTGGAAGGGCGGGACCTGAAGGAGGAGGTCCCCGGCCAGCAGGGATTGTGACCCGAGCTAAGGGTCTGCTTGCCAGGGTAGCCCCCCCCAGGCAACACTCCCTAGGAGATCTCTTTGGGTGCCCCAGCCCAAGAAAGTATGGTCACCCACTTTGCAGTGGAGTAGGGCGGTCTCCCGAACCAGGGAGAGGCCAAAGAACAGAGGTCCCCAACCAGCAGCCATAAGCTGCGAGGGACAAGAAGCTGGAATCAGTCCAGCCACGCAGCAAGGAGCAGCCTGTGGCAGCCCAACCAGGGACTGAGCTGGCCGCCCGGAGATGGGCGGCGCTTGCATATAGCTGTATTAAGGTAGAACATGCTGTTAAGGTAGAACGTGTGTTAAGGTAGAATGGGTTAATTTTAATTTATGGTTTAAGGTAGAACGTGTATTAAGGTGGAACATGCTATTAAGGTAGAACATGTTGTTAAGGTAGAACATGTTGTTAAGGTAGAATGTGTGTTAAGGTAGAATGTGTTAATTTTAATTTCAGTGATATATTAGTGCATAAGTTTTGAGTGTGGTATGGTTCTAGGATTGTATTATGGATCAAGGTCACGGGACCTTATTACACTTCCCCGAGTCAGGGGACCTGGCGAGATGTTTTCTTTGTCTTTTTCAGAGTTCCGGAAAGCGCAGGGGACCGAGTCGTGGAATTCGAGAGAGGAAGCACCCCCTAGTCCGCAAAGAAAAGGGGACAGCAGGAAACAGAGGCCCACAACATTTAAAACCTGCTGCTGGAAATACAATTTAAGAATTTATGGAACTGGTTAATTATTTCACTGCTTGTTTGCAGTTAAAGGAAGCTCGTTTGTCTTCCATCGTTTTAGCAGACATGTTGGCTGGATGACAATCCCTTTAAAGATGTTAAAATTGTGTTACAAGTGGTGCAGGGGCATAGAACCCCTCCATGCTTGACTTATTGCGAATATAAGTGGTGCAGGGGTATTGGACCCCCTCCGTGTATTGATTATTTTAATTAATTGTTGGTTTTTCTGTCAATAGATGCCTGCCGTACTACGATTCTCTCTGGGCAGGGGAGATGGAGGTGTCGGGGGATCAAGGATAGATTTAGTTAAATATAAGGGAAGGTTGTTTGTGGAGGGGTCAGAAATTATTGCTCACTTTTGGCAAGGATACTACAAGCAAGTTTTAGTATCCGATGGGGGACTGTAAAAATTTGCAATAATTTACAGTTCTGAAGATTAATTTTTTTGATTAAAGAATCCCTGGGCGTTGTGTCTTTAAATTTCCAGGGATAAAAATGGCCGTCAGACCGCATGGCCGAAGCCAAAAGGACTTGGAAGCAGCTTGTGTGTGTGTCTGTGTAAAAGGGGTGATCAAAGATGGCTGCCCGACCTCGTGTCAGGACACAGAGACAATCGACATGAAAAAGGAGGATCAAAGGTGGCTGACTAAACTGCCAATCAAAGGCAGTTCGGGGAGTTCCCTCCCTGCAGAGACAATCGATGTTTGTTTACAGGAACTGCGACTTCGTGTACACAAGGGATTATCCACTTCAGACTTGCAAATAAGGTGGATGAACTGAAGGTGTTGATAAACACATGGGAGTATGATATTGTTGCTATCACGGAGACATGGTTGAGGGAGGGGCAAGACTGGCAGCTCAATATTCCGGGGTACAGAATCTTCAGGCGAGACAGAGGGGGGGGTATAAGAGGAGGGGGTGTCGCAATATTAATTAAGGAGTCAATTACTGCAGTAAGGAGGGATGATATATTAGCAGGGTCCTCTAATGAGGCCATATGGGTGGAGCTTAAAAACAAAAAGGGGGCAAGCACTTTGCTGGGAGTGTACTATAGGCCTCCAAACAGTCAGGGGGAGATAGAGGAACAGATATGTAGGCAAATCTCAGAGAAATGTGCAAATAATAGGGTAATAATAATGGGGGATTTCAACTTCCCCAATATTAACTGGGATAGTCAGAGTGTGAAAGGCTCAGAGGGTGTAGAATTCTTAAAGTGCATCCAGGAGAGCTTTTTGAGCCAGCATGTAGAAAGTCCTACAAGAGAGGGGGCGGTACTGGACCTAATTCTAGGGAATGTGGCCGGCCAAGTGGAAAAAGTGCTAGTAGGTGAGCACTTTGGTGATAGTGACCATAATATGGTAAGATTTAAGGTGGTCATGGAAAAGGACAGGGATGGGCCAGAAATAAAGGTTCTAAATTGGGGGAAGGCCGATTTTAATAGGATAAGGCAGGATCTGGCCAAAATGGACTGGGATCAGCTACTTGTAGGAAAATCCGCATCGGAGCAATGGGAGGCTTTCAGAAGGGAGATTGAGATCATACAATGGCAACATGTTCCCGTAAAGGTCAAGAGTGGTTCCAAAAACCACAGGGAACCGTGGATGTCAGGGGATATACGAGAATGGATTAGGAAAAAAAGGAGGGCTTTTGGTAGATACAAAAGGCTAAAGACGGAGGAAGCCCTAGAGGAGTACAAAAAGTGCAGGGGGATACTTAAAAAAGAAATTAGGAGATCAAGGAGGGGCCATGAAATAACACTGGCGAGCAAAATAAAGGAAAATCCGAAGATGTTTTATAAGTATATTAAGGGTAAGAGGATAACTAGGGAAAAAATAGGGCCCATTAGGGACAAAAGTGGCAATCTGTGTGTGGAGCCGGAAGATGTAGGAGAGGTTCTAAATGAATTTTTTGCATCTGTTTTCACTATGGAGAAGGACGATGTAGACATAGAAATAGGGCGGGGGGACTGTGATATGCTCGAACATATTAACATCGAGAGGGAGGAGGTATTGGCGGTTTTAGCTGGCCTAAAAATGGATAAATCCCCAGGCCCGGATGAAATGTATCCCAGGCTGCTGTGTGAGGCAAAGGAGGAGGTTGCGGGGGCTCTAACACATATATTCAGGACCTCTCTGGCCACAGGTGATGTGCCAGAGGACTGGAGAACCGCTAATGTAGTACCATTATTCAAGAAGGGTAGTAGGGAAAAACCGGGGAACTACAGGCCAGTGAGCCTAACATCAGTGGTAGGAAAATTATTGGAAAAAGTCCTGAGGGACAAAATTTGTCTCCACTTGGAGAGGCAAGGATTAATCAGGGATAGTCAACATGGCTTTGTCAAGGGAAGATCATGTCTGACTAATTTGATTGAATTTTTTGAGGGGGTGACTAGGTGTGTGGATGAGGGTAACGCAGTGGATGTGGTATACATGGATTTCAGTAAGGCCTTCGATAAAGTCCCGCACAGGAGGCTGGTCAAGAAGGTAAGAGCCCATGGAATCCAGGGTGCCTTGGCACATTGGATACAAAACTGGCTTAGTGGCAGAAGGCAGAGGGTGATGGTCGAAGGTTGTTTTTGTGACTGGAAGCCTGTGGCCAGTGGGGTACCACAGGGATCGGTGCTGGGTCCCTTGCTGTTTGTGGTCTACATTAATGACTTGGATATGAATGTAAAGGGTATGATCAGTAAGTTCGCGGATGATACAAAAATTGGTAGGGTGGTAAATAGCGAGGAGGGTAGCCTCAGTCTGCAGGACGATATAGATGGGTTGGTCAGATGGGCGGAACAGTGGCAAATGGAATTTAACCCGGAAAAGTGCGAGGTGATGCACTTTGGGGGGACTAACAAGGCAAGGGAATACACAATGAATGGAAAGACCCTAGGCAAGACGGAGGGTCAGAGGGATCTGGGTGTGCAAGTACACAGATCCCTGAAGGCGGCGGAACAGGTGGATAAGGTGGTAAAAAAGGCATATGGGATACTTGCTTTCATTAGCCGAGGCATTGAATATAAGAGCAAGGAGGTTATGATGGAGCTGTATAAAACACTGGTTAGGCCACAGCTGGAATACTGTGTGCAGTTCTGGTCGCCACACTACAGGAAGGATGTGATCGCATTAGAGAGGGTGCAGAGGAGGTTCACCAGGATGTTACCAGGGCTGGAGCGCTTCAGCTATGAAGAGAGACTGGGCAGATTGGGTTTGTTTTCCTTGGAGCAGAGGAGGCTGAGGGGGGACATGATTGAGGTGTACAAAATTATGAGGGGCATAGATAGGATGGATGCTGAGGAGCTTTTTCCCTTAGTAGAGGGGTCAATAACTAGGGGGCATAGATTCAAGGTAAAGGGCGGGAGGTTTAGAGGGGATTTGAGAAAGAACTTTTTCACCCAGAGGGTGGTTGGAGTCTGGAACTCACTGCCTGAAAGGGTTGTGGAGGCAGGAACCCTCACAACATTTAAGATGCATTTGGATGAGCACTTGAAATGCCATAGCATACAAGGCTACGGGCCAAATGCTGGAATATGGGATTAGATTAGACAGGGCTTGATGGCCGGCGCGGACACGATGGGCCGAAGGGCCTCTATCCGTGCTGTATTACTCTATGACTCTATGCAGTTTTGGGTGACCACAGAACAATGGCCTTCTGTTTACGCTCCTCCCAAGCTGTTTACATAGTAATACAGCTACATTCAAAACCCATCTGGATGAATGGAAATGGTTCAATAGCCCATCACACACAATGAAGACACATTTAAACTGCAGCTTTAGCACAGAAGAGACATTTGAACTGAGAAAAGGAACAGTTTAAAATGAATGGGTTTGGATGAATCAGCCATTACTGGACAATGGGGCAGTTGGATCCCTTTTGTTTTAGCCCAGAAACATCTGGAGCTGGGTGGGCCCCAAAAGGGGGTATAAAAGATAGCTTCCCAGAAGCTCTCTCGCTCTCTGGCCTCGCCTCCGTGTCCCTCTACAGCGTGGGAGTCTGTCTGTAGAAGCGAAACACCAGCAGTTTACTTTTAAAACACTGGGGTGTTTTTCACTTCAGGGCAGTGAAGATCTAAGTTCGCAGGGCACGGAGCAGGCATTTTCAGTGGTGAGCATATATTTTTTTGGCCTTCCACAAGGCAACTTAGGATAGGAATAGGGGTGGGAGTAAAGTGGGAATTTCGTTAGAATTGTGATTTTAGTCGATTTCCCTCGTGTCCATTTTTCCTCCCCTATTTAAGTAGGACAGTGTTGCACCTAGCAGAGAAGTGCGATGGTGAACACTGAATTCGGTATTTAAAACTGTATTAAAAGGGAGTAGCTGTTTTAAAGTACTGTATTTAAAACTGTATTAAAAAGGGGTGTTGCACCAAGCAAAGGAGTGCTGTGGTGAACGCTGTTAGCTGTTTTAAAGTAACTGTATTAAAGTGCTGTGTTTTTAAGTAAAAGCCACTAAGCTGAGGTGCTGTAGTGAGTAAAGGGTCTTTTAAAGTAAAAAGGTACTGGATTTAAAATAAAAGCAGTGTTGCACTGAGCAGAGAGCCCTCTAGTGGACACTGAGTGTACTGTGTGTATTAATCAAAGGAGAGTTGCACTGAGTAGGGGGCCCTCTAGTGGACACTAAGTGTACTGCATTTAAGCAAAAGTGTTGTACCAGGCATAAGAGCCATATCGATGATTTTAAGTTGTTTCTTTCTTTTGTTTTCAATAAATACTGCTCTGTTTTGCACCCAAACCATGAGTCATGTTGTTGTCTGTCTACATCGCCACCGAATAAGTCCGGGGGTCAGAACTCAGGAATAGGGGAGCGCTTCGAAACCGCAAGGGGGTCCCTGGAGCAGCTCAGAGGCTTCTGACTGGCCAGAGACAATAACCCCAGCCCCGCTATATTAATTCCGTACAGGTTCCAGATTTCCACTCCCCTTTGTGTGAAGGAGTGCTTCCTGACATCACCCCTGAGCGGCCTGGCTTTAATTTTAAGATTATGCCCCCTTGTTCTGGACTCTCCCCACCAGAGGAAATAGTTTCTCTCTATCTAGCCAATCAAATAAGGAGATAAGAACATAAAAATTAGGAGCAGGAGTAAGTCATACGGCCCATCGAGTCTGCTCCGCCATTCAATAAGATCATGGCTGATCTTTGACCTCAACTCCACTTTCCCGCCCCATCTCCATATCCCTTGATTCCCCTAGAGTCCAAAAATCTATCGATCTCAGCCTTGAATATACTCTCAACGAGTAAAATCCTTTAATCATCTTAAACACCTCAATCAGATTACCCCTTAATCTTCTATTCGCGAAGGAATATGCAATCTGTTGTCATAATTTAACCCTTTTAGCCCCGGTATCATTCTGGGGAATCTGTGCTGCCCCACCTCCGAGGCCAATATATCCTTCCTGAGGTGAGGGGCCCAGAACTGAACCCAGTGACTCCGGGTGGGGTCTGACCAGAGCTTTATATAAACTGTAGCATAACTTCCACCTCTTTGTATTCCAGCCCCCTTAAGATAAAGGGCAACATTCCATTCACCTTTCCAGTTATTTTTAATTTGATTACGCTTCTCCATGACAGGGAGCGTTAGTGTGGCCTCTATCTTACAATGGCTGCACTGATATTAATTATCTAATGTTATAAATATATTAGCTATATATTTCATTTTGATCCTCAGATTTCAGGTTTGTTTAAATGGGAGAAAAATCACCTAAAATCTGAGCTAGATCTGAATTACATGCACTTTTTAAAATTCAGTCTCAGGATGTGTGCAACGCTGGCAAATCTGGCATTTATTGCCCATCCCTAATTGTCCTCGAGAAGGTGGTGGTGGGCCTTCTCCTTGAGTGTCAGCCGTGTCCCTGTGGGTAGCACCCTCGCCGCTGAGTCAGAAGGTTGTGGGTTCAAATCCCACTCCAGGGACTTGAGCACAAAAATCCAGGCTGACACTCCAGTGCAGTGCTGAGGGAGCGCTGCACTGTCAGAGGTGCCGTCTTTCGGATGAGACGTTAAACCGAGGCCCAGTCTACTCTCTCAGGTGGATGTAAAAGATCCCATGGCACTATTTTGAAGAAGAGCAGGGGAGTTCTCCCCAGTGTCTTGACTAATATTTATCCCTCAATCAAGATCCCTAAAAAACAGATTATTTGGTCATTATCACATTGCTGATTGTGGAAGCTTGCTGTGCACAAATTGGCTGCTGCATTTTCTACATTGCATCAGTAACTACACTTCAAAAGTACTTCATTGACTGTAAAGCACTTTGGACGTCTGGTGGTCGTGAAAGGCACTATATAAATGCAAGTCTTGCTTTCTTTGAACTGCTGCAGTCCACGTGGTGAAGGTGATCCCACAGTGCCATTAGGGAGGGAGTTCCAGGATTTTGAATCATCAGCAATGAAGGAACAGCGATCTATGTCCAAATTCGGATGGTTTGTGACTTGGAGGAAAATTGGAGGTGGTGGTGTTCCCATGTATTTGCTGCCCTTGTGCTTCTAGGTGGAAGAGGTCGCGGGTTTGGGAGCTGCTGTCGAAGAAGCCTTGGCGAGTTGATGCAGTGCATCTTGTAGATGGTACACACTGCAGCCACGGTGCGCCGGTGATGGAAGGAGTGAATGTTTAAGGTGGTGGACGGAGTACCAATCAAGCAGACTCGAGTGTTGTTGCAGCTTCACCCATCCAGGCAAGTGGAGAGTATTCCATCACACTCATGACTTGTGCCTTGTAGATGATGGAAAGGCTTTGGGGAGTCAGGAGGTGAGACACTCGCCGCAGAATATCCAGCCTCCAGTAGCTACGGCGTTTATGTGGCTGGTCCAGTCGAGTTTCTGGTCAATGGTGACCCACCCAGTATGTTGATGGTGGGGGGATTTGATGATGGTAATGCCATTGAATGTCATGGGGAGGGGGCTAGGCTCTCTCTTTTTGGAGCTGGTCATTGCCTGGCACTTCTGTTTTTTTTAATTCATTCATGGGATGTGGGCATCGCTGGCAAGGCCCGCATTTATTATCCATCCCTAGTCGCCCTTGAGAAGGTGGCGGTGAGCCGCCTTCTTGAACCGCTGCAGTCCGTGTGGTGAAGGTGCTCCCACAGTGCTGTTAGGGAGGGAGTTCCAGGATTTTGACCCAGCGACGATGAAGGAACGGCCGATATATTTCCAAGTCAGGATGGTGTGTGACTTGGAAAGGAACTTGGAGGTGGTGGTGTTTCCATGCGCCTGCTGCCCTTGTCCTTCTAGGTGGTGGAGCTTGCGGGTTTGTTATTCTTAATTATATTAAATAAACATATGTACGGAGTGTCAGCCGTGGCTTTGGATAGCACTCTCGCGTCTGGGTCAGAAGGTGGTGGGTTCAAGCCCCTCTCCAGAGACTTGAGCACATAATCCAGGCTGACACTCCAGTGCAGTACTGAGGGAGAGCTGCACTGTCGGAGGAGCAGTACTGAGGGAGCGCTGCACTGTCAGAGGGGCAGTACTGAGGGAGCGTCGCACCGTCGGAGGGGCTGTGCTGAGGGAGCGCCGCACTGTCGGAGGGGGAGTACTGAGGGAGCGCTGCACTGTTGAGGGGCAGTACTGAGGGAGTGCTGCACTGTCAGAGGGGCAATACTGAGGGAGCGCCGCACTGTCGGAGGGGCAGTACTGAGGGAGCGTCGCACTATCAGAGGGGCAGTACTGAGGGAGCGCTGCACCGTCGGAGGGGCAGTACTGAGGGAGAGCCGCACTGTCGGAGGGGCAGTACTGAGGGAGCGCCACAATGTCGGTGCTGCAGTGCCGTCTGTCAGATGAGATGTTAAACCAAGGCTCCATCTGCCCTCTCAGGTGGATGTAAGAGATCCCATGGCATTATGGAAGAGCAGTGGTGTTCTCCCCAGTGCCTGGCCAATATTTACCTTTCAACCAGCATCATTAAAACAGATTTTCTGGCCATTATCCCATTGCTGTTTGTGCCATGTTTCCCTACATTATTATACTTAAGTACTTAATTAACTGTAAAGCACTTTGGGACGTCTTGAGGTTGTGAAAGGTGCTATACAAATGCAAGTCCTTTCTTCTTATGGAACAGGGAGCCACGGTCACTGTCAGTCATTTGGCTGCATGAGATACAGAAAAGTTCAACCCCAACCCTCCCTACACAAAGAATCCAATACACAACACTTCAAACCTGCTTGACAAATACTGGCTGTCTGCCTGTAGCTTATTTCCCTTTGTGTTATTCACTTCCTGGCCTGGCTTGCACTATCACTGTCCTCTTCCAGTGTCTGGTCTGGTCCACTCGAGTGTTCTAGCCCCTGATCTGGTCCACTGCCCTCTTCTACCCCCCTGGTCTGGTCTTTGTTTCATTGGAAGAGGAATTATAGTGCTTAAGAGCTAAATTATCAAAATTATTAAAGGTGATTTCATTTCGAGGAATGGTTCATTGTATGTTAAGTTCTATGTGACATGCAGGCGATGTGAAGAGGCAGTATATAAATGTCACATCTTTCCTAAAGAACCTTAGTAAATTACACAAGATTAACTAAATTATATGAAAATTATTGAAATAATCTAGTGAGAAATACTTTGAGCATAAAAACTTAGGTGTTATTTCAAGTGCGTGTAAGTGATGGGCATGTTTTTCTAGCGTGTGATAAATGTGTAATAATATTTTGAATCCATAATGCAGCCTGGGTGTTGCCTTTTACAAAATCTGCTGATATTGAACTATTGAGGGTTCAAGCCTCACTCCAGAAGCTTGAGCACAAAAATCTAGGCCGACACTCCCAGTGCAGTATTGAGGGAGTGCTGCACTGTTGGAGGTGCCGTCTTTCGGATGAGATGTTAAACCGAGGTCCCGTCTGCTCTCTCAGGTGGACGTAAAAGATCCCATGGCACTATTTTGAAGAAGAGCAGGGGAGTTCTCCCCAGTGTCCTGGCCAATATTTATCCCTCAACCAACATCACTAAAACAGATTATCTGATCATTTTTGTTTTTATTCATTCCTAGGATGTGGGTGTCACTGGCAAAACCCATCCCGAAAATGGTGCCTTCTTGAACCGCAGAGGGCATTGCTGTGGGTCTGGAGTCACATATAGGCCAGACCGGGTAAGGATGGCAGATTTCCTTCCCTGAAGGACATTAGTGAACCAGATGGGTTTTTACAACAATCCAATAGTTTCATGGTCACCATTACTGAAACTAGTTTTTATTCCAGATTTATTTAATTAACTGAATTTAAATTCCCCAGCTGCTGTGGTGGGATTTTAACTCACATCTCTGGATCATTAGTCCAGGCCTCTGGATTACTAGTCCAGTAACTATAACCACTGCGCTACCGTTCCCCGTAAATTTATCACATTGCTGTTTGTGGGATCTTGCTGTGTGATAATTGGCTGCCGCGTTTCCTACATTACAACAGTGACTACACTCCAAAAGTACTTCATTAGCTGTAAAGTTCTTTGGGGCGTCCTATGGTTGTGAAAGGCGCTATAGAAATGCAAGTCTTTCTTTTCTTTCTTAGTGGGACAAAAAAGAATCTAGCTGTGCTTGCGAGGTCCGCAGCGTGACATCGCCCTATCAGTGAGATAGGCGGGTGTGTCACACCCTCCGGTAGTTTTTAAGAGGACAAACTTCCACGTTAATGGTAACTGTGTTGGTGCGTCCCCGAGACCGTCAAATTCAGCCAAACTGCTGGTGCAGGAGCATTGTGTCCGGCCGGGCAGCATCTCGACGATCTGATACACTGGGGCAGAAATTCAACTCGGACAGCGCAAAACAGGCGATAGTGAATCGGCAGACTAGATGCAGGAAGGATGTTCCCGATGGCGGGGGAGTCCAGAACCAGGGGTCACAGTCTAAGGATAAGGGGTAAGCCATTTAGGACAGAGGTGAGGAGGAATTTCTTCACCCAGAGAGTGGTGAACCTGTGGAATTCTCTACCACAGAAGGCAGTTGAGGCCAATTCATTAAATATATTCAAGAAGGAGTTGGATATATTTCTTAAGGCTAAAGGGATCAAGGGATATGGGGAGAAGGCAGGGACCGGGTACTGAACTTGGATGATCAGCCATCATCTCATTAAATGGCGGAGCAGGCTCGAGGGGCCGAATGGCCTACTCCTGCTCCTCTCTTCTATGTTTCTATGTTTCTATGGCAGTCGGTTTTACACTCAGCCTGATTTTCCCTCCTAGTCAAGTCAACGATAAAAGAAAATCGGGCTGAGTGTAAAGCGGGCGATTCCGCACCCTGTGGAATCATGAAAGCAGTAGGGTGTAAATTCACGCCTCAACACTATGGACCTGTCCCACACACCAGCTTGGATTAGGAGCAGAACCGGCACAGCCCTGGGATCAGGAGAGCTGTTTTACCCGACTCCTTCAACAGAGTCTTAAACAAGGCGAAGAAACAAAATACAAAAACCAGTGTCTCATTCGGGTTTCCTGGAGCCAAAGGGTTACCGTCTGGGATTGTGTGGACAGCATTACTTTGCCTGAATGTCTGGTGAGGGGCCCTGAGCGATATGCTGACAGTGTGCTCCTGCTTAAAGTCCCAGAAGAGTCAGCTGTCGTCTCCGACCATCCCACCCCATCTCCAGCTCAACACTCACAAAATTCACCCTGCTGCAGTGATTCATTATCGTTCTGACCACTTTACAGAGTTACTTTGAGTTATCTTGTAGCTGCATCTGTGTTTGTCTTGTAAAACGATTCAAATAGATTTAAAAAAAGATATTACAGCCATTCTGAAAATGTACATTATTTTAACATCGGGAGAATCCATTTTAAACTCATCCACTCTCTTGCGCATCCCCGATTTCCTTCGCCCCTCCATGGCAGCCGTGCCTTCAGCTGCCTGGGCTCTAAGTTCCGCAATTCTCTCCCTAAACCTCTCCGTCTCTCTCTCTTCCTTTAAGACATTCCTTAAAACCTACCTCTTTGACCAAGCTTTTGGTCACCTGTCCTAATATCTCCTTATGTGGCTCGGTGTCAATTTTTTTTGATAACGTCCCTGTGAAGCGCCTTGGGATGTTTTACTACGTTAGAGGCGCTGTATAAATACAAGTTGTTGTTGTTTAAATGCAGGTGAGTTGCTGGATTTGTCAAAAGCCACTTCTGCACATAATTCCTCACTCACATCTCCTCAGCCCACACCAGTACCATAAAACCTCAACGTTTAAACCAGGAAGGTCAGTAACGCTGACACTGCCTCATCACTGGGCTGCAAGACACTGTCCTGATCAGCTGCGACTCAGTCGGGGTCCCTTTAACTGGGAATCCTGGAGAAGGTGAAATGGGAAGGGGCAGTTTTGCTGGGAATCTTCCTCACAACGAACGGACAAGCAATAAGGAGAAAACTTTCACAGCCCCATGCAGTTTACAAAAGCAGGCTCTAATCCAATCTATCTAACAAAACATTTAGATCAAGCTTAACTACATTATATTAATGACATAAGAACATAAGAAATAGGAGCAGGAGTCGGCCATTCGGCCCCTCGAGCCTGCTCCGCCATTCAATAAGATCATGGCTGATCTTCTACCTCAACTCCACCTTCCTGTACTATCCCCATATCCCTTAATTCCTTTAGTGTCCAAAAATCTATTGCTCTCAGCCTTGAATATACTCAATGACTGAGGCTCCACAGCCCTCTGGGGTAGAGAATTCCAAAGATTCACCACCCTCTGAGTGAAGACATTTCTCCTCAACTCAGTCCAAAATGGCCGACCGCTTATTCTGAGACTGTGACCCCTGGTTCTAGACTCCCCAGCTAGGGGAAACATCCTCCCTGCATCTAAGAACATAAGAACATAAGAAATAGGAGCAGGAGTAGGCCAATCGGCCCCTCGAGCCTGCTCCGCCATTCAATAAGATCATGGCTGATCTGATCCTAACCGCCAATCCACTATCACAGAACCATCTCCTGAATCTAACAGAATTAGACACACGAAATAGGAGCAGGATCAGGCTACACGGCCCCTGGGCCCGCTCCGCTACCCACAGGGCCATGACCGATCCGAACCTAGACTGACACGATGGGCCGAAGGGCCTCTTTCTGTGCTGTAAAACTCTATGACTCTATGACTCATGTCCAAATTCCTGCCCGCTCCCCGTAACCTTTAATTCCCTTTACTTCTAGGAAACTGTCTATTTCTGTTTTAAATTTATGTAATGATGTAGCTTCTACTCTGTCAAGCCCTGTAAGAATTTTATACATTTCAATGAGATCACCTCTTATCAATGTTCCCTCTATTTTTGGGGTGCGCGGCCCCTTTAAGGGGCTGCACGGCCCATTCACAGTTTCATGCATGTGCAAAACTTTACATTGAGAAAGCCGGTCCCTTTTAGGGAACGTTGCCTCTCGTTCTTCTAAACTCTAGGGAATGTAGTTCTAGTCTACTCAATCTCTCTTCATAGGACAATCCTCCCATCCCAGGAATCAGTCTGGTGAACCTTCGTTGCACTCCCTCTGTGGCCAGTATATCCTTCCTTAGGTAAGGAGACCAAAACTGTACACAATACTCCAGGTGTGGTCTCACCAGGGCCCGATATAATTGCAGCAAGACACAGAATTTTCCAGCACAGAAACAGGCCATTCGGCCCAACTGCTCCATGCCAAAGGGATCTGGGGGTCCTGGTGCACGAAACTCAAAAGGTTAGTATGCAGGTGCAGCAAGTGATTAAGAAGGCCAATGGAATGTTGGCTTTCATTGCTAGGGGGATAGAATATAAAAATAGGGAGGTATTGCTTCAGTTGTACAAGGTATTGGTGAGACCGCACCTGGAATACTGCGTACAGTTTTGGTGTCCATACTTAAGAAAGGACATACTTGCTCTCGAGTCAGTACAAAGAAGGTTCACTCGGTTGATCCCGGGGATGAGGGGATGGACATATGAGGAGAGGTTGAGTAGATTGGGACTCTACTCATTGGAGTTCAGAAGAATGAGAGGCGATCTTATTGAAACATATAAGATTGTGAAGGGGTTGGATCGGGTGGATGCGGGGAGGATGTTCCAGATGATGGGTGAAACTAGAACTAGGGGGCATAGTCTTAGAATAAGGGGCTGCTTTTTCAAAACTGAGATGAGGAGGAACTACTTCACTCAGAGGGTGGTAGGTCCATGGAATATGCTGCCCCAAAAAGCTGTCGAAGCTACATCATTACATAAATTTAAAACAGAAATAGACAGTTTCCTAGAAGAAAAGGGAATTAAGGGTTACGGGGAGCGGGCAGGAATTTGGACATGAGTCTAGGTTCGGATCGGTCATGGCCCTGTGGGTAGCAGAGCGGGCCCAGGGGCCGTGTAGCCTGATCCTGCTCCTATTTCGTGTGTCTAATTCTGTTAGATTCAGGAGATAGTCCTGTCATAGTGGATTGGCGGTTAGGATCAGATCAGCCATGATCTTATTGAATGGCGGAGCAGGCTCGAGGGGCCAATTGGCCTACTCCTGCTCCTATTTCTTATGTTCTTATGTTCTTATCCTTCTATTCCTTTCTCCCTCATGTGTTTATCTAGCTTCCCATTAAATGTATCTATGTTATTCGCCTCAACCACTCCCTGTGGTAGCGAGTTCCACATTCTCACCACCAATATTCCCCTTAATTTTTTCTGTGCGGGTCTGAACAAGAGCTGTGTGGCCATGCTTAGAGGGACTGTTGCTCACCACTCTCTGGGTAAGGGAGTTCCTCCTGAATCCCCTATTGGATTTATTACTGGCCATCTTATATTTTATGGCCCCTAGTTCTGGTCTCCCACACAAGTGGAAACATTTTCTCTACGTTTACCCTATCAAACCCTTGCATTATGTTAAAGTCCTCTATCGTTGGCTTGTTCTCGCCACACAGATGCGGCCGGACCTGCTGTGATTTCCAGCAAAAAAAATGTTTTTTGTCTGTTTTTTTGTTTTTCATACAGACCCCAGCATCTGCAACATTTGACCCCTTGTGACCCCACCTCATTGCTCTTTGATGTAATGTTTTCCTGACTGACCTGTTTGGACACCATTTACACCTTTGATTGCTGTGATTATCTCTCTGCCGAGGTGTGATAAATGGCAGTTAGAAAGATTACCTGTAAACATCTGACATTATTCTCTGACTATATAAGCTGTGTTTTTATGCATCTCTCCACTTCACCTGACGAAGGAGCAGCGCTCCGAAAGCTTGTGATTTCAAATAAAGCTGTTGGACTATAACCTGGTGTTGTGTGACTTCTTACATTTCTCCACACCAGGTTAACCCTCAGCCTTCGCTTTCCTAGAAAAGAGCCCCAGCCTGTTCATCCTTTCCTGAACTCTCAGTTCTGGTATCAGAAGACTGATCATTGATAACTCTCCCCTGGGCGGAGGTAAATTCACAGCTTCCGACTTGGATTGCATTCTTGTTTGGCCTGCGGACTTCCGCTGTGCCTTGGTTTTCCCGTTAGTTAAAAGTCCAGTCCTACTGCTAGTGGCGTAGACAGTGTTTCTTTCGCAGTGGTGGGTGATTGAATATCAGCTTGCCAGAACAAACAAAACGACTTCAAAAGGTCTATTTCACAAATAGGAATTTCACAGTGAGGTTCAAACAGAGACATGAAAACTTCCCTTACTCTGACAGAGCAAAGAAAGCAAAATGAAATGAGAAGGGGGGCGGTGGGGGGGAACAGGGTCTCGGCAGGTTAAAGCTCTGAAGCGTGAAGTTTAAGCACTGGTTATGTGACGCTCGTCCATTGCTATTCACTGCAATAACCTGGTGAGCATTTAGATGGGCGAACCTAATTAATCAGTAATAACGACAGAAAATGCTGGAAAAACTCAGCAGGTCAGGCAACATCCGTGGAGAGAAATTTGAGTTGACGTTTCGGGTTTGACCCTTCTTCAAAACTGGAGAGAAAAGGAACTAGATCGAAGGCAGGGCTGCGATCGGACAAAAGAATAAAAGAACCAAAAGAAGTAAAAGAGATTAGAAGCTAGACGAGATGGTAATAGGCTGTGATTAGGTGTAAAGTGTACTGACAGGGCAAAAGATAGCTGCCAGGTGTGAGAGAGAAACAAAAGGAAAGGGGGGGGGGGAGGAAAGGAGTGGAAAAATATAAGTAAAAATGAAATAGGGGCCGAGGTTATGATCTGAAATTGTTGATTAATCAGTATTAATCAGAAATAATTAATCAGTATTCACTGGTCGCATTGCATAACTGACTAGCTCTGGGTTCTAGCGGCTGATCTAAGGCCCCTTCTATCCCAAGAAGGAGTGGCCCGTTATAAACAATCGTAGACATTTCGGAGGGTGTTTGAACACCTTGAATAACACCCCCACCCCACTTCGCTCCCACCTTGACTCCTGTGCAATGTTCTACGCGCCCAGCAGGGTCGTAGGTTAACGAACGTTAAAAGCCAAGTGTTCTGTTTGTGCCTGTATCTTTGAGCAGGGGGGAGTGTGCGGGACTGATGCCAGTGTAACCCCAGCCTGCAGAGTGGGAACCCCCGCGGAGTCCAGACATGTTAAAGTTTGAACTTGGAGCAATGCTCATTCACCTTAAAACTACGGGCAAGATTTAACCCTTGCACTGCCGGCGAGTCGAGGGGAAACTTCCATATTCCTGTCCAGACCATTTTCCATCCCACCCTAGCTTGTCCCCAACTCTCTCCACTCCGTTTTACTAGTAGTTCAATTTCACTCTTTTACTAATTGCTGCACTCTACTAGAACTATTTCTGGCTTTTAAAAATTGTTCATTTGCTTCTCCTGTTGCCTCCCTGCTCCCTCTGTTGAAAAGCTCTTTCTAGAACAGGGTTTACAGTGGGGGCCGACCCCCCCCCCCCCACCCGGGGCCGACCCCGCCCCCCCCCCAATTTACATCTGATGCAAGACGCAAGGCCGATACCCAGAATCTCACATGGAACCAGGTCAATCTACAATAAAACCCACATTCAAGCCCCTCGACAGTGGCCCCTGCACGAACCCAGGGAAGTCAACATAATGGTGGTTTTCTAAGGGTTTAAAGTCTTTTGGATGAGATGTTAAACCCAGGTCCCGTCTGCCCTCTCAGGTAGATGTTTGAAGAACAGCAGGGGGAGTTCTCCCCGGTGTCCTGGGGCCAATATTTATCCCTCAACCAACGTTACTATTATCTGGTCATTGCTGTTTGTGGGATCTTGCTGTGCGCAGTTTGGCTGCCGCGTTTCCTACATTACAACAGTGACTACACTTCAAAAAAAGTACTTCATTGGTTATAAAGCACTTTGGAACACCCTGAGGACGTGAAAAGCGCTATAGAAATCCAAGTCTTTATTTTCTCTTTATTTGCAGGAGAGGGATCTCATTATGACTGACAGGATTAGCAAACAGTGCTTTAGAGTTGTGAAGGGGATTTCATGTTTATTTTGGATTATGCACGATTAAGTCTAAAGGCGCTACCTAACTTGAGATTTGAGGATTGGTAGGGCCGGGAGATGATGACTGTATTTTGACTGTGGGGCCCTGACAATATTCTGTCTTGTTCCTATTGGGGGAATGGGTCATCACATTTCAAAAGTACTTGGATGTGCACTTGAAGTGCCGTAACCTACAGGGCTACGAACCAAGAGCTGGACAGTGGGATTAGGCTGGATAGATCTTTGTCGGCCGGCACGGACACGATGGGCCGAATGGCCTCCTTCTGTGCTGTAAATTTCTATGGTTCTATGATCAACAGGTTGAAGATTCTAAATTAGGATTAAGGTACTTAAACATGAAAGACATGAGCTTCATTGGAATGAATATAATAGTTGAGAAAGGAGGGACCAAGTTTTGTGTGAATCTTGGTTCAGTGCTGATCCAATCCTTTCTAATAATTAATTAAAAAATGAACAAGGGGAGGAGATTCGCATGTTCGCGCTTTCTTTGCAGGGCTACGGGGAAAGGGCGGGGGAGTGGGACTAGCTGAAGTGCTCTTGTAGAGAGCCGGCACGGGCTCGACGGGCCGAATGGCCTCCTTCTGTGCTGTAACTATTCTATGATGCTATGAACATGGGGTACGGTAGCGTAGTGGTAATGTCACTGGACTAGTAATCCAGCAGACCGGCATTAATGATCTCAGAGATGTGAGCTCAATTCCCACCACGGCAGCTGGGGAATTTAAACTCAACTAAATAAATCTGGAATAAAAAGCTAGGATCAGTAATGGTGACCATGAAACTATCACATTGTCATAAAAACCCAGCTGGTTCACTAATGTCCTTCAGAGAAGGAAATCTGCCGTCCTTACCCGGTCTGACCTATATGTGACTCCAGACCATAAGCAATGTGGTCAACTCTTAAATGGCTGAGCGAGTCACTCAGTTGTATCCAAGAAGGCGGTTCACCACCACCTTCTCCAGGGCAATTATGGATAGGCAATAAATACTGGCCGAGGGAATTGGATGTAATATCTCCAAATTTGCAGATGACACAAAGCTGGGTGGGAGGGTAAGCTGTGAGGAGGATGTCATGAAACTCCAGTACGATTTGGACAGGTTGGGTGATTGGGCAGAAACATGGCAAATGCACTATAATGTGGATAAATGTGAGGTTATCCACTGTGGTGGCAAAAACAGGAAGGCAGATTATTATTTGAATGGCAATAGAGTGGGAGAAGAGGAAGTGCAAAGAGACCTGGGTGTTATTGTGCACCAGTCACTGAAGGTAAGCATGCAGGTACAGCAGGTGGTTAAGAAGGCAAATGGTATGTTGGCCTTCGTAGCGAGAGGGTTCGAGTACAGGAGCAAGGATGTCTTGCTGCAGTTGTACAGGGCCTTGGTGAGACTTGTGTGCAGTTTTGGTCACCTTACCTGAGGAAGGACGTTCTTGCCATGGAGGGAGTGCAGCGAAGATTCACCAGGCTGATACCTGGGATGGCAGGAATGACGTACGAGGAGAGATTGTGTCGATTGGGCTTATACTTACTGGAGTTTAGAAGATTGAGAGGGGATCTCATCGAAACCTATAAAATTCTGTCAGGTCTGGACAGACTAGATGCAGGAAGGATGTTTCTGATGGTTGAGGAGTCCAGAACCAGGGGTCATAGTCAAAGGATAAGGGGTAAGCCATTTAGGACAGAAATGAGGAGGAATTTCTTCACCCAGAGAGTGGTGAACCTGTGGAATTCTCTGCCACAGAGGGCGGTGGAGGCCAGTTCATTAAATATATTCAAGAAAGCATTGGGTATATTTCTTGAGGCTAAAGGGATCAAGGGATATGGGGAGAAGGCAGGGACAGGGTACTGAATTTGGATGATCAGCCATGATCTCATTGAATTACGGAGCAGGCTCGAAGGGCCGAATGGCCTACTCCTGCTCCTATCTTCTATGTTTTCTAAAATGATCCTTATAATATTATAATAAAGCATGATGCACACTTACTAGGATCAAGTTGCTGTTTTGACTACTGGTTTCTGGGGTAGTCCTCCTGTTTTGGGGCAACATTTAGGGGAGATCTTAATTGCCCCTAAAGCCCATGTGACGTCAGCAGGGGGGAGGCGGGCTGTGGGCGGGGCTTGCCGGACAGTGCCTCCTGTCGGTGGCCGGCTGTAATCGCACTTCGCCCCTGCGCTTCTCTCCATCCAGTCAATTCCAGTTAAGTTATAACTTTAAAACATCTTAAAACAAGGTGGATTGACCTCCACCCGGGGCACGCAGGATTGAGTGTGAAATTAAATTAATGTTCCTTTTTCTCTTGGGGTCGGTTCTATTTTGATTGTTTTTATTTAATTTAAGAAGATTAATTGCTGATTAAGTGAGCCAGGTATCCCTCTGGTCTGTTGTTGCTAAGTTCCATCCCTCTCTTAATATTAAAGTTACTCACATCGATGCCGTCCTTGCCCGGGGGTCCCAAAGGTCCACTTGGGCCGAGAGGTCCTGAAGGGACTCCAGTAATCCGCACCTGGGAAGATGGGAAGGGGAATTAGAAAGTACAGAAACCCATAGATAAATAAATACTAAAAACTCACAGAGCTAAAGCCAGCCTTCACATTAAATGCACAGAAACATCCCACCCCGGGACAAGGGCAGAGACCCGCACCCGGGATCAACATCCCAAACACGGGGGGAAGAGAGACGGTGTATCCTGGAATTAGGTGGAGCAGCCAGGGGCTGGGTATCGGAGGTATCGGGCTGGGTATCGGAGGTATCGGGCTGGGTATCGGAGGCATCGGACTGGGTATCGGGCTGGGTATCGGAGGTATCGGACTGGGTATCGGAGGTATCGGACTGGGTATCGGGGCTCCCGGGCCTGAGTATCGGAGGTATCGGAGTGGGTATCGGGGCTGAGTATCGGAGGTATCGGGCTGGGCATTGGGGCTCCCGGGGCTGAGTATCGGAGGTAACGGACCGGGTATCGGGGCGGGGTATCGGAGGTATCGGGCTGGGCATTGGGGCTCCCAGGGCTGAGTATCGGAGGTATCGCGCTGAGTATCGGAGTGGGTATGGGACCGGGCATCGGACTGGGTATCTGGGCTCTCGGGGCTGAGTGTCGGAGGTATCGGCCTGGGTATCGAAGGTATCGGACCGGGTATCGGGCTGGTTGACACCGCGGGGACGGTGGGGGGTTTGGGGTCTGTGAAGATCCGCATTCAACATTAAAAGGAGAAAACTTCTGGAATTGAAATAAATCTAACTCCAAATTTTATTGAAAGTTTGGAGCCGGCGATTAGTCGCCAAACACTGCGATAAATACAAGAGGCAGCGCCCCCGGGGATGGGCATTAACTGACCACTGGCCGGACCCCCGGGGATGGGCATTAACTGACCACTGGCCGGACCCCCAGGGATGGGCATTAACTGACCACTGGCCGGACCCCCAGGGATGGGCATTAACTGACCACTGGCCGGACCCCCGGGGATGGGCATTAACTGACCACTGGCCGGACCCCCGGGGATGGGCATTAACTGACCACTGGCCGGACCCAGACCCCCGGGGTCGCTGCCCTTGTCCCGTCCCACGTAAATCTGATGTAGATTGAGATGAATTCCCTGTCCGGCCACCGGTCTCACAAGGCTTCTTTTGTAAATAATCAGGGGTCTGAAGCAAAGAACCTGCATTGATTCCAGTTCTCACAACGGCGCACAGTCTTGGAGCCGAGGCAGTAATTTAGGAATTACAACCACTGCTCTTTAAACTGAATGGGAACTCGATGGCAAAGCTTTTTACATGAAGATGTCTGAAAGGGCGGTGGAAACAGATTCAATAATAAGTTTCAAAAGGGAATTGTACTTGAAAATGAAACATTTGCAGGGCTATGGGGCCAGAGCAGGGGGGGTGGGTCTAATTGGAGAGCTCTCTCACAGGGCCAGCACAGGGCACGAGGGGCCGAATGGCCTCCTCCTGTGCTGTAAGATTCTAGCCCCTGATGTTAATGAGGTCTGGTCCAAGGCTTACTCCGAGAGTATGGGCAGCCTAGCCGGGCTTGGCCAGGATGGGATCTCCTCCATGAAATAACCCGGGTCAGGTCCTGGTCTGGGGATTACAGAGCCCTCCAGGCTGAGCCTGGGCTAGCTGGCCCAGCTTGGCTCTTCCAGCGACGTGCGGTGAGACTGAATTATTCACATTCCGACATTCAGAGGGAGCGGGCCGGAGTTGAGAGTTCCCGGGAACAAAGATCTCATTGTGGGAGGTGGGAGCGAAGCGAGGCGAACAGCCCAAATAGCATTCCTAAAACTGGGAGAAAACTGGAGACTCGATCACCAGCTAAAGAGAATGACCCCCTTTGCTCCCCCTGAAAGAAAACCTTTTTCAAAATCCCTACAGAAACAAGCAGAATGGATGAGAAAGTCTTCACAACAGACCCAACCAGACAGACCTCCCAACACCGCTGGTTCCTGGGCTGGTTCAGCAAGGACTGGAACGGAATCCCTCAGCCTCCCACAATCGCTGACACTTTCACACCCCGGATTAACATTTCATACCAAAATAAACCCCCAACTCTCCGGGTTTGGATCCGCTCCTACCCGCACTACTCTCGGCGAAGATGAATCAACCCGTCGCCTTCATTCAAGGAAGACATCCCAGTTCAATACTCCATAGTTTCCGAAAATAGCCGGTCAGAGAGCGGTTCTTCAGTGATGGGTGTCTGTTGTAGCAAGTGAAACGGTCACTGCACCGACCAGGAGACTCTAGGTACAAAATATTATTTAATCTATCGCCTAAAGAGTGAATTTCCATCTTAAATCTTCTCCCCCGGCTCTTCCGCTGTGGACTGAAGACCATCTAGCGGCTCCCAGTTGTCCCTTTCCAGCCCTGGCTGTCTCACTGCTCGCTGCTCCCCACCTGCTACCAGATTTAATCTCCACCGCTTGCCGGAGCTGCTCTCTCCCTTACCTGGGCGATGGAGTTTGTGAGGAGGTGGGACAGTATGAGCAGCCCCAGCGCCGAGATCGCGGCCATGGTTCCCTTCCCGTCCTTTCTCTCAGCTGCTGGTCAATGAGTTGCAGTCTGGATTCCCGATAAAGCAAGCCGAGGCTCCGGAGGCAGAGAGCAGACCGTCTCAGCCTTGATTGACAGCTCCTCGGGAGAGGTGCCGGGCTGGAGGCAGAGGCAGAGGCAGAGGGGCGGGGGCTTGGCTGCAAGGAGCTGGGGGGAACAAGTCAAAGAGCGGCTGCTTTAAGGCATCGTTGAATCTTACAGCACAGAAGGCCATTCAAAGTCCACACATAATAACATCTAAAATAACAACAGAAAATGCCAGAACCAGGGGTCACAGTCTGAGGATAAGGGGTAAGCCATTTAGGACTAAGATGAGGAGGAATTTCTTCACCCAGAGAGTGGTGAACCTGTGGAATTCTCTACCACAGAAGGCAGTAGAGGCCAATTCATTAAATATATTCAAGAAGGAGTTAGATATATTTCTTGAGGCTAAAGGGATCAAGGGATATGGGGAGAAAGCAGGGACAGGGTACAGAATTTGGATGATCAGCCATGATCTCATTGAATGGCGGAGCAGGCTCAAAGGGCCGAATGGCCGACTCCTGCTCCTATCTTCTATGTTTCTATGTTAACTCACCAGGCCAGGCAACATCCGTGGAGAGAGAAATAGAGTCAACGTTTCTTGACAAAGGGTTTCGACCTGAAACGTTGAATCTGTTTCTCTCTCCACGGATGTTGCCTGACCTGCTGAGTTTTTCCAGCATTTTCTGTTGTTATTTCGGATTTCCAGCATCCGCAGTATTTTGCTATCATAATAACATCTACTTGCATTGGTATAGCGCCGTTAACTTGGTAAAATGTCCCAAGGCAGGAGCATAAGCAGAACAAAAATGGAAACCAAGCCACAGAAGGAGACGTTAGGAGGAGAAAGAGGTGTTTAAGGTGGGCTGTGAAGGAGGAGAGGGAGGTGAAGAGGTGGAGAGGTTTAGGGAGGGTATTCCAGAGGTTAGGGCCCAGGTGGATGAAGGCACGCCCACCAATGGAGGGGTGAAGGGAGGAAGGAATGCACAAAGGGCACTAAAGGAATCAAGGGATACGGGGATAGGACGGGAAAGTGGAGTTGAGGTCGATGATCAGCCCTGATCTTATTGAATGGCGGAGCAGGCTCGAGGGGCCGAATGGCGGAGCATGCTCGAGGGGCCGAATGGCGGAGCAGGTTCGAGGGACCGTATGGCGGAGCAGGGTCAAGGGACCGTATGGCGGAGCGGGCTCAAGGGGCTGTGTGGTGGAGCAGGGTCAAGGGGCCGTATGGCGGAGCAGGCTCGAGGGGCCGAATGGCGGAGCAGGGTCAAGGGACCGTATGGCGGAGCGGGCTCGAGGGGCCGTGTGGTGGAGCAGGGTCAAGGGGCCGTATGGCGGAGCAGGCTCGAGGAGCCGAATGGCGGAGCAGGGTCGAGGGGCCGTATGGCGGAGCAGGCTCGAGCGGCCGAATGGCGGAGCAGGCTCGAGGGGCCGTGTGGTGGAGCAGGGTCGAGGGGCCGTATGGCGGAGCGGGCTCGAGTGGCCGAATGGCGGAGCAGGCTCGAGGGGCCGTGTGGCGGAGCAGACTCGAGGGGCCGTGTGGCGGAGCAGGGTCGAGGGGCCATGTGGCGGAGCAGGCTCGAGGGGCCGTGTGGCGGAGCAGGCTCGAGGGGCCGTGTGGCAGAGCAGGCTCGAGGGGCCGTGTGGTGGAGCAGGGTCGAGGGGCCGTATGGCGGAGCGGGCTCGAGGGGCCGTGTGGCGGAGCAGGCTCGAGGGGCCGTATGGCGGAGCAGGCTCGAGGGGCCATGTGGCGGAGCAGGCTCGAGGGGCCGTGTGGCGGAGTAGGCTCGAGGGGCCGAATGGCAGAGCAGGCTCGAGGGGCCGAATGGCGGAGCAGGCTCGAGGGGCCGAATGGCCGACTCCTGCTCCTAGTTCTTATGTAAAAGGTCAGAGTCAGAGGAACAGAGAGTTCATGGGGGGAGGGTTATAGGGAATTGTACAAATAGGAATGGCCCAGGCCCTGAAGGGATATAAACACAAGGATGAGAACTTTAATTTGGAGGCATTGGGTGGGGGGGGGGGGGTGGTCTGAGAACCAATGCAGGTCAGCAAAGATAGGGCTAATAGTGGGCGGAACTTGGTGTGGGATAGGATACGGGCAGCAGAGTTTTGGATGAGCTAAAGTTTATGAGGGGTGGAGGGTGGGAGGCCGGCCAGGCGAGCGTTGGACTACTTGAGTCTGGAGATGACACAGGCATGGATGAGGGTTTGAGCAGCAGATGGATTGAGGCTGGAGGCGGAGACGGAGACAGTGGATGTTACAGAGGTGGAAATAGGCAATTGTTTGTGATGGAGCGGACGTGGGGGCCGAAGGTCAGCTCAGGTTTGGATAGGAAGGTGAGGTTGCGAATAATCTGGTTCAGCCTGAGACAGTGGCCGGGGAGGGGGGTGGAGTTAGTGTCGAGGGTACGGAGTTAATGGCAGCGGGGGGGGGGGGCGGTGGAAAAGACGATGAGTTTAGTCTTCCCAATGTTTAACTGGAAGAAATTGCAGCTGATCCAAGACTGGACGTCAGACAAGCAGCGCGACAACACAGAGGCCGTGGCGGGGTGGCGAGAGGTGGAGGAGAGGTGGAGCTCCCAGTACAGACTCCCCCCAGGGGAGCTGGAAATACTAGCTGTCAACACCGATGTGACATTTCCAGCTGAAACTCCTGACTCCAGCCCGAAGAGTAGCCTGATATGGAATAAACTCTCGCAGGTGTTTCTAACACCAGTTTTATGTGTAAGGATATTGATTCCCCCCCACCCCCCCCTCCACAGAGTTGTATAACTTTCATGTGTTTGTAATAATTATTTCTACCTGTATTCGTTCACTCGAGTGAGGCAAAAACAGGGTGAGATTTTTTTCAGAATTTGATTGGTTGCCAGTTACTTGCGCTTCATTGGTACATTTTGCTACTTTTGATTTGTTCCCATTTAGTCAATTGGTTAATTGATTGGTAGAAACATAGAAATGTAGAAAAATAGGAGCAGGAGTCGGCCATTCGGCCCTTCGAGCCTGCTCCGCCATTCAGTGTGATCATGGCTGATCCCCTATCTCAATACCATATTCCCGCTCTCTCCCCAGACCCCTTGATGCCTTTTGTGTCTAGAAATCTATCTATCTCCTTCTTAAATATATTCAGTGACTTGGCCTCCACAGCCTTCTGTGGTAGAGAATTCCACAGGTTCACCACCCTCTGTGTGAAGAAATTTCTCCTCATCTCAGTCCTAAATATCCTACCCCGTGTCCTGAGACTGTGACCCCTCATTCTAGAGCCCCCAGCCAGGGGAAACATCCTCCCTGAATCCAGTCTGTCTAGCCCTGTCAGAATTTTATACGTCTCAATGAGATCCCCTCTCATTCTTCTAAACTCTAGTCGACCCAATCTCTCCTCATACGACAGTCCTGCCATCCCAGGAATCAGTCTGGTGAACCTTCGCTGCACTCCCTCTATGGCAAGTATATCCTTTCTTAGGTAAGGAGACCAAAACTGCACACAGGACTCCAGGTGTGGTCTCACCAAGGCCCTGGTACATTCACAACCACAACAGCTTGCATTTGTATAGCGCCTTTAACGAGGCAAGCCATCCCAAGGCGCTTCACAGGAGCGATTATCAAATAAAATTTGACACTGAGCCACACAAGGAGAAATTAGGGCAGATGACCAAAAGCTTGGTCAAAGAGGTGGGCTTTAAGGAGCGTCTTAAAGAAGGAGAGAGAGGTAGAGAGGCGGAGAGGTTTAGGCAGGGAATTCCAGAGCTTTGGGCCCAGGCAGCTGAAGGCACGGCCCCCAATGGTGGAGCGATTACAATCAGGGATGCTCAAGAGACCGGAATTAGTGGAGCGCAGATATCTCACAGATAATGGAGCTAATCATGATTATTATTTTAAAATATTTTTGCCCTCTGGCCATTTGACACTTTGGAGGTGCAACACCTGAGGTGACACCTTCTGGTCCGACACCTTTGAAAGTTGCAGCTTGATTTGTGCATGCTAGATGCAAGACTTTTAATTATATACATTGGCTTGTAAACTGTGGGAGCACCTTCGCCACACAGACTGCAGCGGTTCAAGAAGGTGGTCCACCACCACCTTTTCAAGGGGCAACTAGTGACGGGCAATAACCTGGCCTTGCCAGGGACGCCCACATCCTGAGAATGAATAAATAAAAAGGTTTCAATAGTAGCTTGCAAAAAGGAATTGGATATATACTTGCAAAGAAAAAAATTGATAGGGATGTGGGGAAAGAGCGGGGGAGAGGCATTAATTGGATCGCTCTATCAAAGAGCTGGTACAGGCACGATGGGCCGAATGGCCTCTTTCAGTGCTGCATGGTTCTATGTCACCAGTCTTTTTTAAAATTTGTTTGTGGAATCTGGGCATCGCTGGCAATGCCAGCATTTATCACCTGTCCCTAGTTGCCCCTTGAGAAGGTGGTGGTGAGCCGTCGCCTTGAACCGCTGCAGTCCGTGTGGTGAAGGTGCCCCCATAGCGCTGTTAGGGAGGGAGTTCCAGGATATTGACCCAGCAACGATGAAGGATCGGCGGTATACTTCTAAGTCAGGATGGTGTGTGACTTGGAGGGGAACTTGGAGGTGGTGGTGTTCCCATGCGCCTGCTGCCATTGTCCTTCTAGGTGGAAGAGGTCGCGGGTTTGTGAGGTGCTGCCGAAGAAACCTTGGCAAGTTGCTGCAGTGCATCTTGTAGATGGTACACACTGCAGCCACGGTACGCCGGTGGTGGAGGGAGTGAATGTTTAAGGTGGTGGATGGGGTGCCAATCAAAGTAGGCTGCTTTGTCCTGGATGGTGTTGAGCTTCTTGAGTGTTGTTGGAGCTGCACTCATCCAGGCAAGTGGAGAGTATTCCATCACACTCCTTACATGTGCCTTGTAGATGGTGGAAAGGCTTTGGGGAGTCAGGAGGTGAGACACTCGCCGCAGAATACCTAGCCTCTGACCTGCTCTTGTTGCCACTGTATTTATGTGGCTGGTCTCATTAAGTTTCTGGTTAATGGTGACCCCCAGGATGTTGATAGTGGGGGATTCAGCGTTGGTAATGCCATTGAATGTCAAGGGGAGGTGGTTAGACTCTCGCTTGTTGGAGATAGTCATTGCCTGGCACTTCTGTGGCGCGAATGTTATCTGCCACTTATCAGCCCAAGCCTGAACGTCGTCCAGGTCTTGTTGCATGCGGGCATGGACTGCTTCATTATCTGTGGAGTTGTGAATGGCGCTGAACACTGTGCAGTCATCAGCAAACATCCCCATTTCTGACCTTATGTTGGAGGGAAGGT
The DNA here is from genome assembly GCF_052327205.1 of Somniosus microcephalus. Taxonomy (NCBI): domain Eukaryota; kingdom Metazoa; phylum Chordata; class Chondrichthyes; order Squaliformes; family Somniosidae; genus Somniosus; species Somniosus microcephalus. Next base: position 192,422,327 of record NC_140999.1, read on the forward strand.
CATTGATGAAGCAACTGAAGATGGTTGGGCCGAGGACACTGCCCTGAGGAACTCCTGCAGCGATGTCCTGGGGCTGTGATGATTGACCTTCAACCACCACAACCATCTTCCTTTGTGCTAGGTATGACCCCAGCCAGTGGAGCGTTTTCTCCGATTCCCATTGACTTCAGTTTTACTAGGGCTCCTTGATGCCAGACTCGGTCAAATGCTGCCTTGATGTCAAGGGCAGTCACTTTCACCTCACCTCTGGAATTCAGCTCCTTTGTCCATGTTTGGACCAAGGCTGTAATGAGGTCGGGAGCTGAGTGGTCCTGGCAGAACCCAAACTGGGCATCAGTGAGCAGGTTATTGGTGAGTAAGTGCTGCTTGCTAGCACTGTCGATGACACCTTCCATCACTTTACTGATGATTCAGAGAAGACTGATGGGGCGGTAATTGGCCGGGTTGGATTTGTCCTGCTTTTTGTGGACAGGGCATACCTGGGCAGTTTTCCACATTGTTGGATAGATGCCAGAGTTGTAGCTGTACTGAAACAGCTTGGCTAGAGGCACGGCTAGTTCTGGAGCACAAATCTTCAGCACGATAGCCGGGATGTTGTTGGGGCCCATAGCCTTTGCTGTATCCAGTGCGCTCAGCCATTTCTTGATATCACGTGGAGTGATTTGAATTGGCTGAAGACTGGCTTCTGTGATGGTGGGGACCTCAGGAGGAGGCCGATATGGATCATCCACTCGGCACTTCTGGCTAAAGTTGGTTGCAAACGCTTCGGCCTTGTCTTTTGCACTCGTGCTGGGCTCCACCATCATTGAGGATGGGGATATTCTTGGAGCCTCCTCCTCCTGTTAGTTGTTTAATGGTCCACCACCATTCACGACTGGATGTGGCAGGACTGCAGAGCTTGTCCGTTGATTGTGGGATTGCTTAGTCCTGTCTATAGCATGCTATTCTGCTTTTGAGCATGCATGTACTCCTGTGTTGCAGCTTCCCCAGGTTGGCACCTCATTTGTAGGTTCACCTAGTGCTGCTCCTGGCATGCTCTTCTACACTCCTTGTTGAACCAGGGTTGGTCCCCTGGTAGAGTGAGGGATATGCCGGGTCATGAGGTTACAGATGACAATTCTGCTGCTGCTGATGGCCCACAGCGCCTCATGGATGCCCAGTTTTGAGCTGCTAGATCTGTTCTGAATCTATCCCATTTAGCACGGTGGTAGTGCCACACAACACGATGGAGGGTGTTCTCAATGTGAAGACGGGACTTCGTCTCCACAATGACTGTGCGGTGGTCACTGCTGCCATGGACAGATGCATCTGCGACAGGTAGATTGGTGAGGATGAGGGCAAGTAGGTTTTTCCCTCGTGTTGGTTCATTCACCACCTGTCGCAGGCCCAGACTGGCAGCTATGTCCTTCAAGGACTCGGTCAGTAGTGGTGCTACCGAGCCACTCTTGGTGCTGGACATTGAAGTCCCCCACCCAGAGTACATTTTGTGCCCTTGCTACTCTCAGTGCTTCTTCCAAGTGGTGTTCAACATGGAGGAGTACTGATTCATCAGCTGAGGGAGGGCGGTAGGTGGTAATCAGCAGGAGGTTTCCTTGCCCATGTTTGACCTGAAGCCATAAGACTTCATGGGGTCCAGAGTCAATGTTGAGGACTCCCAGGGCCATTCCTTCCCGACTGTATACCACTGTGCCACCACCCCGGTGGGTCTGTTCTGCCGGTGGGACAGGACATACTCAGGGATGGTGATGGAGGAGTTTGGGACATTGACTGAAAGGTCTGATTCTGTGAGTATGACTGTGTCAGGCTGTTGCTTGACTAGTCTGTGGGACAGCTCTCCCAATTTTGACACAAGTCCCCAGATGTTGGTGAGGAGAACTTTGCAGGGTCTACTGGGTTGGGTTTGCCGTTGCCGTGTCCGTGTCCGGTGCTGAGGTCGATATCGGTGGTCCGTCCAGTTTCATTCTTATTATTGTGTTTCATAGCGGTTTGTTACAACTGAGTGACTCGCTGTGCAATTTCAGAGGGCAGTTAAGAGTCAACCACATTGCTGTGGGTCTGGAGTCATATATCGGCCAGACCGGGTAAGGACGGCAGAATTTCCTTCTCTAAAGGACATTAGTGAACCAGTTGACAATCTGATAGTTTCATTACTGATATAGATTTATTTAATTAACTGAATAACTGTGGTGAGATTTGAACTCACGTCTCTGGATCATTAGTCCAGGTCTCTGGATTACTAGCCCAGTGACATAACCGCTACACTACTGTTCCCAATCTGCCAGTCTTGTGCCAGATAATGGTTGACATGATTATCTCTGAGGGGGATTGACAGGGTAGATGCTGAGAGGATGTTCCCCCTGCCTGGAGAGACTAGAACTAGGGGGCATAGTCTCAGGGTCAGGGGTCAGCCATTTAGGACTGAGATAAGGAGGAATTTCTTCACTCAGAGGTTTGTGAATCTTTGGAGTTATCTACCCCAGAGGGCTGTGGATGCTGAATTGTTGAGTATATTCAAGGCTGAAATAGATTTTTGGACTCTAGGGGAATCGAGGGATATGGGGATCAGGTGGTAAAGTGGAGTTGAGGTCAATGATCAGCCACGATCTTATTGAATGGCGGAGCAGGCTCGAGGGGCCGTATGGCCGACTCCTGCTCCTATTTCTAACGTTCTTATGTCAGAGTTGCCAGTGCTGGGCAGCCTCGTTGGGCTTTACATGGACACGGAATGAAGATTCAGACACTATTTTTCATGCCTGTGCCACTCTGCTTCAGGCAGCGTAACCACCATTAATAACGGCGTGCATCACGCACTCGCCCTTATTTTTCCAGCAAGATTTGGCCCCTTGCCTTGTTCCTCTCAGCACCAGCTCGGTAACGATGAAGCGGATCAGCCTTTCTCTATTATTGGCCAAGGAGGCACCAGGTTTCCAATGCATGCAAGGCGTTCAGCAAGTGTAACGGAGGCTCCGTCCCTACGCAGTAGCTTTGTGTAAGGTTCATTCAACAACAGCACCTTGCATTTATATAGCGCCTTTAACATAGTAAAATGTCCCAAGGCGCTTCACAGGAGTATTAGAAGACAAAAAAAATTGGACACCGAGCCACACAAGGAAAAATTAGGGCAGGTGACCAAAAGCTTGGTCAAAGAGGTAAGTTTTAAGGAGCATCTTAAAGGAGGGAAGAGAGTTAGCGAGGCGGAGAGGTTTAGGGAGGGAATTCCAGAGCTTAGGGCCGAGGCAACATAAGGCACAGCCACCAATGGTTGAGCGATTATAATCAGGGATGCTCAAGAGGGCAGAATTAGAGGAGCGCAGAGATTTCGGGTGTCTGTGGGGCTGGAGGAGATTACAGAGATAGGGAGGGGCGAGGCCACGGAGGGATTTGAAAACAAGGATGAGCATTTTAAAATCAAGGCGTTGCTTAAGCGGAAGGCAATGTAGGTCGTGGTTCCAAACACATTTATATATGGAACAGGCGCCCCAGCCCTGCATCAGCCAGGGTTACTGCTCCTGATTGGTATCTAGCAGACCTCTGCTGGAAGCATGTGGACTTAGAGGTAGAGGACTTGGTCTGTGCAGTTACATGGCCTCCCAACACTTAGGGTCAAGGCTAACTCATGGATAATGGTCGCTTGACGTTAACACCGTCCATCCGCTGCTGCAATCCACTTCCGTGCCTTTGTTACCTCCAGACTTGACTATTTCAACACACTCCTGGCTGGCCTCCCACCCTCCATCCTCTATAAACTTGATCTCATTCAAAACTCTGCTGCCCCGTGTCCTTTCTCACAGCAAGTCCCGTTCACCCATCACCCTTGTGCTCGCTGACCTACATTGGCTCCCGGTTAAGTAACGCCACAATTTTAAAATCCTCATCCTTGTTTTCAAATCCCTCCGTGGCCTCACCCCTCCCTATCTCTGTAACCACCTCCAGCCCTACAACCCACCGAGACCTCTGCGCTCCTCTAATTCTGGCCTCTTGTGCATCCCCAATTTTAATTGCTCCACCATTGTCGGCCGTGACTTCAGCTGCCAAGGCCCCAAGCACTGGAATTTCCTCCCTAAACCTCCCCACCTCTCTCTCCTCCTTTAAAACGCTCCTTAAAACCCACCAACCAAGATTTTGGTCATCTGCCCTAATATTTCTTTATGTGGCTCGGTGTCAAATTTTGTTTGATAACAATCCTGTGAAGCACCTTGGGACGTTTTATTGCGTTAAAGGTGCTATAGAAATACAAGTTGTTGTTGAACAAGGTAGTGGAGATTGCTTGGTGTCCTGCTCCCTAGCCCACCTCCACCCCCAGAACTGTACCTCAGGAGAGATGGGCAAGAAGGAAAGGGCAATGAAAAGTTTGGCGTCAGACCACCATCGTGCATACACTCCCTTTACAGGTACTACATAACAGATTGGAATTACAACAGAGGAAATATAGGGCTAGAATGTGGTACAAAATACATTTATTATTATTTAACTTCCTCTATCAGCATTTTATTTTAAAAAAATCAAGGAGATTGTGGTAAACCACTGTAGTTCACTGTTGTTGTTGTTGTTGTTGTCGTTCACTCTTGTTTCACTGTTATGCCTGACTATGCCTCAGCTGACTCCGCCCCTGGGCTACCGAGTATAAGAGCGGCCGCATGGCAGCTCCTGGCATTCGGTCGTCCACTAGAGGCATAGTCCTGATCTGTCTGAAGTGCAATTCAGTAGTTAATAAAAGCCTGTTGTTCTGAACTCTGCCTAGCCTTTTATTAGAATTGATAGCGCATCAGAGATATATATATATATAAAAAATCTAAAGGCCATTCAGTATCTGGCATTAGAAGGACCATGGGAGCCACATGAGGTAATTCACTCTCCCAGCCCCCAGCCTTCTGGAGTAGCGTAGCCTATTTGACTTGGTACCCTGTCTTTGATGACACAGGGACACTCGGAGCTCCTGTGCAAAGTAAATCCTAATGCTTCACAACACAGCAAAATAGTGAACCAATGGGCTGTCCCACCAGCAACATTTAGATGTTTATTGACCATCTTCCATTTCCACATCTTCTTCCTCCATTTCCATGCCTTTATCCCTGGGACATTTAACATCTTCTATCTCCATTTCCACGCCTTTCTCCACAGGACATTTAACATCTTCCATTGTAGATGCCAGATTTGTTTGCTGCGTTTCCATTTCTTCCATGCACTCACTTTCATCTTTAGTAGAACTCGGAATCTCCTTTTCGGAAACAGATTTATTTTGTCCTTCATGAATTTCTAATTCAGTTAACACATTCTTCTGTTCTCCCATTACCATATTCCCGATTTTATCTTCTTCTTTTGCAAGTTTATCCTCTTCTGTGCTAAATAGTTGGGACTCGGCTATCTCATTTGTCTCTGTCGCTATATTCCCAATTTTACTTCCTTCTGTTACAAGATTCTTCTCTTCAGTGATAACTAGGTTTGGCTTAGCTATCTCATCCATCTGTCCTGTTCCTGTATTCCCAGTTTTATTTCCTACTGTTGCAAGCTTAGCCTCTTCAGTGATAACTAGTTCTGCTTCAGCTATCTCATCCATCTCTCCCGTTGCTTTATTCCCAGTTTTATTTCCTACTGTTGCAAGCTTAGCCTCTTCAGTGATAACTAGTTCTGCTTCAGCTATCTCATCCATCTGTCCTGTTCCTGTATTCCCAGTTTTATTTCCTTCTGTTGCAGGTTTATCCTCTTCAATGGTAACTAGTTCTGCTTCAGCTATCTCATCCATCTCTCCTGTTGCTTTATTCCTGATTTTTCCTTCTGTTGCAGGTTTATCCTCTTCACTAATCACTAGCTCTGGTTCTACTGAAGACAGTAAATTCTCCTTGGATTCGGTTTCTTTTCGACAGGTAGCTTCACTAGCCACTACTCGTGGTTGCACTTCATACATTTCCAGGTCCTCTCCAGTTTTCTCTTTGTGCTCGGTTTCGCAGTTCTTCAGGACCTCATTGCCTTGCACCAGTTCCTCAGTGTTAGGTTTACAGCCTTCCGTAACAACCTTTTCCTCACATTTGGTTTGTTTTTCAATATTTCCATTTTGGTGAGACTTATTTTCTGAGACTGGGGATTTCCCATCACTGTTACTTTTTTCTTCAGCACTACACTGCTCTGGACTTGTAGCTGCATCAGGAGTTCTAGCCTCTATATGATCCTCAGAACTTTCCTCAGTGTCCTTCACGCAGTTTGTACTCTTCTCCATTGAATCTGAAGACCTTTGCTTCATTAGATGTCCCAGTTTCCGATTGCGGCCTTCGGCTGTCTGTGATGGCATATAACTCATTCCTTCATATTCAGTTGACAGGTCTTCATCTGACGCTTCCTCGTTAGCCGTTTCCTGTACGTTAACCTCTTCCTTCTTCGGCTCTTCGAGGATATGGCTGAACCGGTGTTCTGTTCCCTTGGGAGGACCCCAGACAAAATCCTCAAGAGGTTGATAGTGCTGCTGTGCATAAAGTATCAATTTCCTTCTCTCAGATTTACTCCGAACGGTATAAAGGAAGTAGTCCAGGACACTCTCTTTAACCCTAAGCAACTGCTTATTGACCAGAGTCTCCGTCAAGAAGAACTTCACCAGTGGCGACTGATAGTGTTCGAAGCCCATCTCTCCAAGGCACTTTAGTATCCGAGTGATGCGGAGATTATTGTGTGTGTGTCTGAAATTGGAAAGAGGAAAAATCAGCACCAAAATCTGCAAGAGAATAACTTGGGCAGCGTCGGAGACCTGTAACACCAGCATTCCCTAATGAGCAGTATAGTGCCACAGCCCACTGGTGCTCCAAGAAGTGAGCGGACAACCCCTCAGAAACAGCATAAGTTAGAGGACATTGTTTTCGCTTTGAAGCTCTGGAACTCTCTCCTGAAATCTCTCCGCCTCTCTACCACACTCTCTTCTCTTTTAAGACACTCCTTAAAACCTACCTCTTTGACCAAGTTTTTCATCACCGGTCCGAATATCTCCTTATGTGGTTGGTGTCATATGTTGTTTGATAACGCTCCTGTGAAGCGCCTTGGGACGTTTTACGACGTTAAAGGCGCTATATAAATGCAAGTTGTTGTTGATGCTTTGGTGTCAGCTGCGGCTCAGTGGCGAGCACTCTTACATCAAAGTCAGAAGGTTGTGGCTTCAAGTCCCATAATCAAGACAGTACTGAGGGAGCACCGCACTGTCGGAGGGACAGTACTGAGGGAGCACCGCACTGTCGGAGGGGCAGTACTGAGGGAGCACCGCACTGTCAGAAGGGCAGTACTGAGGGAGCGCCGCACTGTCGGAGGGGCAGTACTGAGGGAGCACCGCACTGTCGGAGCAGCAGTACTGAGGGAGCACCGCACTGTCGGAGGGGCAGTACTGAGGGAGCGCCGCACTGTCGGAGGGGCAGTACTGAGGGAGCGCCGCACTGTCGGAGGGGCAGTACTGAGGGAGCACCGCACTGTCGGAGGGGCAGTACTGAGGGAGCACCGCACTGTCGGAAGGGCAGTACTGAGGGAGCGCCGCACTGTCGGAGGGTCAGTACTGAGGGGGCACCGCACTGTCGGAGGGGCAGTACTGAGAGAGCGCCGCACCGTCGGAGGGGCAGTACTGAGGGAGCGCCGCACCGTCGGAGGGGCAGTACTGAGGGAGCGCCGCACCGTCGGAGGGGCAGTACTGAGGGAGCGCCGCACCGTCGGAGGGGCAGTACTGAGGGAGCGCCGCACCGTCGGAGGGGCAGTACTGAGGGAGCGCCGCACCGTCGGAGGGGCAGTACTGAGGGAGCGCCGCACCGTCGGAGGGGCAGTACTGAGGGAGCGCCGCACCGTCGGAGGGGCAGTACTGAGGGAGCGCCGCACCGTCGGAGGGGCAGTACTGAGGGAGCGCCGCACCGTCGGAGGGGCAGTACTGAGGGAGCGCCTCACTGTCGGAGGGGCAGTACTGAGGGCGCACCGCACTGTCGGAGGGGCAGTACTGAGGGAGAGCTGCACTGTCGGAGGGGCAGTACTGAGGGAGCGCTGCAGTGTTGGAGGTGCCGTCTTTCGGATGAGACGTTAAAGCGAGGTCTCGTCTGCCTCTCAGGTGAACGTAAAAGATCCCATGGCACTGTTTCGAAGAAGAGCAGGGGAGTTCTCTCCAATATTTATCCCTCTACCAACACCACTAAAAATAGATCGTTATCTCACTGCTATTGTGGGACCATGCTGTGCGTAAATTGGCTGCCGCGTTTCCTACATTACAACACAATGACTACACTTAAAAAAAAAAAGTACTTCATTGGCTGTAAAGTGCTTTGGGACGTCCTGCGCTCGTGAAAGGCACTCTAGAAATGCAAGTCTTTCTTTGATTACACTCACAGGTTGAGGTTGTGGAACTGCAGTTTCCAGTGACAGGCTCGCTTCACCTCTCCGGTTTTCTGATTTACTAGTTCAATGCCATAAAAATCCAGCATCATCCTGTATGCTTTAATCAGCCTCTTTTTCACATCCTCAGTTTCTTTGAATAACTGTAGATAACGAAATAGTTAATGCATTGTGTATAAGAAAGCAGTCAATTCCAGGATGGTGACAATTAATCCCACACAGGTCACAACAGGTGAGACACATCGGAACACACATTGCCTTCTCTGAACTCCTCACATACTTTTCATTGGCTGTAATTGGCGGTCACCAGAACTCTGGGCAATGGGCAATGGCTCAGTGGTTAACTGAACTGCCCATTGTAGAAACAGGCCAAACAGATCAGTAAGGGTCATAGGTCAATCCTCTGTCTGAGCAGACTTAGCAATCTCATCCAGGGTGGCGACAGGGATGTTAAAACCAACCGGGTTTCAATTCCCCAACAGGGACAATGCAACTTTTTAGGTGTCAGCAGTGGCTCAGTGAGTAGCACTCGCGCCTCCTGGTCAAGGTCGTGGGTTCAAGTCCTGCTCCAGAGACTGGAGCACATAATCTAGGCTGACACCCCAGTGCAGTACTGAGTGAGAGCAGCACTGTCGGAGGTGCTGTCTTTCGGATGAGACGTTAAACCGAGGCCCCGTCTGCTCTCTCAGGTGGATGTAAAAGATCCCACGGCCACTATTTCGAAGAAGAGCAGGGGGAGTTCTCCCCGGTGTCCTGGGGCCAATATTTATCCCTCAACCAACATCACTAAAACATAAATGATCTGGTCATCATCACATTGCTGTTTGTGGGAGCTTGCTGTGCAAATTGGCTGCTGCCGCGTTTCCTACATTGCAACAGTGACTGCACTTCAGAAACAATTCAAGTGGCTGTAAAACGCTCTGGGACATCCTGAGGTCATGAAATGCGCTACAGAAGTACTTTCTTTCTTTAAATACATGTAAAAAAAAAATCAGAGTTTTAAAAACTTGCCTTAAATTTGACCCCACAAAACATGAATTCTTCTAAATGCAGAAAGCTCAAAACATGTAAGCCAGAGAAAATGGCTTCTTTAGAAAAATATTTCTGTTCAGATCCTCTATCCGTCTGACCTACCCTGACCACTGAACTTTCCCTTTTTGTTCCCGATATGGCGGTTTACACTCTCCTCCTCCCCACATCCAATTCAAAATTACTTGCGGTGCCCCCTACCTCATTCCTTTAGGACCTCAAAATTCTGAAACTCCTTGGCTCCCTCAGTCCTCTCTTCCTCTTACAAGGTTTTAAAACCAAACGGTTTTTCAACCTCAGCGGGTTCTTGCAATAGAGGCCAAGGCCCTTCAACTTCGTTTCACAGTAATAATAAATAAAAAGGCCCCGATCTCCGGAAGACAAAGTCACACTGCAGCCGCTTCCAGGATTTTGCGACATTCTGCCACTCTGCTTGGCATCTCACTCTGGGCAGTGTGACAAAGATGGGAAATGCTGATGGATACATCCATCCACCGGCGCACCGTGGCTGCAGTGTGTACCATCTACAAGATGCACTGCAGCAACTCGTCAAGGCTTCTTCGGCAGCACCTCCCAAACCTGTGACCTCTTCCACCTAGATGGACAAGGGCAGCAGGCGCTTGGGACCACCACCACCTCCAAGTTCCCCTCCGAGTCACACACCATCCTGACTTGGGAGTATATCGGCCGTTCCTTCATCATCGCTAGGTCAAAATCCTGGAACTCCCTCCCCAACAGCATTGTGGGAGTACCTTCACCACACGGACTGCAGCAGTTCAAGGCGGCGGCTCACCACCACCTTCTCAAGGGATGGGCAATAAATGCCGGCCATGCCAGCGACACCCACATCCCCTGAATATAGAAAGAAAAACAAAAAAAACAATTTGGTCCAACGCAACATTGGACTCAAAACCAAAGCAATGTGACTCCACTCATGTTCTTGGGAAGCTAAGAAACGTTGGCAAGAGTTTGACTATAGAGTCAGGATCCAGGTACAGTCACTCTGGAGCTGCATGAGGTGACTCTCCACGCTGCCATTTTCTTCCTTCTCACCGGGAAACATCTGCTCCTTAATTCCCAGTAAAATAAATTACACTCAACTTAAAATTTCCAGAGAACATAGCAGCAAAGGATCCCATCACTTCGAATTCTACTTAACTTTAGGAACCTGTAACCTTTTCAGTTTTGGACATGCTCAATGGCATCCACAGTAGAGTAAACAAAAGAATGGCAAAAAAACAGGCGGATAAGGTGAATATCTTTAATGTGGCGAGTTGTTGTGATCTGGAATGCACTGCCTGAAAGGGCGGTGGAAGCAGGTTCAATAATAAGTTTCAAAGGGAATTGGATAAATACCTGAAAAGGAAAAATTTGCAGGATTATGGGAAAGAGCAGGGGGAGTGGGATTAATTGGGAGTTCTTTCAAAGAGCCGGCACAGGCACGATGGGCCAAATGGCCTCCTTCTGAGCTGTAAGATTCAATAATTAGACTCGTCTTTTGAAAGAACAGGAATATTTAGTGCTTGATGGGTCAAGTGGAGAGCAACACACTGAGCAATTCCTCTCCCAGATACACACCTTGATTTCTTGTCTTGTGAGTTCCTTGGCATACCAATTCATTCCAGGTTCTCGCAATGGAAACAGCCTGAAAACACAACCCAAACGGTTAGAAATGAGGACGGCTTCAGGCCTACCAGGCAAATTTACAAAAGTGTCTTCCAACCCAGAAGTGGAGACCGTAGTAATTTAAATATTCAATTAAGTAGCACACACGTACATCAGAAGCATCAATGCACAACACTATGACAATGGTGGCATATTGGTTCAATGGCCCACTCCATCAGATACCCAATCATCCTTGTTGAACAAGGTGGGGGAAAAGAGTGGACTTTGGTCATGATATTCATTCCAGGCCACCCTATGGAATCATACAGCACAGGAGGCCATTCGGCCCATCGTGCCTCTGCTGGCTCTTTGAAAGAACTCTCCAATTAGTCCCACTCCCCAGCTTTTCCCCATAACGCTGCGAATTAGTCTTCTTCAAATTAGGTGTCTAATTGCCTTTTGAAAGGTCCTACGGAATCTGCTTCCATCACCCTTTCAGGTAGTGCCTTCCAGATCTTAACAAACCTGTGTGTGTGTAAAAATGTCTCCTCATTTCCCCTCTAGTTCTTTTGCTGATTATTTTAAATCTATGACATCTGGTTGCTGACCCACTTGCCAGAGGAAATGGTTTCTCCCTACTTGCTCTGTCAAAATCCCTCATAATTTTGAAGACCTCTATTAAATCTCCTCTTAACCGTCTCTGCTCCAAGGAGAACAATCCCAGCTTCTCCAATCTCTCCACATAACTGAAGTCTCTCATCCCTGGTATCATCCTGGTAAATCTCCACTGCACCCTCTCCAAGGCCTTGACATCCTTCCTAAAGTGTGGGGCCCAGAATTGGACACAATATTCCAGCTGGGGACCTAACCAGAGATTTGTAAAGGTTTAGCATAACTTCCTTGTTTTTGTATTCAATGCCTCTATTTACAAAGCCAAGTATCCCATATGCCTTCTTAACCACCTTATCACTCTAATGCAACCTTCCCACAATATGGGGCAGAGAGGCATCAGTGGGTGCCAAGGCAGATCACCTGCCCCATCAGTTGTTGTGCTGAATCCTCCAAAATACAGTTTACCATCTAATTGAAAAAAAAATCACTTTTTAAACAATTGACCACAACCAAACTTTAACCCCTACAAACTAGTCAAGTGAACGGAAGTAGCAAAAGACAGAGATACCATTGGATGTATGAATGGTTCCTCTCCAAGAGCCCGTAGTTCCCCTTCCAATTAATCATCTCCTCTATAGTCCATTCTAGAAGAGAAAAGAAATCAGTGTCAGCCGTGGCTCAGTGGGCAGCACTCTCGCCTCGGAGTCAGAAGGTTCTGGGTTCAAGTCTTGAGCACAAAAATCCAGGCTGACATTCCAGCGCGGTACTGAGGGAGCGCCGCACCGTCGGAGGGGCGGTACTGAGGGAGCGCCGCACTGTCGGAGGGGCAATACTGAGGGAGCGCTGCACTGTCAGAGGGGCAGTACTGAGGGAGCGCTGCACTGTCGGAGGGAGCGCCGCATTGTCGGAGGGGCAGTACTGAGGGAGCGCTGCACTGTCAGAGGTGCCGTCTTTTGGATGAGACGTTAAACCGAGGCCACATCTGCTCGCTCAGGCAGATAAAAGATCCCATGGCCACAATTCGAAGAGGAGCAAGGGAGTTCTCCCAACGCAAATTAATAAAAAGAATAATCAGCTGGCAAGCACTTACCGTCTGGCTGGCAGCACACTTCGTTCATGTAGAATTTAAAGTTCACGTTGCTATTATCCCATACTTTATTGCCTAGATCCTGTTGGAAAACAGAAGTAGGATCAATGTGGGAAAACTGCTGGCATTTAAATCCAATAAGAAATTCAGGAGAAACTTCTTTACCCAGAGAGTGGGGAGAATGTGGAACTCGCTGCCACAGGGAGTGGTTGAGGTGAATAGCAGAGATGGGTTTAAGGGGAAGCTGGATAAACACATGAGGGATAAAGGAATAGAAGTATATGGTGATGGGGTGAGATGACGAGGGCTGGGAGGAGGCTGGCGTGGAGCATAAACACTGGCACGGACCTGATGGACTGAATGGCCTGTTTCTGTGCTGTAAATTTGATGTAAGAGTATTTAGAATTTTCACAAAAGCAAGCCAGCTTTTAAGTTTTTTTTAAATTACATGAAACTCTTTTTTATCCGGCAACGACGGGACCGGCGTGGTGCCGGTTTATCAAAAAGTCCAGATTACAGAGAGGTATAGTTAAAAGGTACGAGAGCCCCGTACACAGCAACAAATCCAGGCTTCCCTGTTGCTTAGCAACAGGTGCAGGAATCCCGGTTACACGGCCACAGATCCAGGAATGGCCACTAATATGAAGTAAAACTTATCTGAACCTACTCCTGAATTTTGCCGATTAACAGAGATTTCCGGTTATTTAGGGGCTGGTAAATCGAGAGTTTCCTGTAAGTACATGCGTAAATGGCCTTTAACATCCATCTGAACCATCAGAGCAGGGAGATGCGATGGCACCTCTGACTCTGCAGCACTCCCTCAGTACTGCCCTGAGGTTAGGTTAATATTGCTCCCCAAGTCTGGCCTTTTCGGGTTCGGTGTCAAGTGCTTAACTATCCAAGGAACCAGACCAATCCAGAATGTTTTTAAATCTGCTTTTTCCTCAATGAATGGAAATGGTTTCTTTCCTCCTCTCCTGAAGGGATTAACTCTTATCTGAGGGCTTCTTCCAAATGCTGTCAGCCGTGGTCAGTGGGCAGCACCCTCGCCTCCGAGTCAGGAGGTTGTGGGTTCAAGTCCCCACTCCAGAGACTCGAGCACAAAAATCCAGGCCGACACTCCAGGGCAGTATTGAGGGAGCGCCGCACTGTCGGAGGGTCAGTACTGAGGGAGCGCCGCACTGTCGGAGGGGCAGGTCTGAGGGAGCGCCGCCCTGTCGGAGGGGCAGGACTGAGGGAGCGCCGCCCTGTCGGAGGGGCAGGACTGAGGGAGCGTCGCACTGTCGGAGGGTCAGTACTGAGGGAGCGCCGCACTGTCGGAGGGGCAGGTCTGAGGGAGCGCCGCCCTGTCGGAGGGGCAGGACTGAGGGAGCGCCGCCCTGTCGGAGGGGCAGGACTGAGGGAGCGCCGCACTGTCGAAGGGGCAGGTCGGAGGGAGCGCCGCCCTGTCGGAGGGGCAGGTCTGAGGGAGCGCCGCCCTGTCGGAGGGACAGGACTGAGGGAGCGCCGCCCTGTCGGAGGGGCAGGACTGAGGGAGCGCTGCACTGTCGGAGGTGACGGCTTTCAGATGAGATGTTAAACCGGTGGACGTAAAAGAACCCATTGCACTATTTCGAAGAAGAGCAGGGGAGTTCACCCCGGTGTCCTGGCCAAAAGTTAACCCTCAATTGATACATTTATTTTATTGCTCTTTGTGGGATCTTGTTGTGTGCAAATTGGCTGCCATGTTTCCTACATTACAACAGTGACTACACTTCAAAAAGTACTTCATTGGCTGTAAAGCGCGTAGGAACTTCCTGAAGAGGCCATATAAATACAAGTTCTTTCTTTATGGGTGCAGGGCAAGCTTCCTGTCTGAGTGTAGACAGTGAGTGTCAGCAGGCTATTTCACAGCCTAGCCTAATCCGGTCATCAACTGACGGCCACACACAACAGAGGTCATTGGATAGCGAACATGAACCCGACCCTGGATGGGTTTCCTCTCTCCAACCAATTGTACTGCTCAATGCTTTTTTTTATATTCGTTCATGGGATGTGGGCGTCGCTGGCAAGGCCAGCATTTATTGCCATTCCTAGTTGCCCTTGAGAAGGTGGTGGTTGGTGAGCCGCCTTCTTGAACCGCTGCAGTCCGTGTGGTGAAGGTACTCCCACAGTGCCGTTAGGGAGTGAGTTCCAGGATTTTGATCCAGCGATGAAGGATCGGCGATATACAGGTAGACTACCCTTTATCCGGACTTCCGAAAACCGAAACCCTCTAAAAACCGAAGGTGTTTTCGTTCAGCGTAAGTCGTGCGTACGAACGAAGGTTTTTAGAGGGTTCCGGTTTCGGAAGTTCGGATAAAGGGTAAGTCGTGCGCACGACCCCCCGCCGACCCCGACAACCGCCGACCCCGCCCGCGGACCCCGCCGGCCCCGACAACCGCCGAACCCCGCCAGCCCCGACAACCGCCGACCCCCCCGCGGACCCCGCCAACCGCCGACCCCGCCAGCCCCGACAACCGCCGACCCCCCCGCGGACCCCGCCGGCCCCGACAACCGCCGACCCCGCCAGCCCCGACAACCGCCGACCCCCCCGCGGACCCCGCCGGCCCCGACCCACTTACGCTGAGCGTCAGCGTAAGTCGTGCGCACGACCCCCCCGCGGACCCCCGCCGACCCACCTTCCGAAATCCGAAATTCTCCTTTATCCGAAACTCGGCTGGTCCCGAGGTTTTCGGATAAAGGATAGTCTACCTGTATTTCCAAGTCAGGATGGTGTGTGACTTGGAGGGGAACTTGGAGCTGGTGGTGTTCCCATGCGCCTGCTGCCCTTGTCCTTCTAGGTGGAAGAGGTCGCGGGTTTGGGAGGTGCTGCCGAAGAAGCCTTGGCGAGTTGCTGCAGTGCATCTTGTAGATGGTACACACTGCAGCCACGGTGCGCCGGTGGTGGAGGGAGTGAATGTTTAAGGTGGTGGATGGGGTGCCAATCAAGCGGGCTGCTTTGTCCTGGATAGTGTCGAGCTTCTTGAGTGTTGTTGGAGCTGCACTCATCCAGGCAAGTGGAGAGTATTCCATCACACTCCTAACTTGTGCCTCGTAGATGGTGGAAAGGTTTTGGGGAGTCAGGAGGTGAGACACTCACTGCAGAATACCCAGCCTCTGACCTGTTCTTGTTGCCACAGTATTTATGTGGCTGGTCCAGTTAAGTTTCTGGTCAATGGTGACCCCCAGGATATTGATGGTGGGGGATTCGGCGATGGTAATGCCATTGAATGTCAAGGGGAGGTGGTTTCTTCGACAGCACCTCCCTGCGACCTCTTCCACCTAGAAGGACAAGGGCAGCAGGCGCATGGGAACACCACCACCTCCAAGTTCCCCTCCAAGTCACACACTATCCTGACTTGGAAATATATCGCCGATCCTTCATCGTCGCTGGGTCAAAATCCTGGAACTCCCTCCCTAACAGCACTGTGAGAGCACCTTCACCACACGGACTGCAGTGGTTCAAGAAGGTGGCTCACCACCACCACCTTCTCGAGGGTAACTAGGGATGGGCAATAAATGCTGGCCTTGCCAGTGACGCCCACATCCCATAAACAAATATAAAAAAATATGAAAGGGAATGGTGAACTACTTTTAATTTTTCAGTCTGATTATTTTTCTTGTTCAAAAAAGGTCAAAGTATTTTACCTGCAATGAATTATTGTGAAGTGCGGAAAAACTGCCTCTTCTTTGAAGGGCGCGGAGGGATCTTTAACATCTATTTGAGCCACTTCGGAAAAAGACATGAAAAAAAGACTTGCATATATATAGCGCCTGTCATGACCTCAGGACGTTCCAAAGCCCACTTCACAGCCAATGAAGTACTTTTGAAGTGTGGTCACTGTTGTAATGTAGGAAACACGGCAACCGATTTGCACACAAGAAGCTCCCACAAACAGCAACATGATGATGACCAGATAATCTGTTTTAGTGATGTTGATTGAAGGATAAATATTGGCCCAGGACATCGGGGAGAACTCCCCCTGCTCTTCTTTGAAATAGTGCCATGGGATCTTTTATATCCACCCGAGAGCAGACGGGGCCTCGGTTTATCGTCTCATCCGAAAGAAGGCACCTCCGACAGTGCGGCACTCCCTCAGTACTGCCCCTCCGACAGTGCGGCGCTCCCTCAGTACCGCCCCTCCGACAGTGCGGCACTCCCTCAGTACTGCCCCTCCGACAGTGCGGCGCTCCCTCAGTACCGCCCCTCCGACAGTGCGGCACTCCCTCAGTACTGCCCCTCCGACAGTGCGGCGCTCCCTCAGTAGCGACACTGGAATGTCAGCCTAGATTTCTGTGCTCAAGACTCTGTAGTGGGGCTCGACACTTGAGGAATTTCTTTACAGGGCGAGTGGTGAGAATGTGGAACTCGCTGCCACTTGGGAGTGGTTGGAGCAGAGAGCACTGATGCATTTAAGGGGAGGCTTAAAGCATCCATGAGGGAGAAGGAAATAGAGGGATACGGGGGGGGGGGGGGGGAAGGCTGGGTAAAGGTAATTAGAGTGGGAGGAGGCTCGTGTGTAGTATAAACACCCGACGAGGCCAATTGGGCCAAATGGCCTGTTTCTGTGCTGTAGATTCTTAGTATAAAACCATCAGACTAAGCCTTGCTCTGTTGCATCTGAAGGGTGGCACCTCTGACAGAGCAGCACCCCCTCAGTATTGCACCGGAGTGTCAGCCAAGCTAACCAGCTCAAACTGGATCCCATAATGTCCCGACTCAGGTGTTTAATATCACACACAATCGATAATACAAACTCCCAGATACAATTCTCTGCTGCTGCAGCTCTCTCACACATGACTCACAGGGTAACCGTGCCGATAGCGCTGCATGTCCTTCGCTGCTCTCCTATTTCTCCATCGATATTGCTCGTCCTGACAAAACAAACACACGACATTTACAATCGACACCACGCTATTGCTGCTCAAGTAGGAGATTTAGTCGTAGGAGTTCTGGTGATAAACTCCAGCCCAGGAACAGGGCCCGCACCCTGGGGTTAAACACCAGCCCAGGAACAGGGACTGAGCCCTGGGGATAAGCACCAGCCCAGGAACAGGGCCTGAGCCCTGGGGTTAAACACCAGCCCAGGAACAGGGCCCGCACCCTGGGGTTAAACACCAGCCCAGGAACAGGGCCCGAGCCCCGGGGTTAAACACCAGCCCAGGTACAGGGCTCGAGCCCCGGGTTTAAACACCAGCCCAGGAACAGGGCCTGAACCCTGGGTTTAAACACCAGCCCAGGAATAGGGCCCGCACCCTGGGGTTAAACACCAGCCCAGGAACAGGGCCCGAGCCCCGGGGTTAAACACCAGCCCAGGTACAGGGCTCGATCCCCGGGTTTAAACACCAGCCCAGGAACAGGGCCTGAACCCTGGGTTTAAACACCAGCCCAGGAATAGGGCCCAAACCCTGGGATTAAACACCAGCCCAGGAACAGGGCCTGAGCCCTGGGGTTAAACAGCAGCCCAGGAACAGGGCCCGAGCCCCGGGTTTAAACACCAGCCCAGGAACAGGGCCCAAACCCCGGCGTTAAACACCAGCCCAGGAACAGGGCCCAAACCCTGGGACTAAACACCAGCCCAGGAACAGGGCCCGAGCCCTGGGGATTAAACACCAGCCCAGGAACAGGGCCCAAACCCTGGGACTAAACACCAGCCCAGGAACAGGGCCCGAACCCCGGGGTTAAACAGCAGCCCAGGAACAGGGCCTGAACCCTGGGGTTAAACACCAGCCCAGGAACAGGGCCCGAACCCCGGCGTTAAACAGCAGCCCAGGAACACGTGACCTGTATTTTGAGACTAGGCATCAAGGGAGATGCTGAATAAAATTTCCTCCATCTAAATTTCCTTTCCCTTTTAAATGTTTCTGTTTCTTTGAAACCCAAAAGTATTTCCATTGTCACATATTAGCTCCATATTTTTTTAATTCATGCCTGGGATGTGGGCGTCACTGGCAAGGCCAGCTTTTATTGCCCATCCCTAACTGCCCTCGAGAAGGTGGTGGTGAGCCGCCTTCTTGAACCGCTGCAGTCCGTGTGGTGAAGGTACTCCCACAGTGCTGTTAGGGAGGGAGTTCCAGGATTTTGACCCAGCGATGATGAAGGAACGGCCGATATATGTCCAAGTCAGGATGGTGTGCGACTTGGAGGGGAACTTGGAGCTGGTGGTGTTCCCATGCGCCTGCTGCCCTTGTTCTTCTAGGTGGCAGAGGTCGCAGGTTTGGGAAGTGCTGCCAAAGAAGTCTTGGCGAGTTGCTGCAGTGCATCTTGTAGATGGTACACACTGCAGCCACGGTACGCTGGTGGTGGAGGGAGTGAATGTTTAAGGTGGTGGATGGGGTGCCAGTCAAGCAGGCTGCTTTGTCCTGGATGGTGTCGAGCTTCTTGCGTGTTGTTGGAGCTGCACTCATCCAGGCAAGTGGAGAGTATTCCATCACACTCCTGACTTGTGCCTCGTAGATGGTGGAAAGGCTTTGGGGAGTCAGGAGGTGAGACACTCACTGCAGAATACCCAGCCTCTGACCTGCTCTTGTTGCCACAGTATTTATGTGGCTGGTCCAGTTAAGTTTCTGGTCAATGGTGACCCCCAGGATATTGATGGTGGGGGATTCGGCGATGGTAATGCCATTGAATGTGAAGGGGAGGTGGTTTCTTCGACAGCACCTCCCTGCGACCTCTTCCACCTAGAAGGACAAGGGCAGCAGGCGCATGGGAACACCACCACCTCCAAGTTCCCCTCCAAGTCACACACCATCCTGACTTGGAAATATATTGCCGATCCTTCATCGTCGCTGGGTCAAAATCCTAGAACTCCCTCCCTAACAGCACTGTGGGAGCACCTTCACCACACGGACTGCAGTGGTTCAAGAAGGTGGCTCACCACCACCACCTTCTCGAGGGTAACTAGGGATGGGCAATAAATGCTGGCCTCGCCAGTGACGCCCACATCCCATAAAAGAATATAAAAAAATATGAAAGGGAATGGTGAACTACTTTTAATTTTTCAGTCTGATTATTTTTCTTGTTCAAAAAAGGTCAAAGTATTTTACCTGCAATGAATTATTGTGAAGTGCGGAAAAACTGCCTCTTCTTTGAAGGGCGCGGAGGGATCTTTAACATCTATTTGAGCCACTTCGGAAAAAGACATGAAAAAAAGACTTGCATATATATAGCGCCTGTCATGACCTCAGGACGTTCCAAAGCCCACTTCACAGCCAATGAAGTACTTTTGAAGTGTGGTCACTGTTGTAATGTAGGAAACACGGCAACCGATTTGCACACAAGAAGCTCCCACAAACAGCAACATGATGATGACCAGATAATCTGTTTTAGTGATGTTGATTGAAGGATAAATATTGGCCCAGGACATCGGGGAGAACTCCCCCTGCTCTTCTTTGAAATAGTGCCATGGGATCTTTTATATCCACCCGAGAGCAGACGGGGCCTCGGTTTATCGTCTCATCCGAAAGAAGGCACCTCCGACAGTGCGGCACTCCCTCAGTACTGCCCCTCCGACAGTGCGGCGCTCCCTCAGTACTGCCCCTCCGACAGTGCGGCGCTCCCTCAGTACTGCCCCTCCGACAGTGCGGCGCTCCCTCAGTACTGCCCCTCCGACAGTGCGGCGCTCCCTCAGTACTGCCCCTCCGACAGTGCGGCGCTCCCTCAGTACTGCCCCTCCGACAGTGCGGCACTCCCTCAGTACTGCCCCTCCGACAGTGCGGCGCTCCCTCAGTACTGCCCCTCCGACAGTGCGGCGCTCCCTCAGTAGCGACACTGGAATGTCAGCCTAGATTTCTGTGCTCAAGACTCTGTAGTGGGGCTCGACACTTGAGGAATTTCTTTACAGGGCGAGTGGTGAGAATGTGGAACTCGCTGCCACTTGGGAGTGGTTGGAGCAGAGAGCACTGATGCATTTAAGGGGAGGCTTAAAGCATCCATGAGGGAGAAGGAAATAGAGGGATACGGGGGGGGGGGGGAAGGCTGGGTAAAGGTAATTAGAGTGGGAGGAGGCTCGTGTGTAGTATAAACACCCGACGAGGCCAATTGGGCCAAATGGCCTGTTTCTGTGCTGTAGATTCTTAGTATAAAACCATCAGACTAAGCCTTGCTCTGTTGCATCTGAAGGGTGGCACCTCCGACAGAGCAGCACCCCCTCAGTATTGCACCGGAGTGTCAGCCAAGCTAACCAGCTCAAACTGGATCCCATAATATCCCGACTCAGGTGTTTAATATCACACACAATCGATAATACAAACTCCCAGATACAATTCTCTGCTGCTGCAGCTCTCTCACACATGACTCACAGGGTAACCGTGCCGATAGCGCTGCATGTCCTTCGCTGCTCTCCTATTTCTCCATCGATATTGCTCGTCCTGACAAAACAAACACTCGACATTTACAATCGACACCACGCTATTGCTGCTCAAGTAGGAGATTTAGTCGTAGGAGTTCTGGTGATAAACTCCAGCCCAGGAACAGGGCCTGAGCCCTGGGGTTAAACACCAGCTCAGGAACAGGGCCCGAACCCTGGGGTTAAACACCAGCCCAGGAACAGGGCCTGAGCCCTGGGGATAAACACCAGCCCAGGAACAGGGCCCGCACCCTGGGGTTAAACACCAGCCCAGGAACAGGGCCCGAGCCCTGGGGTTAAACACCAGCCCAGGAACAGGGCCCGAACCCTGGGGTTAAACACCAGCCCAGGAACAGGGCCTGAGCCCTGGGGATAAGCACCAGCCCAGGAACAGGGCCTGAGCCCTGGGGTTAAACACCAGCTCAGGAACAGGGCCCGAACCCTGGGGTTAAACACCAGCCCAGGAACAGGGCCTGAGCCCTGGGGATAAACACCAGCCCAGGAACAGGGCCCGCACCCTGGGGTTAAACACCAGCCCAGGAACAGGGCCCGAGCCCTGGGGTTAAACACCAGCCCAGGAACAGGGCCCGAACCCTGGGGTTAAACACCAGCCCAGGAACAGGGCCTGAGCCCTGGGGATAAGCACCAGCCCAGGAACAGGGCCTGAGCCCTGGGGATAAGCACCAGCCCAGGAACAGGGCCTGAGCCCCGGGTTTAAACACCAGCCCAGGAACAGGGCCCGAGCCCTGGGTTTAAACACCAGCCCAGGAACAGGGCCCGAGCCCCGGGTTTAAACAGCAGCCCAGGAACAGGGCCCGAGCCCTGGGGATTAAACACCAGCCCAGGAACAGGGCCCGAGCCCCGGGTTTAAACAGCAGCCCAGGAACAGGGCCCGAGCCCTGGGGATTAAACACCAGCCCAGGAACAGGGCCTGAACCCTGGGGTTAAACACCAGCCCAGGAACAGGGCCCGAGCCCTGGGGATTAAACACCAGCCCAGGAACAGGGCCTGAACCCTGGGTTTAAACACCAGCCCAGGAACAGGGCCCGAACCCTGGGGTTAAACACCAGCCCAGGAACAGGGCCCGAGCCCTGGGGATTAAACACCAGCCCAGGAACAGGGCCTGAGCCCTGGGGATAAGCACCAGCCCAGGAACAGGGCCTGAGCCCTGGGGATAAGCACCAGCCCAGGAACAGGGCCTGAACCCCGGGTTTAAACAGCAGCCCAGGAACAGGGCCCGAGCCCTGGGGATTAAACACCAGCCCAGGAACAGGGCCCGAGCCCCGGGTTTAAACACCAGCCCAGGAACAGGGCCTGAACCCTGGGGTTAAACACCAGCCCAGGAACAGGGCCCAAACCCTGGGACTAAACACCAGCCCAGGAACAGGGCCTGAACCCTGGGACTAAACACCAGCCCAGGAACAGGGCCCAAACCCTGGGACTAAGCACCAGCCCAGGAACAGGGCCTGAACCCTGGGGTTAAACACCAGCCCAGGAACAGGGCCCGAACCCTGGGACTAAACACCAGCCCAGGAACAGGGCCCGAACCCCGGCGTTAAACAGCAGCCCAGGAACACGTGACCTGTATTTTGAGACTAGGCATCAAGGGAGATGCTGAATAAAATTTCCTCCATCTAAATTTCCTTTCCCTTTTAAATGTTTCTGTTTCTTTGAAACCCAAAAGTATTTCCATTGTCACATATTAGCTCCATATTTTTTTAATTCATGCCTGGGATGTGGGCGTCACTGGCAAGGCCAGCTTTTATTGCCCATCCCTAACTGCCCTCGAGAAGGTGGTGGTGAGCCGCCTTCTTGAACCGCTGCAGTCCGTGTGGTGAAGGTACTCCCACAGTGCTGTTAGGGAGGGAGTTCCAGGATTTTGACCCAGCGATGATGAAGGAACGGCCGATATATGTCCAAGTCAGGATGGTGTGCGACTTGGAGGGGAACTTGGAGCTGGTGGTGTTCCCATGCGCCTGCTGCCCTTGTTCTTCTAGGTGGCAGAGGTCGCAGGTTTGGGAAGTGCTGCCAAAGAAGCCTTGGCGAGTTGCTGTGGTGCATCTTGTAGGTGGTACACACTGCAGCCACGGTGCACCGGTGGTGGAGGGAGTGAATGTTTAAGGTGGTGGATGGGGTGCCAATCAAGCGGGCTGCTTTGTCCTGGATGGTGTCGAGCTTCTTGAGTGTTGTTGGAGCTGCACTCATCCAGGCAAGTGGAGAGTATTCCATCACACTCCTGACTTGTGCCTCGTAGATGGTGGAAAGGCTTTGGGGAGTCAGGAGGTGAGACACTCGCCACAGAATACCCAGCCTCTGACCTGCTCTTGTTGCCACAGTATTTATGTGACATTAGTCATATATCAAACCCGCGACCTCTTCCACCTCAAAAGGACAAGGGAAGCAGGCGCATGGGAACACCACTGTTGTGTATGTCCCTTTAAGGGAATAACTGGTCTCAGACTGCAGTACCGGCAGTGACCACCCCTGTATAAAAGGCCCTAGCAGGCTTCTGTAGTTTCAGTTTCCAGATTGTCTCCATTCAGTAAAGACTTGTTAAACCAACTCCTGCATTCCGTGTCTCCATTAACACACGGATTTAATACTGGCGACGATTAAGAAACGAACTTACCTGCAACTCGGCAGCACCTCAGACAAAGTTATTGAAGGTCGAAGGCAGATGAAAGAAAAAAAATATAATCCAAAGAAACTCGAGTAACGGGCGTCGACCGTGGGCAACCGCCCTCCAAATCATCAGATTGAAAACTTGCAGGAGAGACTGTCAAGAGCCAGGCTTGGTTCCCCAGTCTGTGGTTTCCCAGCCAATCGGGCTGGTGGCAGGTAGTGCACTGATCCTTCCTGGGCTGCGGCGGGCTAGAGCTCGATCGGGTGGCTCTGCAACGGGGCCGGGCAGCGAGTCGGGAAGCAAAGAGAGAGAGAGAGGGTGGAGCATACAGGGCGCGGCCGGTGCTTCGCAGCCGGGCAGCGTTCGGACCTAAGAAGAGGGAGGGAAGTGTCCCAGAGGGTCCGCTCTACGACGGGAACGGTTAAAAATAAAAATACCGCGGAGAGCGGCGTTGACAGCAGCGGCAGGAAAGCGCGGGAGGCGCCATCTTAACTCGGCGGGGACGAAGGAAAAGCGCGGGAGGCGCCATCTTAGATTTTCAAGATGCCAAAGATTGGCGATATCACTGCCTTCGATAATGCAATAGAAGACTGGACCACGTATGTGGAAAGAGTCGAGGTATATTGCGAGGCAAACGAAATAGCCGAGGAGAAAAAGTCATCGGTATTGCTAAATTTAATGGGCGCAAGAACGTACGGCCTATTGCGGGGCCTGATTACTCCAGCCAAACCGAAGGCGAAGAGTTTTAACGAAATTGTTGCTATCCTACAGGAACACCTAAATCCTACACCGCTGCTGATAGCAGAAAGATTTAAATTCCACAAGAGAATTCAGCATAAAGATGAGAGCAATGCTGATTACCTTACGGAACTACGCAAGCTATCAAAGCACTGCCAGTTCGGAGCAGGACTGGCAGATACCCTACGGGACAAATTTGTCTGTGGACTCCTGAGTGAAGGAACCCAGAAGAGGTTACGCTCAGAGAAAGAGCTGACGCTAGATAAGGCTTTCAGCGTGGCAGTATCGTACGAAGCAGCAGCAAGGGGAGCTGCGGAAATACAACAAAAGCCACAGGAATACGGCACCCACGAAATGACACGGGGATTTGCAAAATGTTATCGCTGCGGCAGAACAAACCATGACCAGAAGGACTGCTGGTCCAAGGACAAAATATGCAGGCAATGCGGAAAGATGGGACACATTGCACGAGTTTGCAGGTCTGAGAAGAAGACCAACGACAATAAAAAGGCTACTAAGGAACCGTACAGGAAAGTACAAAAGATGACGGACAGTAGTTCCGAAGACCAGATGAGCGATAGTGAATCCGGGAACAAGAGATTAAGCTGTCTCAAACTTCACAACGTAATCGCAAAAAAGGATCACCGAACCATTTGGGTCACCCTCACGATAGCAGGGTCCCAAGTCAAAATGGAATTGGATACAGGATCAGCTCTAACCGTCATGAATCGACGAGACTACGAGCGGCTATTCTCACACATACACTTGAGAGAGACATCCATTGTCTTGAGGACGTATACGGGGCAAAAAGTATATCCCAGAGGAAAAATAAGGGTGCCTGTCGAATACAACGGCAAGAAAATACGGAAATTGTATCTCTACATTCTGCAAGATGGTGGACCACCGTTATTGGGACGTGAATGGATCAGAAAGATAAGTTTAGACTGGCACTCCATTCAGGCACTGACGGTGGCTGGTAAAAAGGATGACGACGTCACTCCTGGACGATTGTCAACAATCTTAGCTGACGCCAACGAGGTATTTCAACAAGAACTGGGCACTCTTAAAGGCGTAACTGCCTCGATAAAAATAGAGGAGAATGCAATTCCCAAGTTTTTCAAAGCAAGACCGGTACCATATACAATTCGCCCAGCCGTTGAGGCAGAGCTGGAGAATCTGGAGAATGCAGGCGTATTATCTAAGGTAGACTGGAGCGAGTGGGCGACACCCATCGTTCCTGTCATGAAGAAAACGTTAAACAATAAGTCTGAGGAGCCAAGGAAGGTTCGCATCTGTGGGGACTTCAAGGTGACAGTGAACCCAGTCCTTCACACAGTACAATATCCTCTTCCAAGGATAGAAGATATCTTCGCCTCACTATCTAGAGGGAAGCGTTTTACAAAAATTGACCTAGCACAAGCATATTTGCAGATGGAGGTTGAAGAATCCTCTAGGAAGTATCTCACGATAAACACCCACAAAGGTCTTTACCAGTATAATCGACTGGTATTCGGAGTAGCATCAGCTCCAGCGATATGGCAAAGAGCGATGGAACAAGTCCTGCAAGGGATTCCGAGGACTCAGTGTTACTTGGACGACATCCTAGTGACAGGTGAAGATGACAGTGAACACCTTGCCAACCTAGAGCAGGTGCTCACTAGACTACGTGAACATGGGCTACAAGCCAATCGCCCCAAGTGCGAGTTTTTTAAGAAACAGATATTATATTGTGGCCACGTGATTGATGAAGAGGGGTTGCATAAGTCCCCTGACAAAATTGAAGCGGTAGTTAAGGCTCCAGCGCCTGAAAATGTGTCGCAACTGAGGTCATTCCTCGGATTGGTGAATTACTACCATAAGTTTTTGCCGCAATTGTCCACAATTCTGCATCCACTGAACGCCCCACTACGAACGGGAGTAGCATGGAAATGGAGCGATGAATGTAAGCGGGCCTTTCAGAAGTGTAAGGACCTAATCACTTCAAGAGAAGTATTGGCTCACTACAACCCATCACTACCGATAAGACTGGCGTGTGATGCGTCTCCCTACGGCATTGGGGCGGTACTGTCACATAAATTCCTTGATGGTTCTGAGAGGCCGATAGCTTTTGCGTCACGCTTGTTAACTTCAGCCGAGCGTAACTACGCCCAGATTGACAGAGAGGCCCTCAGCCTGGTGTGGGGGGTGAAGAAGTTCAATCACTACCTGCACGGTCAGAAATTTACTCTACTAACTGATCATCAACCTCTCGTCTCCATTTTCAACCCTCAGAAGGGCGTCCCGATAATGACGGCACAACGGCTACAGAGGTGGTCCCTTTTCCTAGGGGCACACCAATATGACATTGAGTACAAAGGAACTAAACAGCATGGGAATGCTGATGGATTGTCGCGCCTACCGTTGCCGACGGTGGAAGAAGAACTGGCAGTGGATCCAATGGAGTTATTCCACTCGACTATTGTCGAATGTCTCCCTGTGACGAATGCAAACATAGAAAAGGAAACACGAAATGACCCGACACTCTCCTGGGTCTATGATTTAATGGTGAAGGGATGGCCAGCACATAGCGAACCACTGCTGCCAGCATTCTCGCCGAGAAGAGAACAGCTGTCAGTGTGCAGAGGAACCTTGATGTGTGGATCCAGAGTAGTAATTCCACCCAAATTGAAGGATAGAGTGCTCAATGAGCTTCATGAGGGTCATCTGGGAGGGGTAAAAATGAAGAACTTAGCCAGAGCGTTTGTGTGGTGGCCGGGAATCGATAGAGAAATCGAAGAGATGACCAAGAGCTGTACAGGATGCCAGAAGGTCCAAAACGCCCCACCACAAGCCCCTCTACATCCATGGGAGTGGCCCTCATCTCCATGGGAAAGGGTGCACATTGATTTTGCTGGTCCCTTTATGGACTCGATGTTTTTAATTGCGGTGGATGCACATTCAAAGTGGCCAGAGGTAATAAAAATGTCCTCAACCACCACAGAAAAAACGATCACAGTCTTACGAACCATATTCGCCAGGAATGGGCTGCCTGAACAGATTTGCTCTGACAATGGACCACAGTTTGTGTCTGAAGAGTTCCGGAGGTTCTTAAAGAACAATGGTGTTAAGCATTACACATCCGCCCCATATCATCCAGCCACTAATGAATTGGCCGAGAGGTTTGTTCAAACATTCAAGAAGGCTATCAAGGCAATGTGTAATGAAGATATACCCCTACAACACAAGGTGGATAACTTCTTGTTTGCCTACCGGAATGCGACACATGCGGTTACCAACCAAACTCCAGCCATGATGTTCTTCAATCGAAGACTACGATGCCGCTTGGATTTGGTTAAGCCAAACGTCAGAAGAGATGTGGAGAACAGGCAGTTTCAGAATATGAATGAAAGGCCGACCAGGAGTTTTAAGATAGGTCAACCAGTTTTGGCCCGGGACTACCACACAGAGAAATGGTAGCCAGGAACGATCTGTACACGGCAAGGACCTCTAATGTATACCGTGGACGTTGGAGAGAGCATTGTAAGACGCCATGCTGACCAGATTCTAGTCACTGGAAAGCCTCAACTCCACACCACGATCTGATACACCTGGCGATGAAACCGAAGTACCAATTGCATCTACCGCAGAATCGGTGATATTGGAAGCAGACGAACCAAACAACGACATTCATCCCGACTCAACCTTGCCAGAAGAACCTGATATCCCAAAGAGGCGTTATCCTGACAGAATCAGGAAGCCTCCTCAAAGACTGAACTTATAATTGCTTAACTTCAACTAATGTATCTAGCAATCGTAATTGTAATTAGTTATTATTTAGTTGTTAAATGAATGTTATGTACTGTTTATCTAAAAAGGGGAGGAATTGTTGTGTATGTCCCTTTAAGGGAATAACTGGTCTCAGACTGCAGTACCGGCAGTGACCACCCCTGTATAAAAGGCCCTAGCAGGCTTCTGTAGTTTCAGTTTCCAGATTGTCTCCATTCAGTAAAGACTTGTTAAACCAACTCCTGCATTCCGTGTCTCCATTAACACACGGATTTAATAACCACCACCTGCAAGTTCCCCTCCAAGTCACACACGATCCTGACTTGGAAGTATATCGGCCGATCCTTCATCGTGACTGGGTCAAAATCCTGGAACTCCCTCCCTAACAGCACTGTGGGAACACCTTCACCACAGGGACTGCAGCGGTTCAAGAAGGCAGCTCACCACCACCTTCTCAGGGGCGATTAGGGATGGGCAATAAATGCTGGCCTTGCCAGCGACGCCCACATCCCGAGAATGAATTAAAAAAAGACACAGACACACACAACTACTCACAGAACGCCAGTGTGATACCTACATCATTCAGAAATTTCCTCTTCTCAGCCGGTCCCGGCCAAGCCTCCCGACGGTCCTCCTGGAAAGTAATGCAGACACCCTTTAGTCCGGCATTGTCCAATAGAAATTGCTGACTAGCCTCAGACTGCATTGCAGTGACACCGGCTTAGCCGCGTGCGGGTAAATGTATTTTACCGGTTCATTTGCTTAACAAACTTCTACCACCATTCAGTGCGAAACTGCAATCTTTCTCTTAAACTCATGTTGCAAACTCTAGTGAATCAACAACAAACACCGAGCGCAGCTCTCAGATATTGTCCAGCTGTTGCGAGCGGTAAATTGAGCGATTGCTAAGAATGTTGACTCGCACAACGAGACACACCAGACCTTCCCCCCCCCCCCATCATCCAGAGGGAACTTTACTCTGTATCTAACCCGTGCTGTACCTGCCCTGGGAGTGTTTGATGGGACAGTGTAGAGGGAGCTTTACTCTGTATCTAACCCCGTGCTGTACCTGCCCTGGGAGTGTTTGATGGGACAGTGTAGTGGGAGCTTTACTCTGTATCTAACCCGTGCTGTACCTGCCCTGGGAGTGTTTGATGGGACAGTGTAGAGGGAGCTTTACTCTGTATCTAACCTGTGCTGTACCTGCCCTGGGAGTGTTTGATGGGACAGTGTAGAGGGAGCTTTACTCTGTATCTAACCTGTGCTGTACCTGCCCTGGGAGTGTTTGATGGGACAGTGTAGAGGGAGCTTTACTCTGTATCTAACCCGTGCTGTACCTGCCCTGGGAGTGTTTGATGGGACAGTGTAGAGGGAGCTTTACTCTGTATCTAACCTGTGCTGTACCTGCCCTGGGAGTGTTTGATGGGACAGTGTAGAGGGAGCTTTACTCTGTATCTAACCTGTGCTGTACCTCACCTGGATTTATACAAAAATAAACTGAATAAAAGCATGAAATTTCAAAACAAACATCTGGAATCCAATAATCTTGCCAGATCTTTCTGAAATGAATAAATCTGTGCTACTGTAACAGAGAATACTGTAGAATAAACAATTGTATATTGAGAACTCTTGAACACAGATAGAAATAATAATTAATGTATCATTGATAGTACTTCTTTGAATTTTCTTCTAAACTAAGGAGTAACATCAAACTACCTTTAATGGTTAACAGAAGATCAGGTTAAAGCCATTTTGTCTCGCTCTGCATCACCCCGAGATACCCACATCATGCCATTGGCTGCTCTTAGAGAACTCGTATCTATATTACTGCTCTCTCTCTGTGTCTTTGTCTCAGGCAGGAATCGAGACACAGACACTGGGTTCATGTCCAATACAGGTATGGCAATGACATGCTGTATCCAAACTGAACATAAGAAATAGGAGCAGGAGTCGGCCATACGGCCCCTCGAGCCTGCTCTGCCATTCAATAAGATCATGGCTGATCTTCGACCTCAACTCCACTTGCCCGCCCGATCCCCATATCCCTCGATTCCCCTAGAGTCCAAAAATATATCGGTCTCAGCCTTGAATATACTCAACGACTCAGCATCTACAGCCCTCTGGGGTAGAGAATTCCAAAGATTCACAACCCTCTGAGTGAAGAAATTCATCCTCATCTCAGTCCTAAATGGCCGACCCCTTATCCTGAGACTGTGCCCCCCTAGTTCTAGACTCTCCAGCCAGGGGAAACAACCTCTCAGCATCTACCCTGTCAATCCCCTTAAGACTTTTATATGTTTCAGTGAGATCACTTCTCATTCTGCTAAACTCCAGAGAGTATCGGCCCATTCTACTCAATCTCTCCTCATAGGACCACCCTCTCATCCCAGGGATCAGTCTGGTGAACCTTTGATCCACCTCCTCGAAGGCAAGTATGTCCTTCCTTAGGTACGGAGACCAAAACAGTGCCCAGTACAGAGGTGTGGGCTCGACAAAGCCCTAGATCATTCAGCAAGACTTCCTTACTCTTATATTCCAACCCCCTTGCAATAAAGGCTAACATACCATTTGCCCTCCTAATTGCTTGCTGTACCTGCATGTTAACGTTCTGTGATTAGTATACAAGGACACCCAAGTCTCTCTGAACACCAACATTTACGAGTCTCTCACCCTTTAAAAAATACACTGCTTTTCTATTCTTCCTACCACAATGGATAATTTCACAGTTCTCTACATTATGCTCCATCTGCCACCTTCGTGCCCACACACTCAGTCTGTCTATATCCCTTTGCTGACTCTTTGGGGGTGATTTTCATTCAGAAGTTGAGAAGGAGGCGGGGCTACAACTTTCGGGTTTTAGTCCCGCCTCCATCGAGATGCGGCCAATCGGCGCGATTTTCCCTTGATTGACCTTGTTGAGCCCGCCCAGCGGGCTCGGCAGGCCAATTAAGGGCCACCCGGCAACAGGTGACGTCACAGATTGAAATTTCATCTGTCAAGAGGTGTTGACAGATGAAATATCAGTGTTTCACAGCTGTTTGAAGCTGTCAAACACTGACAGTCTGACTTCTAACCTGAGTCCTTCTCCACAGACTCAGTTAGAAATCTCGCCGGCACTGAAAGCTGCAGGCTGTCACTCTTGACAGCTCGCAGCCATTTTGCTTTCAGTGCCGGCTGAGTGATGGACTCCCGAAACCTAGAGGAAGAAAGGCTGTTAAGGTAAGTACAGGTAATTTAAACTTCTTTACACACTTTAGACACACCAAACACACTTATCTTTGCACTCATGCACCTATCACTCACCTGAACACTGACATCGCGACCCCTCCAAGTCCTTCAACCCAACGGCCTGCCTGCTCTAACCTGGCATGGTTTGGAGCCATCGGGAATCCCACACGACAACCTTCAAAATAGGGATTAGGCTAAAAACTGCCCGTTAACAGGCAGTTAATTGGCACTAATCCCTTCCCGCCTCGGGTCAGCGGGTCCCAGTGCGGGGCGGGTACCCGCCTCCTTTGAAACTTACGTGGAGGCGGGTTTTGGCCAGGATGGTGTCGGGACCCCCGAATTCGGGATTTTAGCCCCCCCCCGCATGCCTAAAAGCCCGCCTCACGGCACACTGAAAATCAACTCCTTTGTGTCCTCCTCACAGCTGACTTTCCCACCTAGCTTTGTATCGTCTGCAAACTTGGATACATTGTACTCGGTCCCCTAATTCTAAGTCATTGATATAGATTGTAAATAGCTGAGGCTGAATCACAGGTCTCCTTTGCCCTTGCTCTCTAGGTGGGTTAGTTTGCACGTGCACTAGCAGGCCTCTGGTACCTCATACCAGCCATCCTTTGTGTCTGAGCCCAGACAACGAGTCTCGTCAAGGTAATTCGCGTCAGCTCTCAGTCTTGGCTCAGTGGGTCGCACTGTCACCTCTGAGTCAGAAGGTCATTGCTTCAAGTCCCACACAAAACACATAATGAGCACATAATCCAGGCTGACATTCCACTGCAGTGCTGAGGGAGCGCTGCACTGTCGGAGGTGCCATCTTTCAGACAAGACGTTAAACCGAGGCCCTGTCAGCCCTCAACCATTGAAGAAAATAAATCTGAGGGATAGTAAATGGAGAGACAGTGAGAGGGAGCCATCTCACCCAATGAGAATTGAACAGAAGTACAAGTTTTAGTACCAAAGACTTGTGTCCGTGTTCATACGGACACAACTGCTGCAAGGAACTGCAAGTAGGAAAGACAAGCAATGGTCTTCGGGGCTTCTTCAGAGCGGTCTCCAGGAAGTCCACTTACATCACTTCCTGCTGCGGGACTAAGTTGTCCAAAATGGTGGATGCAACAGAAGCTTTATACATTGTTGTTTTTTTTTTAAATGTTGGTTGTCAAACAAGTACTTCAATAAATATCTACAGAAAATCAAATACAACACGATGCCTAGGACACTCCTGGAAGTCAGGGTGAATTTCCTTAAGGCAGCTCCTGCTCCGCTATCGAAGCTTTGGTGAAAACTCTGTTTACGCGCTTAAATCCCAAGGTTGGCCCAGAAATTCGGGTCTCCACGGGTGAGTACGCACGGGGTACTCACACGTAGGCTCAACAAAAGTGCCGGTTTCGTGCATGCGCGGGAAACCGGCACTTCCGTTCCCCTGAAAGAAGGGGTTCAGAGGTGGAACGCGTGCGCAGGAGAGGCAGCGCGTGAGCATCGAACTTACGTTTTTTTTCCAGGTTTCTCCGGGAAGATAAGTCTCCAGAAGTTAGACATGTAAGAAGCAGTCGCAAGGCCTGCTTTTAACAAGGTAAGTGGTGAATTAATTAAAATTAAAACATTTTTTCCACAGGTTTATTATTTTTAAATACTTTAAAGAAAGGTAAGTTTATTTTTAGCCCCGTTAGAAAATGTAATTATTTTTTCAAAATTTTAAATTATTGTTTAAAAGACTTATTTCATGTCATTTATAGTTTATTTAAAAAATGTGATTAAAAAAAAAAATTATTTGAGGTTTTAGTGATGTTTTGGGGCTTATAGTATTTATAGGTTTGACAGATCTTCCTGTCAAACTTATGAATGAAGCATTCCCTGCTACCATTGGCTCTCCATGGCCCACGTGATCCCAGGGAACGCTTCGAACTAACTGCGCCCCTGGGATACGCAAGCACTGCGCGCCGGCAGTTGGAGGAGGCCCAGGATCAGAATCCCACGTGGGCCCACAGCTCAACGGCCGGCGCGCTAGGCAAGTGCAGGTCGGGGGCTTGCACCCGCGGGAAGCCTCCGACCCATTTTGAAGCAGGGCGTGTCTTTAAAAAAAAAAACACTTACAGGGTGATGCCCACGGCTCGAAAATGAATTTTTTTAAAATGACTTGTCTGGATATTATACTGAACCAAGCGGTTTAGAATTAGTTGCATCTTTAACAGTAGTACAAAGGCAAAACACTGCGGATGCTGGAAATCTGAAATATAAGCAGGTCAGGCGTTTTCTGTTTATATATCTTTAACAATGATGAACGCAGGAAGCTGCCTGGTATCATCCCGATTAAGTGGGAGAAGGTGGAATTCCTTACGGACACTCACGCGCAGCACTGATTGCAAATGATTGTAAAAAGTACTTAATCTTTTTAAAGTTTCAGAAGGGGTCTGGGCACTGACCACAACCACACCAAAGCTCAGCGCTACAGGACTGCCTCTTCCAAATGTACAGCACAGAAGGAGGCCATTCGGCCCATCGTGCCTGTGCCAACTCTTTGAAAGAGCTCTCCAATTAGTCCTACTCCCTGCCGTTTCCCCGTAGCCCTGCAAATTTTTCCTTTTCAAGTATTTATCCAATTTCCTTTTGAAAGTTACCATTGAATCTGCTTCCACCGCCCTTTCAGGCAGCACATTCCAGATCACAACAACTCGCTGCGTAAAAATAAATTTCTCATCTCATCTCCCGCTCTGGTTCTTTTGCCAAATTTTCTTACATTCCTATTCTATTCAACATTCACCACTCCGCTCCTGAAGGTGCTGACTCTGACTGGGGCTCAGTTCCACAGGTGGCAATCTCCCTCTGGTGCCCCACTCGAGTGGCAATTCTTCATGTGGAAGCCTGACCAGCTAATGTCGACAGATTATTCGACCAAGTGCCTAATTGTGTCCTTATTCAACACACATATGTGCATATATTCCAGTGGGACACACTGGAATGTTTTGGCTTTCCCGAAGCGAGGGTAAGCGAGACCAATTGCAATGCCCCGCCATCATCCCGAGTGACCCCAAGTAGTTCAGCCCTGACCGCACAATTCAAGCTCGAGGACTTCCTGCTCTGTATAAACCGGGCAGCGCATTTATCAGCTGAGCCACCAGGGCCGCACATATGCATTAGTTACAATGCATGTTGGGCAATTGGATACAAACAGAATGCAAGTGCCAAGCAATGCTTGCCATATGGAATAGGCTTGAGAAGCCGAACGGCCTCCTCTTGTTCCTGTGTAACAGGCTCGAGGGGCCGAATGGCCTCCTCCTGTTCCTGTGTAACAGGCTCAAGGGGCCGAATGGCCTCCTCCTGTGTAACAGGCTCGAGGGGCCGAATGGCCTCCTCCGGTTCCTGTGTAACAGGCTCGAGGGGCCGAATGGCCTCCTCCGGTTCCTGTGTAACAGGCTCGAGGGGCCGAATGGCCTCCTCCTGTTCCTGTGTAACAGGCTCGAGGGGCTGAATGGACCTCCTTCTGTTCCTGTGTTCCGCACTGGTTAGATACAGCATGGAGGTAAAAATAGTAAAGAATAAGAAATTTACGTAGCGAAACATTCGTATTTTGTAAATGAGAATGACTATCCCCCGGTAATGGGTATGGTTGTGTAGTGGTCATGTTACTGGACCAGTAATCCAGAGGCCTGAACAAATAATCATAGAATGGTTACAGCACGGAAGGAGGCCATTCGGCCCGTCGAGCCCGTGCCGGCTCTCTGCAAGAGCACTTCAGCTAGTCCCACTCCCCCGCCCTTTCCCCGGAGCCCTGCTAATTCTTTTCCTTCAGATACTTATCCAATTCCCTTTTGAAAGCCGTGATTGAATCTGCCTCCACCACCCTTTCAGGAAGTGCATTCCAGATCCTAACCACTCGCTGCGTAAAAATGTTTTTTCTTACGTCACCTTTGATTCTTTTGCCAATCACCTTAAATCTGTGTCCTCTGGTTCTCGACCCTTCTGCCAATGGGAACAGTTTCTCTCTATCTACTCTGTCCAGACCCCTCATGAATTTGAACACCTCTATCAAATCTCCTCTCAATCTTCTCTGCTCCAAGGAGAACAACCCCAGCTTCTCCAGTCTATCAACGTAACTGAAGTCCCTCATTCCTGGAATCATTCTAGTAAATCTTTCTGCACCTTCTCTAAGGCCTTCACATCCTTCCTAAAGTGTGATGCGCAGAATTGTACACAATATTCCAGTTGGGGCTGAACCAGTGTTGTATAAAGGGTTGATCATAATTTCCACACTTTTGTACTCTATACCTCTATTCATGAAGCCCAGGAACCCGTAAGCTTTTTTAACCGCTTTCTCAACCTGCCCTGCCACCTTCAACGATTTGTGCACATATACCCCCACTTCATGCACCCACTTTAGGATTGTACCCTTCAGTTTATATTGCCTCTCCTCCCCTCCTCCTTTTTACTGAAATGTATCACTTTGCACTTTTCTGTGTTAAATTTCATCTGCCACGTGCCTGCCCATTTCACCAGCCTGTCTATGTCCTCTTGAAATCTATCACTATCCCCCTCACTGTTCACTATACTTCCAAGTTTTGTGTCATCTGCAAATTTTGAAATTGTGCCCTGTACACCCACGTCCAAGTCATTAATATCGATCAAGAAAAGCAGTGGTCCAGAGAGTGCAAGTTCAATTCCCACGTCAGAGGTTAATTCCAGTGTGGTGTTCAAACTGGATTATAAAGTGTTTGGGGAGTTTTATGTTAGACAGCATAGGCACTTTTTAAAAACCCATTTGACATTAATTTAAATATTTAGACAGCCCATTTTACCAATGTCACGTTACACTCACATTTCCTGCGGGAAGGCTTGTTAGACCTGGAATTTTCTCCATGGGCGAAACCCGGAATTTAGACCCAAAAATGCGCCCATTCTACCAATGTCAAGTTACGCTCAAACTTCCTGTGAATCTCATTAGAATACACCCAAATGTAACCTTCCCAAACACGAGACCTCCACCACCTAGAAGGACAAGGGCAGCAGGCGCATGGGAACACCACCACCTCCAAGTCATACACACCATCCTGACTTGGAAATATATCGGCCGATCCTTCATCGTCGCTGGGTCAAAATCCTGGAACTCCCTCCCTAACAGCACTGTGGGAGTAACTTCACCACACGGACTGCAGCGGTTCAAGAAGGCGGTTCACCATCACCTTCTCAAGGGGCGACTAGGGATGGGCAATAAATGCCGGCCTCGACAGTGACGCCCACATCCCAGGAATGAATACAAAAAAATGGGTAGCAATCAGCGTAAACAATCAGAGCCCAGGGAAAGCAGCAAACTCACACCTTCTTTAAGTAAGGAAATGAAAGTTTCAACTCATTGTAACCATCATTCGCGCACATTAGGCACAGCGCGTTTAAGAACCTGAAATCGGGAAAGTTTTTTTAAAAATGTTTTAACGTAACTTATAACCAATGCCATAAAAACACATTCGAAGAAACATAAAATACACAGTGAGGTGAAATGAAAATTAAAAACTCCATTTCAGAATGGTGCTGTGCCTGAAAATCTAGTGGCAATTTGAAGAGTGAGGGCAAGTGTGAGATTGGGTGGGGTTTATTCTAGGTGTAAATGCGTTCGGGGGGGTTGGGGTGGAGGAGATTTGTGCGTATTGCACTGAACGGGCGTAAACTCACTCGCGCGTCCAGCCGCAAACTCGCAGGAAATTGGGGGCGGAATGGCCAGTGCTCCGAGCGCCCGTGTGCAGCGCAGCAAGCTCGGAGCTCCCTCTCACGATGCGGTCTCCTCTACATTGGGGAGCCCAAACGCAGATTGGGTGACCACTTTGCTGAACACCTCCGTTCAGTCCGTATGGGTGATCCCGAGCTTCCGGTCCCTTTCATTTTAATTCACCGCTCCATTCCCACTCGGACCTCACCGTCCTTGGCCTCTTGCATTGTTCCACGGAAGCTCAACGTAAACTCGAGGAACAGCACCTCATCTTCCGATTAGGCACTTTGCAGCCTTCCGGATTCAATATCAAGTTCAACAATTTCAGATCATAACCTCGGCCCCTATTACATTTTTACTTATATTTTTTTTCCACCCATTTGTTTTGGGTCTTCCCTTCCCCCCCCCTTTCCTTTTTTTTCTCTCTCCCACATGGCAGCTGTCTCTCATCCTGCCAGTACACTTCACACCTAATCTGAGCTGTCTTTTGTCTCCACTGTCCTATTACCATCTCGTCTGGTTTTGAATACCTCTTAATGTCTCTTTTACTTCTTTTGTTCTCTCCCAGCCCTGCCTTCGATCTATTTCATTTCCTTTCCAGTTTTGAAAAAGGGTTTCGACCGGAAACGTTGACTCTAATTTCTCTCCACGATGTTGCCTGACCTGCTGAGTTTTGCCAGCATTTTCTGTTGTTATTTCGGATTTCCAGCATCTGCAGTATTTTGCTACCGTCGAAGCTCCCTCTGCCTGGCTCCAAGGAGTGAGCAGGACCTCGGAGCAATCCGCAAACATAGCCCCGACTCCCTGAAACCCGCAGCCATCACGCTTTAGTTGCTAAATTTAAATAATTTCGGCTCCAGATCATTGGCCGAGAGTTTGGTGGTGGTACTGTTAACAGTAGCGGGGGCAGACAGACCTCCCTGGCCAGACTGGAGAGAATTTGACTCTGAATTTCACCCCTGGGAGTGCCTGGTAAAGGCCTA
The DNA here is from genome assembly GCF_052327205.1 of Somniosus microcephalus. Lineage (NCBI taxonomy): Eukaryota > Metazoa > Chordata > Chondrichthyes > Squaliformes > Somniosidae > Somniosus > Somniosus microcephalus. The sequence goes on from NC_140999.1 coordinate 192,460,404, forward strand.
AAGTGCACGGGTTATTGCAGGAGACTGTCAATCAGGAAAGGGGGCCGGCTTGGAGAGCGACCAAGCCCCCCAGAAGCCGATCTCTTTCACTCTTTCCCTTCCCCACCCAGCCTCGCTCTCTTACCGCATTCGCCAGTGGTATTGCTCCCTTCTCCTTGCGCTGTGAGGCTGCCGGCGGCTCCGGCTCCTCCTCACTCTCTGCCCAAGTGGAATCATATTCTTCATCTTCCAACATCCTGCAGCAGGCGAGAGAGAGAGAGAGCACTGGGACAGCAAACAGAAACTCCCACCCCCACAAAGACCTGCTGGCGCTGCTTTGAGGAGTGGGTTTTTGGGAGAGGAAATTGGAATAATTGCAAACTTTGCAGCCCAGGGGAGAGGCGGAGTCTCGGCGTAAGGAACCAGGAAACGAAAACAAAGCCAAAATGTCTTTCTCTTTCGATTTGCTGCCGCTCAATCAATGCCTCCTTTAAATCGACCCCCGGTTGGGCTCTCGGTCCTGTTGTAAATATGAAACTCAGGGAGCTATTTGAAGGCACATTAGGGTCGCTAATCTTTGTAGCTTGGCCAAGTTGTATTTATAAAGCGCCGTTCACCTCTCACATGCCCTTCCCCCCCCCGACCCCGAACAAAAAAACAACCTTTCAGAGCCAATGAATGAATGTTTTTGAAGTGTAGTCACTTGTTGTGACAGGGAAATGTGACAGCCAATCTCAGCATAAACAGGTTCCACAAACAGCAATGAGATAAAAATGCAGTGGGTCTGTTTTGTTTAAGGGGGTGGAGGGGAAGTGTTGGCCAGGATATCCGAATTTCCAGCTCTTTATTTTTTTAATATTAATACTCGGGACCTGGGCGTGGCCGGCATTTATCGCCCATCCCTACTTGCGCTGCACTTTGAGCGGCGAGCCGTCGCCTTGAACCGCTGCAGTCCGTGTGGCGAAGGTGCTGCCACACTGCTGTTAGGGAGGGGGTTCCAGGATTCTGACGATGGAGGAATGCCGCGATATGTGTCTAAGTCAGGCTGGTGTGTGACTCGGAGGGAATAGTGCAAGTGGGATCTTTTAACGCTTCATTTTAATCACTTTTTGACAGTGCAGGCAGCACTCCCTCAGTACCGCACTGAAGTGTCAGCCTAGTTTATGTGTGATGACTTCAATGGAAAAGACAATTAGGCGCAGTCTAAAACTGCTGATTCGCTAGTGCCCGTTTGACGCTTTCGCCGACGACCAATTTCAACCCCAAAGTTCCTTCCAAGAGATGGACTGAACCACCCCTTCTCACTCCAATGCATTTACCGCACCTCATGTCAAAGTTTCACATCTTGTTGGAATAAACGGGTCGTTTTCCGAGTGGCAGGCAGTGACGAGTGGGGTACCGCAAGGATCGGTCCTAGGACCCCAGCTGTTCACGCTATATATTAATGATCTGGACGAGGGAATTGGATGTAATATCTCCAAATTTGCAGACGACACAAAGCTGGCTGGGAGGGTATGCTGTGAGGAGGATGTCGTGAAACTCCAGTACGATTTGGACAGGTTGGGTGATTGGGCAGAAACATGGCAAATGCACTATAATGTGGATAAATGTGAGGTTATCCACTTTGGTGGCAAAAACAGGAAGGCAGACTATTATTTGAATGGCAATAGATTGGGAGAAGGGGAAGTGCAAAGAGACCTGGGTGTTCTTGTGCACCAGTCGCTGAAGGTAAGCATGCAGGAGCAGCAGGTGGTTAAGAAGGCAAATGGTATGTTGGCCTTCATAGCAAGAGGGTTCGAGTACAGGAACAAGGATGTCTTGCTGCAGTTGTACAGGGCCTTGGTGAGACCGCACCTTGAGTATTGTGTGCAGTTTTGGTCGCCTTATCTGAGAAAGGACGTTCTTGCCATGGAGGGAGTGCAGCGAAGATTCACCAGGTTGATACCTGGGATGGCAGGAATGACGTATGAAGAGAGATTGTGTCGATTGGGTTTATACTCACTGGAGTTTAGAAGATTGAGAGGGGATCTCATCGAAACCTATAAAGTTCTGTCAGGCCTGGACAGACTAGATGCAGGAAGGATGTTTCCGATGGCCGGGGAGTCCAGAACCAGGGGTCATAGTCTAAGGATAAGGGGTAAGCCATTTAGGATTGAAATGAGGAGGAATTTCTTCACCTAGAAAGTGGTGAACCTGTGGAATTCTCTGCCACAGAGGGCGGTGGAGGCCAGTTCATTAAATATATTCAAGAATGAGTTGGATATATTTCTTAAGGCTAAAGGGATCAAGGGATATGGGGAGAAGGCAGTGACAGGGTACTGAATTTGGATGATCAGCCATGATCTCATTGAATGGCGGAGCAGGCTCGAGGGGTCGAATGGCCTACTCCTGCTCCCATCTTCTATGTTTCTATGTAAACCGTCTTTTAAACCCGCTTTACCAAACTTTACTTTAAAATGTATATTTGTGATCGATCTAGGTGAGAGACGTGAGTGCTAATAAAAAAACCTCTTTCTAATTTGAACCCCGGTCAGCAGCAACCATCACTCCCGGGTCAGGTTAGCTGCGGAGTAAAGCTCCCTCTAATCTACCTTAACAACATGCTTTAATTCGCAACCACAGAAGAGCACATCCGGCAGCAGGGTTTCGATAGAATAAATCGGCAACCAGAGGACACAGATTTAAGATAATTAGGAACAGGAGGAGGCCATTCAGCCCCTCGAGCCTGTTCTGCCATTCAGTGAGATCATGGTAATCTGTATCTTAACTCCGTCTTCCCGTCTTGGATCCGTATCACTTAATACCCTTACCCAACAAAAATCTATCAATCTCAGTTTTGAGACTTTGGCAAAAGAATCAGAAAGAAGATGAGGAAAACATTTTTTACGCGAGTTGTTAGGATCTGAAAGGGCGGTGGAAGCAGATTCAATAGTAACTTTCAAGAGGGAATTGGATAAATACTTGAAAAGGAAAATTTTCCAGGGATATAAGGAAATAGCAGGGGAGTGGGACTAATTAAAGAGCTCTTTCAAAGAGCCGGCACAGGCACGATGGGCCAAATGGCATCTTTCTGTGCTGTATGATGCTATCTCAATTTCCCACATCAGACATCTTTATGCCTTTCTGAGTGAGACTGCGATTTTAGGGCCAAATTAAGGGTAGATTTGCGCTAACTATTTGAAAATGATAAACTCTAGACCCACTGGCACGTCAATTCTTGCACCCACTTTACTCACGACTTTACTTTTACTTTGTAACAAGCAACTTATTTTAATCGATTGAAATTAAAAAATTCTCATCCTTGTTTTCAAATCCCTCCATGGCCCCACAACCCCCCCGAGATATCTGCGCTCCTCTAATTCTGGCCTCTTGAGCATCCCTGATTATAATTGATCCACCATTGGCGGCCGTGCCTTCTGTTGCCTGGGCCCTAAGCTCTGGAATTCCCTCCCCAAACCTCTCCGCCTCTCCTCCTCCTTTAAGACGCTCCTTAAAACCTACCTCTTTGACCAAGCTTTTGGTCACCTGCCCTACTTTATCCTTATGTGGATCAGCATCAAACTTTTTGTCTTAAAATCCTCCTGTGCAGCGCCCTGGGACGTTTTACTACGTTAAAGGTGCTATATAAATACAAGTTGTTGTTGTTATTGGTTGGGGATTTATTATCTTGAAAGTCATCCTTAGATTCTATTCCTCTGTTTTAGTGGAAACAGAGGCCACTGAAAGTGCTAATGACAACCTCAGAACGTACAGGAAATTGAAACTGAATCTGTCTCTGTTTCTCGATCATGTTTGTTTGAAAAGTAAAGAGTTAGGTTTCAGTTTCCGACTGAGGGATTCTGTAAGTTACACATAGGTTGTGGAAATGAAGCACCGCCTCTCCCTGCTCACGTCACCTCAGTGATAGTGGAGTCATGTTAGGGCTATCGGACCCAGGATAATGAGAGATTTACAACCACAACTTGCATTTATATAGCGCCTGTAATGTAGGAAAACATCCCAAGGCACTTCACGGGAGCATGATTTGACAGGGTGCCAAAGAAGGAGATATTAGATGGGGTAACAAAAAGCTTGGTCAAAAAGAGACGTTTTAAGAATGGTCTTAAAACAGGGTGGCGAGGTCTTGGGGGGGGGGGGGGTGCGGGGGGCTGAATTCCATAGTTTAGGGCCTGGACGGTTGAAGGCATGGCTGGGGTGAAGGGAACGGGCGATAGGTAAGAGGCTAAAGTTGGAGGAGTGCAGGCAGTGGTTCATTGTCAGGATTGTTCTTACAACAGCCTACTGTTTCCCTCACCCCTACTTGCTCTCCGTTTTAAACACGTACCCAGCACTTGTTTATGTGGCAGTGCAGCAGCCAGCGTAGAGGCAGTGAGTGGCATCTGACCGTGGACATGGACAGCTGGCTCAGACACCTACAATATCGTTACAAAAAAAATCAGTTGCCCAGTGCTGCACTGTCGGAGGGGCAGTACTGAGGGAGCGCCGCACTGTCGGAGGGGCAGTACTGAGGGAGCGCCGCACTGTCGGAGGGGCAGTACTGAGGGAGCGCCGCACTGTCGGAGGGTCAGTACTGAGAGAGTGCCGCACTGTCGGAGGGGCAGTACTGAGGGAGCGCTGCACTGTCGGAGGGGCAGTACTGAGGGAGCGCCGCACTATCGGAGGGGCAGTACTGAGGGAGCGCTGCACTGTCGGAGGGGCAGTACTGAGGGAGTGCTGCACTGTCGGAGGGGCAGTACTGAGGGAGTGCCGCACTGTTGGAGGTGCCGTCTTTCGGATGAGATGTTAAACCGAGGCCCCGTCTGCTCTCTCAGGTGCATGTAAAAGTTCCCATGGCACTATTTTGAAGAAAAGCAGGGGAGTTCTCCCCAGTGTCCTGGGGCCAATATTTATCCCTCAATGAACATCACTAAAACAGATTATCGGGTCATTATCACATTGTTGTTTGTGGGAACTTGCTGCGCGCCTCCTACATTACAACAGTGACTCCACTCCAATAAAGTACTTCATTGGCTGTAAGGTGCCTTGAGACTTCCAGAGGTGGGGGTAGGCGCTATAGAAATGCAAGTGTCTCTGCACCGGGGAGCCCCCACTGGCGGGAGGGTGCAGTTACAGCGTGACCTGTTTACATAGGGAATTCCCATTGTAGAGGAGGCGGTGGGCGGAGACTGAGGGCGGGAGCGCGCTGCCGGATTAGAGCGAGATCTGCGGCTCGGCAGCACTGCCACTCGCAGCCTGCTGAGAGAGAGAGAGAGACCCAGGCTCCGGCTCCCACTCCCAGCCCAGGCCCCACCACAACCCGCAGGCACCGGCCTCAGGCTCAGTCACAACCCCCCGACTCTCTCTCCCCCCGATGTCGGGCCACAGCCGGGGCTCGGCCGCTCAGGCCGCCGCGGTGCTCAAGTTGAAAAACGCCGGCAACGATCTCTTCAAGCACGGGCAGTTCGGGCAGGCGGCGGCCCGCTACTCGGAGGCCATCGGCAAGCAGCGGGACTCGGGTAAGCGTGGCCCGGGGGGAGAAAGGGGGTGGGGATGGAGTAGAGGGGAGAAAGGGGGCAGGGGAAGGGGGATGGAGTAGAGGGGAGAAAGGGGCAGGGGAAGGGGGATGGAGTAGAGGGGAGAAAGGGGCAGGGGAAGGGGGCTGGAGAGGAGGGGAGTGGGGGCTGGAGGGGAGTGGGGGCTGGAGAGGAGGGGAGTGGAGAGGAGGGGAGTGGGGGGGGCTGGAGAGGAGGGGAGTGGGGGGGGCTGGAGAGGAGGGGAGTGGGGGGGGCTGGAGAGGAGGGGAGGGGGGGCTGGAGAGGAGGGGAGGGGGGGCTGGAGAGGAGGGGAGTGGGGAGTGGAGAGGAGGGGGAGTGGGGAGTGGAGAGGAGGGGAGTGGGGGCTGGAGAGGAGGGGGAGTGGGGGGGGGGCTGAAGAGGAGGGGAGTGGGGGGGGGGGCTGGAGAGGAGGGGAGTGGGGGGGGGGGCTGAGGAGGAGAGGAGGGGAGTGGGGGGGGCTGGAGAGGAGGGGAGTGGGGAGTGGGGGGGGGCTGGAGAGGAGGGGAGTGGGGAGTGGGGGCTGGAGAGGAGGGGAGTGGGGAGTGGGGGGGGGGGGCTGGAGAGGAGGGGAGTGGGGAGTGGGGGGGCTGGAGAGGAGGGGAGCAGGAGGGGAGTGGGGGGGGCTGGAGAGGAGGGGGCTGGAGAGGAGGGGAGTGGGGGGGGGGCGCTGGAGAGGAGGGGAGTAGGAGGGGAGTGGGGGGGGCTGGAGAGGAGGGGAGTAGGAGGGGAGTGGGGGGGGCTGGAGAGGAGGGGAGTGGGGGGGGGGCTGGAGAGGAGGGGAGTGGGGGAGGCTGGAGAGGAGGGGAGTGGGGGCTGGAGAGGAGGGGAGTGGGGGCTGGAGAGGAGGGGAGTGGGGGCTGGAGAGGAGGGGAGTGGGGGCTGGAGAGGAGGGGGAGTGGGGGGGGGCTGGAGAGGAGGGGAGTGGGGGGGGGCTGGAGAGGAGGGGAGTGGGGGGGGGCTGGAGAGGAGGGGGCTGGAGAGGAGGGGAGTGGGGGGGGGCGCTGGAGAGGAGGGGAGTAGGAGGGGAGTGGGGGGGGGCGCTGGAGAGGAGGGGAGTAGGAGGGGAGTGGGGGGGGCTGGAGAGGAGGGGAGTGGGGGGGGGCTGGAGAGGAGGGGAGTGGAGAGGAGGGGAGTGGGGGAGGCTGGAGAGGAGGGGAGTGGGGGGGGGGGCTGGAGAGGAGGGGAGTGGGGGGGGGCTGGAGAGGAGGGGAGTGGGGGAGGCTGGAGAGGAGGGGAGTGGGGGCTGGAGAGGAGGGGGAGTGGGGGCTGGAGAGGAGGGGAGTGGGGGCTGGAGAGGAGGGGAGTGGGGGCTGGAGAGGAGGGGAGTGGGGGGGGGCTGGAGAGGTGGGGAGTGGGGGGGCTGGAGAGGAGGGGAGTGGGGGGGGCTGGAGAGGAGGGGGCTGGAGAGGAGGGGAGTGGGGGGGGGCGCTGGAGAGGAGGGGAGTAGGAGGGGAGTGGGGGGGGCTGGAGAGGAGGGGAGTGGGGGGGGGCTGGAGAGGAGGGGGAGTGGAGAGGAGGGGAGTGGGGGAGGCTGGAGAGGAGGGGAGTGGGGGGGGGGCTGGAGAGGAGGGGAGTGGGGGGGGGCTGGAGAGGAGGTGAGTGGGGGGGGGGCTGGAGAGGAGGGGAGTGGGGGGGGGCTGGAGAGGAGGGGAGCAGGAGGGGAGTGGGGGGGGGCTGGAGAGGAGGGGGGCTGGAGAGGAGGGGAGTGGGGGGGGGGCGCTGGAGAGGAGGGGAGTAGGAGGGGAGTGGGGGGGGCTGGAGAGGAGGGGAGTAGGAGGGGAGTGGGGGGGGGCTGGAGAGGAGGGGAGCAGGAGGGGAGTGGGGGGGGCTGGAGAGGAGGGGGCTGGAGAGGAGGGGAGTGGGGGGGGGCGCTGGAGAGGAGGGGAGTAGGAGGGGAGTGGGGGGGCTGGAGAGGAGGGGAGTAGGAGGGGAGTGGGGGGGGCTGGAGAGGAGGGGAGTGGGGGGGAGCTGGAGAGGAGGGGAGTGGAGAGGAGGGGAGTGGGGGAGGCTGGAGAGGAGGGGAGTGGGGGAGGCTGGAGAGGAGGGGAGTGGGGGGGGCTGGAGAGGAGGGGAGTGGGGGGGGGGGGCTGGAGAGGAGGGGAGTGGGGGGGGGCTGGAGGGGAGTGGGGGGGGCTGGAGAGGAGGGGAGTGGAGAGGAGGGGAGTGGGGGGGGCTGGAGAGGAGGGGAGTGGGGGGGGGGCTGGAGAGGAGGGGAGTGGAGAGGAGGGGAGTGGGAGAGGAGGGCTGGAGAGGAGGGGAGTGGGGGGGGGCTGGAGGGGAGTGGGGGGGGGGGCTGGAGAGGAGGGGAGTGGGGGGGGCTGGAGAGGAGGGGAGTGGGGGGGGCTGGAGAGGAGGGGAGTGGGGGGGGCTGGAGAGGAGGGGGAGTGGAGAGGAGGGGAGTGGGGGGGGGCTGGAGAGGAGGGGAGTGGGGGGGGGCTGGAGAGGGGGGGGCTGGAGAGGAGGGGAGTGGAGAGGAGGGGAGTGGGAGAGGAGGGCTGGAGAGGAGGGGAGTGGGGGGGGCTGGAGAGGAGGGGAGTGGGGGGGGCTGGAGAGGAGGGGAGTGGGGGGGGCTGGAGAGGAGGGAGTGGGGGGGGGGCTGGAGAGGAGGGGAGTGGGGGGGGGCTGGAGGGGAGTGGGGGGGGGCTGGAGAGGAGGGGAGTGGGGGGGGGGCTGGAGAGGAGGGGAGTGGGGGGGGGGGCTGGAGAGGAGGGGAGTGGGGGGGGCTGGAGAGGAGGGGAGTGGGGGGGGGGGCTGGAGAGGAGGGGAGTGGGGGGGGCTGGAGAGGAGGGGAGTGGGGGGGGCTGGAGAGGAGGGGAGTGGGGGGGGGCTGGAGAGGGGAGTGGAGAGGAGGGGAGTGGGGGGGGGGCTGGAGAGGAGGGGAGTGGGGGGGGGCTGGAGAGGAGTGGAGTGGGAGAGGAGGGCTGGAGAGGAGGGGAGTGGGGGGGGGCTGGAGAGGAGGGGAGTGGGGGGGGGGCTGGAGAGGAGGGGAGTGGGGGGGGCTGGAGGGGAGTGGGGGGGGGGGGCTGGAGAGGAGGGGAGTGGGGGGGGGGCTGGAGAGGAGGGGAGTGGGGGGGGGGCTGGAGAGGAGGGGAGTGGGGGGGGGCTGGAGAGGAGGGGAGTGGGGGGGGGCTGGAGAGGAGGGGAGTGGGGGGGGCTGGAGAGGAGGGGAGTGGGGGGGGCTGGAGAGGAGGGGAGTGGGGGGGGCTGGAGAGGGGAGTGGAGAGGAGGGGAGTGGGGGGGGGCTGGAGAGGAGGGGAGTGGGGGGGGCTGGAGAGGAGGGGAGTGGGAGAGGAGGGCTGGAGAGGAGGGAGTGGGGGGGGCTGGAGAGGAGGGGAGTGGGGGGGGGGCTGGAGAGGAGGGGAGTGGGGGGGGCTGGAGGGGAGTGGGGGGGGCTGGAGAGGAGGGGAGTGGGGGGGGGGCTGGAGAGGAGGGGAGTGGGGGGGGCTGGAGAGGAGGGGAGTGGGGGGGGCTGGAGAGGAGGGGAGTGGGGGGGGGGCTGGAGAGGAGGGGAGTGGGGGGGGGGCTGGAGAGGAGGGGAGTGGGGGGGGGCTGGAGAGGAGGGGAGTGGGGGGGGGGCTGGAGAGGAGGGGAGTGGGGGGGGGCTGGAGAGGAGGGGAGTGGGGGGGGGCTGGAGAGGAGGGGAGTGGGGGGGGGGCTGGAGAGGAGGGGAGTGGGGGGGGGGGCTGGAGGGGGAGTGGGGGGGGGGGCTGGAGAGGAGGGGAGTGGGGGGGGCTGGAGAGGAGGGGAGTGGGGGGGGGCTGGAGAGGGGAGTGGAGAGGAGGGGAGTGGGGGGGGGGGCTGGAGAGGAGGGGAGTGGGGGGGGCTGGAGAGGAGGGGAGTGGGAGAGGAGGGCTGGAGAGGAGGGGAGTGGGGGGGGCTGGAGAGGAGGGGAGTGGGGGGGGGGCTGGAGAGGAGGGGAGTGGGGGGGGCTGGAGGGGAGTGGGGGGGGGCTGAGAGAGGGGAGTGGGGGGGGGCTGGAGAGGAGAGGGAGTGGGGGGGGGCTGGAGAGGAGGGGAGTGGGGGGGGGGCTGGAGAGGAGGGGAGTGGGGGGGGGGCTGGAGGGGAGTGGGGGGGGGCTGGAGAGGAGGGGAGTGGGGGGGCTGGAGAGGAGGGGAGTGGGGGGGGGCTGGAGAGGAGGGGAGTGGGGGGGGCTGGAGAGGGGAGTGGAGAGGAGGGGAGTGGGGGGGGGGCTGGAGAGGAGGGGAGTGGGGGGGGGGCTGGAGAGGAGGGGAGTGGGAGAGGAGGGCTGGAGAGGAGGGGAGTGGGGGGGGCTGGAGAGGAGGGGAGTGGGGGGGGAGCTGGAGAGGAGGGGAGTGGGGGGGGCTGGAGGGGAGTGGGGGGGGGCTGGAGAGGAGGGGAGTGGGGGGGGGGGCTGGAGAGGAGGGGAGTGGGGGGGGCTGGAGAGGAGGGGAGTGGGGGGGGCTGGAGAGGAGGGGAGTGGGGGGGGGCTGGAGAGAGGAGGGGAGTGGGGAGGAGGGGAGTGGGGAGGAGGGGAGTGGGGGGGGGCTGGAGAGGAGGGGAGTGGGGGGGGGGCTGGAGAGGAGGGGAGTGGAGAGGAGGGGAGTGGGGGGGGGGCTGGAGAGGAGGGGAGTGGAGAGGAGGGGAGTGGGAGAGGAGGGCTGGAGAGGAGGGGAGTGGGGGGGGGGCTGGAGAGGTGGGGAGTGGGGGGGGCTGGAGGGGAGTGGGGGGGGGCTGGAGAGGAGGGGAGTGGGGGGGGGGCTGGAGAGGAGGGGAGTGGGGGGGGGCTGGAGAGGAGGGGAGTGGGGGGGGGGCTGGAGAGGAGGGGAGTGGGGGGGGCTGGAGAGGAGGGGAGTGGGGGGGGGGCTGGAGAGGAGGGGAGTGGAGGAGGAGGGGAGTGGGGAGGAGGGGAGTGGCGGGGGGGGGCTGGAGAGGAGGGGAGTGGGGGGGGGGGCTGGAGAGGAGGGGAAGTGGGGAGGAGGGGAGTGGGGGGGGGCTGGAGAGGAGGGGAGTGGGGGGGGGCTGGAGAGGAGGGGAGTGGGGGGGGGGCTGGAGAGGTGGGGAGTGGGGGGGGCTGGAGGGGAGTGGGGGGGGGGCTGGAGAGGAGGGGAGTGGGGGGGGGGCTGGAGAGGAGGGGAGTGGGGGGGGGCTGGAGAGGAGGGGAGTGGGGGGGCTGGAGAGGAGGGGAGTGGGGGGGGGGCTGGAGAGGAGGGGAGTGGGTGAGGAGGGGAGTGGGGAGGAGGGGAGTGGGGGGGGGCTGGAGAGGAGGGGAGTGGGGGGGGGGGCTGGAGAGGAGGGGAGTGGGGAGGAGGGGAGTGGGGGGGGGCTGGAGAGGAGGGGAGTGGGGGGGGGCTGGAGAGGAGGGGAGTGGAGAGGAGGGGAGTGGGAGAGGAGGGCTGGGAGGAGGAGTGGGAGTGGGGGGGGGGCTGGAGAGGAGGGGAGTGGGGGGGGCTGGAGGGGAGTGGGGGGGGCTGGAGAGGAGGGGAGTGGGGGGGGGGAGGAGGGGAGGGGAGTGGGGGGGGCTGGAGAGGAGGGGAGTGGGGGGGGGCTGGAGAGGAGGGGAGTGGGGGGGGGGGCTGGAGGGGAGGGGGGGGGCTGGGGAGGGGGGGTGCTGGAGAGGGGGGGGCTGGAGAGGGGGGGGGGGGCTGGAGAGGAGGGGAGTGGGGGGGGCTGGAGAGGAGGGGGAGTGGAGAGGAGGGGAGAGGAGTGGAGGGGAGGGGAGTGGGGGGGGAGGAGGGGAGTGGAGAGGAGGGGAGTGGGGGGGGTGCTGGAGGGAGTGGGGGGGGGAGAGGAGGGGGGGTTCTGGGGGGGGGAGAGAGAGGGGGGGTTCTGGGGGGGGAGAGGAGGGGGGGTTCTGGGGGGGGAGGAGAGAGGAGGGGGAGGGAGAGGTTCTGGGGAGGGGGGGGGGCTGGAGAGGGGGGGTGGCTGGAGAGGAGGGGGGGCTGGAGAGGAGGGGAGTGGGGGGGGCTGGAGAGGAGGGGGAGTGGAGTGGAGGGGAGAGGAGTGGAGGGGAGGGGGAGTGGGGGGGGGGGGGGAGGAGGGGAGTGGAGAGGGAGGGGAGTGGGGGGGGGGCTGGAGTGGGGGGGGGGTGCTGGAGGGAGTGGGGGGGGCTGGAGTGGGGGGGGGCTGGAGGAGTGGGAGGGAGTGCTGGGGGGGAGAGGAGGGGGGGGTTCTGGGGGGGGAGGAGAGGAGGGGGGGTTCTGGGGGGGGAGAGAGGAGGGGGGGTTCTGGGGGGGGGAGAGAGGAGGGGGGGTTCTGGGGGGGAGGGAGAGAGGAGGGGGGAGGGAGAGGTTCTGGGGAGAGAGGGGGGAGAGAGGAGGGGGGGTTCTGGGGGGGGAGAGAGGAGGGGGGGGTTCTGGGGGGGGGAGAGAGGAGGGGGGGGTTCTGGGGGGAGGGGGAGAGAGGAGGGGGGGGTTCTGGGAGGGAGGGAGGGAGGAGGAGGGGGAGGGAGAGGTTCTGGGGAGGGGAGGGGGGGGAGAGAGGAGGGGGGGGTTCTGGGAGGGAGGGGGGAGAGAGGAGGGGGGTTCTGGGAGGGAGGGGGGGGAGAGAGGAGGGGGGGTTCTGGGGGGGGGAGGAGGGGGGGGTTCTGGGGAGGGAGGGGGGGAGAGAGGAGGGGGGTTCTGGGAGGGAGGGGGGGAGAGAGGAGGGGGGGTTCTGGGGAGGGGGAGGGGGGGAGAGAGGAGGGGGGGTTCTGGGGAGGGAGGGGGGGTTCTGGGGAGGGAGGGGGGGGGAGGGGAGGGGAGAGAGGAGGGGGGTTCTGGGGAGGGAGGGGGGGTTCTGGAGGAGGGAGGGGGGAGGGAGGAGGGGGGGTTCTAGGGAGGAGAGAGGGGGGGGAGAGAGAGGTAGGGGGGTTCTGG